>NC_081302.1:89999900-90300370 GCF_030435805.1 Mustela lutreola | reverse complement strand
AGCAATGGAACCAATTACGTTCTAGGGGCCTGTCCAGTTTAATACATTTCTCTTGGGATATCTGTCTACGGGTGAGTTGAGGTCGTTGCTCAGCTTGAGACAGATCACCCCTCTTTGTACTGGGCGGCCTACACTATTGGAATGGCCTCTGGGACTTTGGAGGTTTCTCCTAATCTGTAGGGTTGTGGCCAATGGAATGGGAAGAATTTCCTTGGAGAGGGCAGGCACAGTCCTGAGGTGTGGCTCCAGGGGCCTCAGCCTGGAGGGTGTGTGGGACAGGGATGTCAGGATAGAAGTCTGAAAACACGGTTTGGGGACGTAGGTATGGCAGGCCCGATCTACAGACTATGAGGAGAATTTTTTGGGCTATGACCTAAGGGTGAGGCTTATGTCTCTGGATTTTGTGTCAATAGTGGCCGTGGAATGTCGGGCTGGCCTCATGGGCCATGGAAAAGTCTTTGTCTCAGGGGATGTCCTGATCCCAAGTGATTGGGGTCATTCTGTGGGTGGGAGGAATCCTTTCTGTGTTTACTTACCTCAAATGTCCCACCAAAGAGGGATTCCACAGCAGAGCCCTGAGTAAGGGTGACTAGATGTGTCAACCTCTGGTTAAGATTGGGTGACTTGGGGCATGGCAGGCCCCATAGGCGGGCTCATGGTCCAGCCACTGAGAGGCTTTACTTGAGGACAGGGTTCAAACTGAGGGTCCCAATGTGTGTTTGTGCCCACCGCAGCTCTTAAGCATGGGCAGGGCCTCAGGGAACCTACACTACCCTCAGGGGCCCCACTACTACTCCTGTAGGCCCTACAGGGCTCCTACACTGAACTTTGGATAAGATTCCAACCACAAGATTCTGGCGAGAGGGAAGGAGGAGTTATGATTTCTGCATCACGTTCACCCATGGGAAATGAGTAGAGATAAGGTCTAGGTTTCTGTCGCCTGAAAACCAGGTTGGAAAGAGATGGCCACCTAAGGCCATGGCGGTTCAGATGTTCTCAGTGTACGGCAAGCTGTCTGGGTGTCGGTTGGGAATTCAGGCCTCAGGTTGTGTCAGACAGGGCATTAGTGCACAGGCTAGACTATATAATTGGTGTACAGTTGAGTGGCGTGCAGGTTTATCCTCATTTGAGGTTTCTGGGTAGACCCATAGGGCAACGTTTTTCTTCTAGAGGGCAGGCAGAGTGCAGCACTGTGTCATCAGAAATCCCAAAATGGAGGGCGTGTGGACCAGGAGAGTGAGGACGGAATTCTGAGAACACTAGCTATGCTTAGGTTTTGGGGTGAGGGCACAGCAGGTACACTCTGAAGAGCTTAATCAAGATCTCGTGCATCTGAAGTCAAGGCGAAGATCAGCTGTTGGGTCAGGGTGGAGTTTCTTTCCATGATCCGCCTACATGAAGATTGGGGGCATCATGTGACCTTGGAAGCTTTCCATGATATGAGTTGTGAGGTGGTCCATGCACAAGTACTCCTGTGGGACAGTCGAGACCTTTTCGATGGCTCAAGGATGTCCCATAAGGAACGACGCAAGAGCAGGGTTCTAAGGGTTCTAAGGATCTCTAAGGAGAGATGCCTGGAAACCAAAGCAATGGATCCGATAGTTGCCTATGGGCTTGTTCGTTCCTTTTTACCTCTGGGGACATCAGTCTACGGGTCTGAGTGCCGGTAGGAGCTCAGATGGGCCCAGATTGCCCCTGCTTGTCCTGGAAAGCCCCAAATATTGGGATGGCCTCAGGGACTTTGGAGGTTTATCCTATTAGTAGGGTTGTGGCCATTGGAAAGGGCACATACAATTCCCTTGGAGAGGCAAGCACAGTCTTCAGGTTTGGCTCCAGGGGCCTGAGCCTGTAGGGTGTGTAGGCCAGGGCTGTTTGGACTGTTGTCTGAAAACACAAACTTGGCTTATGTTTCGGGTCATAGGTATGGCAGGACTGATCTAAAGACCATGAGGAGAACTCTTCGGGATATGAAAAAAGGGCGAGTGTGAGGCTCTTGCTCAAGTTTTTGTCTCTGGATATCATGTCACTCATGGTCGTGAAATTTCCGGGTGACTTCATGGGAAATGGACGAGTCTTACTCTCTGGGGGTTTGGCCCCGTCCAAAGAGTTTGGGGTCATTCTGTGGGATGGAAGAAGTCCGTTGTTCTGTTGTTGTTGATTTGTTTTGTTTTGTTTTTGAACCTCAGGTGTCCCACCAAATGAGGGATTCCAGAGTAGAGCCCTGGGGAGGGGCGACTGGACAACCAGAAATCTGGTTAAAAATTGGGGCCTAGGGACATGTCAAGCCCATTATGACATCTAATGGTCCAGCCACTGAGAGGACGTACTAGAGGACAGGACTCACGCTGAGGGTCACAATGCGTGTTTATGCCCTCGTCGCACTCAAGAATGGGCGGGGCCTCAGGGTGAATGCTGGTTTCTCCTACACTAAACGTTGGACAACATGCCAAATACAAGGTTTCTTGCCATGGGTAAGGAAGAGTTCTGATTTCTGCATCACAGTCACCCCTGGGCAGTGATTGGAGATAAGGTCTAGGTTCTGAAGCCTGAAAACTGAGGTAGGGAAGAGATGATGACCTAAGGCCATGGCGGGTCTGATGTGCTCAGTGTGCGGTCAGCTGTCTGGGTGTTGGTCACGAGGTCCGGTCTCAGGTTGTCAGACAGTGCATTAGTGCCCAGGTTAGACTATATATTTTGGGTGCATTCGAGTGCCGTGTAGGTTGTTATCTGAAGAACTCTTCAGGATATGAAGAATGAGCCAGTCTGAGGCGCATGCTCAGGCTTTTGTCTCTGGATTTTGTATCAGCGATGGCCTTGGAATGTTCGGGAGGCCTCATGGGCCATGGACGAATCTTGCTCTCTGTGAATGGGGCCCGATTCCAATTGTTTTTAGTCAATCTGTGGGATGGGAGGACTCCTTTCAGGTTTGTTACCTCAGGTGTCCCACCAAAAGAGGAATACCAAAGCAGAGCCTTGGGGAAGAGTGAAGGGACAACCCGAACTATGGTTAAAAATAGTGGCCTAGGGGCATGGCAAGCCCAATATGCTGTCTCTCCATCCAGCCACTGAGAGGCCTTACCTAAGGTCTGGGCACAGGCTGAGGGTCACAATGTGTGTTTGTGACCAATGTGGCCTGCAAGCATGGGCGGGGCCTCATGGAATGAAGCGGAAGCACTGGGGCCCTGAAGGGTTCTCCTAAAGAGAGGCTTTCACACAGCTCCATCGTGCAAGTTTCCCATGTGTAGATGAGATTTGTTCTGATGGGTGAGGCAAGAAACAGCCATATGCTGGCTGTTATTGAAATCCAGGCCTCTGTAGAGAGATGCCTGGAAGCCAAGCCAATGGATCCGATAGTTTCCTAGGGGCCTGTTCGTTTCTTTTTACCTCTGGGGACATCAGTGTACGGGTCTGAGTGCAGGTAGTTGCTCAGATGGGCCCAGATTGCCCCTGTTTGTCCTGGGAAGTCACAAATATTGGGATGGCCTCAGGGACTTTGGAGGTTTATCCTCTTAGTAGGGTTGTGGCCATTGGAATGAGCACATACAATTCTCTTAGAGTGGGGAAGCACAGTCTTCAGGTTTGGCTCCAGGGGCCTGAGCCTGTAGGGTGTGTAGGCCAGGGCTGTTTGGACTGTTGTCTGAAAACACAAACTCGGCTTATGTTTCGGGTCATAGGTATGGCAGGACTGATCTACAGACCATGAAGAGAACTCTTCGGGATATGAAAAAAGGGCGAGTGTGAGGCTCTTGCTCAAGTTTTTGTCTCTGGATATCGTGTCAACCATGGTCGTGAAATTTCCAGGTGACTTCATGGGAAATGGACGAGTCTTACTCTCTGGGGGTTTGGCCCCGTCCAAAGAGTTTGGGGTCATTCTGTGGGATGGAAGAAGTCCGTTGTTCTGTTGTTGTTGGTTTGTTTTGTTTTGTTTTTCAACCTCAGGTGTCCCACCAAATGAGAGATTCCAGAGTAGAGCCCTGGGGAGGGGCGACTGGACAACCAGAAATCTGGTTAAAAATTGGGGCCTAGGGACATGTCAAGCCCATTATGACATCTATTGGTCCAGCCACTGAGAGGACGTACTAGAGGACAGGACTGACGCTGAGGGTCACAATGCGTGTTTATGCCCTCGTCGCACTCAAGAATGGGCGGGGCCTCAGGGTGAATGCTGGATTCTACTACACTGAATGTTGGACAACATGCCAACAACAAGGTTTCTTGCCATGGGTAAGGAAGAGTTCTGATTTCTGCATCACAGTCACCCCTGGGCAGTGATTGGAGATAAGGTTTAGGTTCTGAAGCCTGAAAACGGAGGTAGGGAAGAGATGATGACCTAAGGCCATGGCGAGTCTGATGTGCTCAGTGTGCGGTCAGCTGTCTGGGTGTTGGTCACGAGGTCCGGTCTCAGGTTGTCAGACAGTGCATTAGTGCCCTGGTTAGACTATATATTTTGGGTGCATTCGAGTGCCGTGTAGGTTGTTATCTGAAGAACTCTTCAGTATATGAAGAATGAGCGAGTCTGAGTCACGTGCTCAGGCTTTTGTCTCTGGATTTTGTATCAGCGATGGCCGTGGAATGTTGGGGAGGCCTCATGGGCCATGGACGAATCTTGCTCTCTGTGGATTTGGCCCGATCCCAATTGTTTTTCGTCAATCTGTGGGATGGGAGGACTCCTTTCAGGTTTGTTACCTCAGGTGTCCCACCAAAAGAGGAATTCCAAAGCAGAGCCCTGGGGAAGAGTGAAGGGATAACCCGAAATATGGTTAAATATTTGGGCCTAGGGTCATGGCAAGCTTAATATGCTGTCTCTCTATCCAGCCACTGAGAGGCCTTACCTGAGGTCTGGGCTCAGGCTGAGGGTCACAATGTGTGTTTGTGACCAATGTGGCCTCTAAGCATGGGTGGGGCCTCATGGGCCACACTGGTTTCAACTACACTGAACCTCGGACAACATGCCAACCACAGGGTTTCTTGCCATGGGGAAAGAGTTATGATTTCGGCATCATTTTCAAACCCGGGCCGTGATTAGAGATAACGTCTAGGTTCTGAAGCCTGAAAACCGAGGTTGAGAAGAGATGACGAACTAAGGCCATGGTGGGTCCGATATGCTCAGTGTGCGGCCAGCTGTCTGGGTGGGTCCAGGAGGTCCAGGCTC
This sequence comes from Mustela lutreola, assembly GCF_030435805.1. Lineage (NCBI taxonomy): Eukaryota > Metazoa > Chordata > Mammalia > Carnivora > Mustelidae > Mustela > Mustela lutreola. Next base: position 90,295,218 of record NC_081302.1, on the reverse strand, counting down.
AGGCTGTGTCAGAAAGGCCATTAGTGCCCATGTCAGCCTATATATTTGGTGTACAGCCGAATGCCGTGCAGGTTGATCCTCATTGGGGTTTTCTGGGTAGCCCCAAAGGGCAATGTTTTTCTTCTGGAGGGCAGGCAGAGTGCTGCATTGTAGTTCTGGATTGCTAAACTGGAGGGCTTGTGGGCCAGTAGTCTGAGGACTTAAGTCTCAGAACCCAAGCTAAGCCTAGGTTTCTGGGGGAGGATATGGCAGGCACAATCTACAGACCTGAATCGAGGTCTCGTGCGTCTGAAGTCAGGGCGAGGATCAGACGATGGCTCAGGTTGGACTTTCTGTCCCTGATGGCCCCTTCTTGAATGGGGGGTGGATCACGAGGCCATGGGGGTTTTCCCACGATGGGAGTTGTGAGAAGCTCCCAACTGCAAAGATTCTTCTGAAGGACAATTGAGTCTTGTTGCTTGGCTCCAGGACAACGTTTCCGAGCAGGGTTCTAAGGATGGATGGCTGGGTAGCTCACCTCGCATTCCAATTGTCTCCAAGCAACAAGACAGGTTAGATCTGCTAGATCGTGGGGGGGGCAATCGAGGAGGCTGAGTTGAAATGGACTCTCCCGTGAATGTGTCCTAATATGATTTTCTTTCTATGGAGACCTTGGAATGAAGCGGTGGCACTGGGGCCCTGAAGCGTTCTCCTAAAGAGAGGCTTTCACACAGCTCCATCGTGCAATTATCCCACGTGTCCATGAGATTTGTTCTGATGGGTGAGTCAAGAAACAGCCATATTCTGGCTGTGATTGAAAACCAGGCCCCTGAGGAGAGATGCCTGGAAGCCAAACCAATGGATCCGATAGATTCCTATGAGACTCTTCGTTCCTTTTTACCACTGGGGACATCAGTCTATGGGTCTGAGTGCAGGTAGGTGCTCAGATGGGCCCAGATTGCCCCTGTTTGTCCAGGGAAGCCACAAATATTGAAATGGCCTCAGGGACTTTGGAGGTTTAACCTATTAGTAGGGTTGAGGCCATTGGAATGGGCACATACAATTCCCTTGGAGAGGGCAAGCACAGTCGTCAGGTTTGGCTCCAGGGGCCTGAGCCTGTAGGGTGTGTAGGCCACGGCTATTTGGACAGTTGTCTGAAAACACAAACTCGGCTTATGTTCGGGGCATATGTATGGCAGGACTGATCTACAGACCATGAGGAGAACTCTTTGGGATATGAAAAAAGGGCGAGTGTGAGGCCATTGCTCAAGTTTTTGTCTCTGTATATCATGTCATTCATGGTCGTGAAATTTCCGGGTGACTTCATGGGAAATGGACGAGTCTTACTCTCTGGGGGTTTGGCCCCGTCCAAAGAGTTCGGCGACATTCATTGGGATGGAAGAAGTCCGTTGTTCTGTTGTTGTTGATTTGTTTTGTTTTGTTTTTCAACCTCAGGTGTCCCACCAAATTAGGGATTCCAGAGTAGAGCCCTGGGGAGGGGCGACTGGACAACCAGAAATCTGGTTAAAAATTGGGGCCTAGGGACATGTCAAGCCCATTATGACATCTATTGGTCCAGCCACTGAGAGTTCGTACTAGAGGACAGGACTCACGCTGAGGGTCACAATGCGTATTTATGCCTTCGTCGCACTCAAGAATGGGCGGGGCCTCAGGATGAATGCTGGTTTCTCCTACACTGAACGTTGGACAACATGCCAACAACAAGGTTTCTTGCCATGGGTAAGGAAGAGTTCTGATTTCTGCATCACAGTCACCGCTGGGCAGTGATTGGAGATAAGGTCTAGGTTATGAAGCCTGAAAACTGAGGTAGGGAAGAGATGATGACCTAAGGCCATGGCGGGTCTGATGTGCTCAGTGTGCGGTCAGCTGTCTGGGTGTTGGTCACGAGGTCCGGTCTCAGGTTGTCAGACAGTGCATTAGTGCCCAGGTTAGACTATATATTTTGGGTGCATTCGAGTGCCGTGTAGGTTCTTATCGGAAGAACTCTTCAGGATATGAAGAATGAGCGAGTCTGAGGCGCGTGCTCAGGCATTTGTCTCTGGATTTTGTATCAGCGATGGACGTGGAATGTTGGGGAGGCCTCAAGGGCCATGGACGAATCTTGCTCTCTGTGGATTGGGCCAGATTCCAATTGTTTTTAGTCAATCTGTGGGATGGGAGGACTCCTTTCAGGTTGTTACCTCAGGTGTCCCACCAAAAGAGGAATACCAAAGCAGAGCCTTGGGGAAGAGTGAAGGGACAACCCGAACTATGGTTAAAAATTGGGGCTAGGGGCATGGCAAGCCCAATATGCTGTCTCTCCATCCAACCACTGAGAGGCCTTACCTGAAAACTGGGCTCAGGCTGAGGGTAACAATGTGTGTTTGTGACCAATGTGGCCCGCAAGCATGTGCGGGGCCTCTTGGAATGAAGCGTTGGCTTGGGGCCCTAAAGGGTTCTCCTAAAGAGAGGCTTTCACACAGCTCCATCGTGCAAGTTTCCCATGTGTAGATGAGATTTGTTCTGATGGGTGAGTCAAGAAACAGCCATATGCGTGCTGTTATTGAAATCCAGGCCTCTGAGAAGAGATGCCTATAAGCCAAACCAATGGCTGTTTGATGGAAGAAGTCGGTAGTTCTGTTGTTGTTGATTTGTTTAGTTTTGTTTTTCAACCTCAGGTGTCCCACCAAATGAGGGATTCCAGAGTAGAGCCCTGGGGAGGGGCGACTGGACAACCAGAAATCTGGTAAAAATTGGGGCCTAGGGACATTTCAAGCCCATTAGGACATCTAATGTTCCAGCCACTGAGAGGACGTACTAGAGGACAGGACTCACGCTGAGGGTCACAATGCGTGTTTATGCCCTCATCGCACTCAAGAATGGGCGGGGCCTCAGGGTGAATGCTGGTTTCTCCTACACTGAATGTTGGACAACATGCCAACCACAAGGTTTCTTGCCATGGGTAAGGAAGAGTTCTGATTTCTGCATCATGTTCACCCCTGGGCACTGATTGGAGGTAAGGTCTAGGTTCTGAAGCCTGAAATCTGAGGTAGGGAAGAGATGACGACCTAAGGCCATGGCGGGTCTGATGTACTCAGTGTGCCGTCAGCTGTCTGGGTGTTGTTCACGAAGTCCGGGCTCAGGTTGTCAGACAGAGCATTAGTGCCCAGGTTAGACTATATATTTTGGGTGCATTCGAGTGCCGTGTAGGTTCTTATCTGAAGAACTCTTCAGTATATGAAGAATGAGCGAGTCTGAGGCGCGTGCTCAGGCTTTTGTCTCTGGATTTTGTATTCACCTCAAGGTGAATGCTGGTTTCTCCTACACTGAACGTTGGACAACATGCCAACCACAAGGTTTCTTGCCATGTGTAAGGAAGAGTTCTGATTTCTGCAACAGAGTCACCCCTGGGCAGTGATTGGAGATAAGGTCTAGGTTATGAAGCCTGAAAACTGAGGTAGGGAAGAGATGATGACCTAAGGCCATGGCGTGTCTGATATGCTCAGTGTGCGGTCAGCTGTCTGGGTGTTGGTCACGAGGTCCGGGCTCAGGTTGTCAGACAGTGCATTAGTGCCCAGGTTAGACTATATATTTTGTGTGCATTCGAGTGCCGTGTAAGTTCTTATCTGAAGAACTCTTCAGGATATGAAGAATGAGCGAGTCTGAGGCACGTGCTCAGGCTTTTGTCTCTGGATTTTGTATCATGATGGCCGCGGAAAGTCGGGGAGGCCTCATGGGCCATGGACAAATCTTCCTCTCTGTGGATTTGGCCCGATCCCAATTGTTTTTCGTCAATCTGTGGGATGGGAGGACTCCTTTTAGGTTTGTTATCTCAGGTGTCCCACCAAAAGAGGAATTCCAAAGCAGAGCCGTAGGGAAGAGTGAAGGGACAAAGCGAAATATGGTTAACATTTGGGGCCGGGGGCATGGCAGGCCTCATATGCGTGCTCAGGGTCCAGCCACTGAGAGGCCTTACTTGAAGACTGGGCTCAGGCTGAGGGTCACAATGTGTGTTTGTGACCAATGTGGCCCTCGAGCATGGGCGGGGCCTCATGGGCCACACTGGTTTCAACTACACTGAACGTTGGACAACATGGCAACCACAAGGATTCTTGCCTTGGGGATGGAGTTCTGATTTCTGCATCATTTTCAACCCTGGGCAGTGTTTTGAGATAAGTTATAGGTTCTGAAGCCTGAAAATCGAGGTTGAGAAGAGATGACGACCTAAGGCCATGGCGGGTCCTATGTGCTCAGAGTGCGGCCAGCTGTCTGGTGGGGCCAGGACGTCCAGGCCTAGGTTGTGTCTTCAAGGGCATCAGTGCCCAGGTCAGCCTATATATTTGGGGACAGCCAAGTGGCGTGCAGGTTGATCCTCATCTGGGGTTTCTGGGTAGCCCCAGAGGGCAATGTTTTTTTCTGGACGGCAGGCAGAGTATTGCATTGTAGTTCTGAATTGCCAAACTGGAGGGCTTGTGGGACCGTAGTCTGAGGACAGAAGTCTGAGAACACAAGCTAGGCTTAGGATTCTGGGTGAGGACATGGCAGGCACAATCTACAGACCTGACTCGAGATCTTGTGGTTTGAAGTCAGGGCGAGGATCAGTCGATCGCTCAGGTTGGAGGTTCTGTCCCTGATGGCCCCTTCATGAAGGGGGTGGGGATCACGAGGCCGTGGACGTTTTCACACGATGGGAGTTGTGAGAAGCTCCAAAGTGTAAGATTCTACTGCAGTACAATTGAGACCTGTTGGTTGGCTCCAGGCCTATGATTCCAAGCATGTTTCTAAGGATGGATGCCTGGGTAGGCAACCTTGCATTCCAATTGACTCCTAGCAACAAGACAATGTAGATCTGCTGGATCTGGGGGAGCAACCGAGGAGGCAGAGTTGAAATGGACTCTCCTGTGGATGGGTCCTAATGTGTTTTTGTGTCTATGAAGACCTTGGAATGAAGCAGTGGCACTGGGGCACTTAAGGGTCCTCCTAAACAGAAGCTTTGACCAAGCTCCAACGTGCTAGTTTCCCATGTGTAGAGGGAATGTGTTCTGATGTGTGAGTCAAGAAAGAGCCATATTCTGGTATTGAAATCCAGGCCTCCGAGGAGAGATGCCTGGAAAACAAAGCAATTGATCCGATTAGTGCCTAAGGGTCTGTTCGTTCCTTTTTCCCTCTGGGGACATCAGTCTACGGGTCTGAGTGCAGGTAGGTGCTCAGATGGGCTCAGATTTCCCCTGTTTGTCCTGGGAAGCCACCAGTATTGAGATGGCCTCAGGGACTTTGGAGGTTTATCCTATTAGTAGGGTTGTGGCCATTGGAATGGGCACACAGAAATCCCTTGGAGAGGGCAAGTACAGTCCTCAGGTTTGGCTCCAGGGGCCTGAGCCTGGAGGGTGTGTAGGCCAGGGCTGTTTGGGCCGTTGTCTGAAAACACAAACTCGGTTTATGATTCGGGTCATAGGTATGGCAGGACTGATCTACAGACCATGAGGAGAACTCTTCGGGATATGAAATAAGGGCGAGTGTGAGGCTCTTGCTCAAGTTTTTGTCTCTGGATATCGTTTCACAACATGTTCATGAAATTTCCGGGTGACTTCATGGGAAATGGACGACTCTAACTCTCTGGAGGTGTGGCCCCATCCAAAGAGTTTGGGGTCATTCTGTGGGATGGAGTAAGTCTGTTTTGTTGTTGTTGTTGTTTTGTTTTGCTTTGTTTTTTAACCTCAGGTGTCCCACCAAATGAGGGATTCCAGAGTAGAGCTCTGGGGAGGGGCGACTGGACAACCAGAAATCTGGTTAAATATTGCGGCCTAGGGACATGTCAAGCCCATTATGACATCTAATGGTCCAGTCCCTAAGAGGACTTACTAGAGGACAGGACTCACACTGAGGGTCACAAGGCATGTTTATGCGCTCCTCGCACTCAAGAATGGGCGGGGTTTCAGGGTGAATGCTGGTTTCTCCTACACTTAACGTCGGACAACATGCCAACCACAAGGTTTCTTGCCATGGGTAAGGAGGAGTTCTGATATCTGCATCACAGTCACCCATGGGCAGGGATTGGAGATAAGGTCTAGGTTTTGAAGCCTGAAAACTGGGGTAGGGAAGAGATGATGACCTAAGGCCATGATGGGTCTGATGTGCTCAGTGTGCGGACATTTGTCTGGGTGTTGGTCAGGAGGTCCGGTCTCAGGTTGTGTCAGAAAGTGCATTAGTGCCCTGGTTAGACTATATAATTTGGGTACATTCGAGTGCCGTGTAGGTTTATCCTCATTGAAACTGCCTGGGCAGCTCATTAGGCAATATTTTTTTTTTCTAGAGGGCAGGCAGAGTGCTGCATTCTGGGTCCGGAATTGACAAACTTGAGGGCTTCGGTGCCAGGAGTGTGAGGACGGAAGTCTGAGAACACAAGCTAGACTTGGGTTTCAGGGCCAGGGCACGGCAGGTAACCTCTGCACATCGGAACCAAGATGTCATGCATCTGAAGTCAGGGCGAGGATCAGACGTTGGCTCAGGTTGGAGTTTCTGTGCATGACGGACCCTTCATGAAGGGAGCGGAATCTCGAGGCCATGGAGGTTTTCCCACGTTGGGAGTTGTGTGATGCTCCCTTCAAGGATTCCTTCTGCGGGACAATGGAGACCTGTTGGAGAGGTCCAGGACATCCCATATGGAATGACTCCAGGGAACCGTTCCAGGATGGATGCCTCAGAAGCGCGCCTCGCATTCCAATTGTCTGCTAGCAACAAGACAGTTTAGATCTGATGGCTCTGCGGGAGCAACCTGGTTGGCTGAGTTGAAATGGACTTTCCTGAGGATGGGTCCTAATGTTTGTTTGTGTCCATGAGGGCCTTGGAATGAAGCAGTGGCACCGGGATTCTGAAGTATTCTCCTAAGCTTTTGACATAGCTCCCATGCACAAGTTTCCTTGTGGAGACGAGATTTGATCTGATGGGTGCCTCCGGAAAACCCCTATGCTAGTATTGTAATCCAGGTTTTTGAGGAGACATGCCTGTAAACCAAAGCAATGGATCCGATTATGGCCTAGGGTCCTGTCTGGTTCAATCTTCTTCTCTGGGAACATCCATCTATGGAATGAGTGGAGGTAGATTCTCAGCTGGAGTCAGACCGTCCTTGTTTGTGCTGGGCGACCTACATTATTGGGATGGCCTCAGGGACTTTGGAGGGTTCTCCTAATTTGTACGGTTTGGGACAATGGAATGGTCAGCATTCCTATGGATTGGGTAGGCGCAGTCCTAATGTGTGACTCCAGGGGACCCAGCCTGGAGGGTGTGTGGACCAGGACTTTGAGGACAGAAGTCTAAAAACACAAACTCAGCTTAGGTTTGGGATGTAGGTATGGCAGATCCGATCGACAAACCATGAGAAGAACTCTTCAGGATATGAAGAAACAGCGAGTCTGAGGTGCTTGTCAGGCTTTTGTCTCTGGATTTTGTATCAGCGATGGCCTCATGGGCCATGGACGAATCTTCCTCTCTGTGGATTTGGCCCGATCCCAATTGTTTTTCGTCAATCTGTGGGATGGGAGGACTCCTTTCAGGTTTTTTACCTCAGGTGTCCCACCAAAAGAGGAATTCCAAAGCAGAGCACTAGGGAAGAGTGAAGGGACAAAGCGAACTATGGTTAAAAATTGGGGCCAGGGGCATGGCAGGCCCCATATGCGGTCTCAGGGTCCAGCCACTGAGAGGCCTTACTTGAGGACTGGACTCCGGCTGAGGGTCACACTTTGTGTTTGTGACCACAAACACACATTGTGACCAATGTTGCCCGCGAGCATGTGCGGGGCCTCATGGGCCACACTGGTTTCAACTACACTGAACGTTGGACAACATGGCAACCATAAGGTTTCTTGCCATGGGGATTGAGTTCTGACTTCTGCATCATTTTCAACCCTGGGCAGTGGTTTGAGATAAGTTATAGGTTCTGAAGCCTGAAAATCGAGGTTGAGAAGAGATGACGCCCTAAGGCCATGGTGGGTCCGATGTGCTCAGAGTGTGGCCAGCTGTCTGGGTGGGGCCAGGAGGTCCAGGCTCAGGTTGTGTCTGAAAGGGCTTCAGTGCCCATGTCAGCCTATATATTTGGGGTACAGCCAAGTGGCGTGCAGGTTGATCCTCATTTGGGGTTTATGGGTAGCCACAGAGGGCAATGGTTTTCTTCTGGAGGGCAGGCAGAGTGTTGCATTGTTGTTGTGGATTGCCAATCTGGAGGGCTTGTGGGCCGGTAGTCTGAGGACGGAAGTCTGAGAACACAATCTCGGCTTAGTTTTCTGGGTAGGACATATCGGGCACAATCTACAAACCTGACTCGAGATCACGTGGATCTGAAGTCAGTGCGAGGATCAGACGATCGCTCAGCTTGGAGGTTCTGTCCCTGATGGCCCCTTCATGAAGGGGGGGGATCACGAGGCCATGGGGGTTTTCCCACGATGGGAATTGTGAGAAACTCGAAACTGCAAAGATTCTTCTGCAAGACAATTGAGACCTGTTGGTTGGCTCCAGGCCAACGATTCCGAGCAGGGTTCTACGGATGGATGGCTGGGTAGCCCACCTCGCATTCCAATTGTCTCCTAGCAACAAGACATGTTAGATCTGCTGGATCTGGGGGAGCAACCGAGGAGGCTGAGTTGAAATGGACTCTCCTGTGGATGGGTCCTAATGTGATTTTGTGTCTATGGAGACCTTGGAATGAAGCGGTGGCACTGGGGCCCTGAAGGGTCTCCTAAACAGAAGCTTTGACCAAGCTCCAACGTGCAAGTTTCCCATGTGTAGAGGAGATTTGTTCTGATGGGTGAGTCAAGAAACAGCCATATTCTGGTATTGAAATCCAGGCCTCTGAGGAGAGATGCCTGGAAACTAAAGCAATGGATCCGATTAGTGCCTAGGGTTCTGTTGGTTCTTTTTTCCCTCTTGGGACATCAGTCTACGGTTCTGAGTGCAGGTATGTGCTCAGATGGGCTCAGATTGCCCCTGTTTGTCCTGGGAAGCCACCACTATTGAGATGGCCTCAGGGACTTTGGAGGTTTATCCTATTAGTAGGTTTGTGGCCATTGGAATGGGCACACAGTAATCCCTTGGAGAGGGCAAGTACAGTCCTCAGTTTGGCTCCAGGGGCCTCAGGCTGTAGGGTGTGTAGGCCAATGCTGTTTGGACCGTTGTCTGAAAACACAAACTCGGCTTATGTTTTGGGTCATAGGTATGGCAGGACAGATCTACAGACCATGAGGAGAACTCTTCGGGATATGAAAAAAGGGCGAGTATGAGGCTCTTGCTCAAGTTTTTGTCTCTGGATATCGTGTCACAACATGTTCATGAAATTTCCGGGTGACTTCATGGGAAATGGACGAGTCTTACTCTCTGGAGGTGTGGCCCCGTCCAAAGAGTTTGGGGTCATTCTGTGGCATGGAATACGTCCGTTTTTTTGTTGTTGTTGGTTTGTTTTGTTTTGTTTTTTAACCTCAGGTGTCCCACCAAATGAGGGACTCCAGAGTAGAGCTCTGGGGAGGGGCGACTGGACAACCAGAAATCTGGTTAAATATTGTGGCCTAGGGACATGTCAAGCCCATTATGACATCTAATGGTCCAGTCCCTAAGAGGACTTACTAGAGGACAGGACTCACGCTGAGGGTCACAATGCATGTTTATGCGCTCCTCGCACTCAAGAATGGGCGGGGCCTCAGGGTGAATGCTGATTTCTCCTACACTTAACGTTGGACAACATGCCAACCTCAAGGTTTCTTGCCATGGGTAAGGAGGAGTTCTGATTTCTGCATTACACTCACCCCTGGGCAGGGATTGGAGATAAGGTCTAGGTTTTGAAGCCTGAAAACTGGGGTAGGGAAGAGATGATGACCTAAGGCCATGGCGGGTCTGATGTGCTCAGTGTGCTGTCAGCTATCTGGGTGTTGGTCAGGAGGTCCGGGCTCAGGTTGTGTCAGAAAGTGCATTAGTGCCCAGGTTAGACTATATAATTTGGGTACATTCTAGTGCCGTGTAGGTTTATCCTCATTTAAGCTGCCTGGGCAGCTCATTAGGCAATATTTTTTTTTTTCTAGAGGGCAGGCAGAGTGCTGCATTGTGGGTCCGGAATTGCCAAACTTGAGTTCCCAGGTTTGACTATACAATTTAAGTACAGTCGAGTGCCGTGTAGGTTTATCCTCATTTGGGGTGTTTCTAAAGATCCATAGGGCAACATTTTTCTTCTGGAGGGAAGGCAGAGTGCTGTATTGTGGGTCTGTAATTGCCAAACATGACGGCTTGGGGGCCGGGATGTGAGGACAGAAGTCTGAGAACACAAGCTAGACTTAGGTTTCAGGGTGAGGGCAAGGCAGGCACACTCTGCGATCTCGTGCTTCTGAAGTCAGGGAGAAGATCAGACGACGGCTCAGTTTGGAGATTCTGTCCAAAATGGCCCCTACATGAAGTGGGGGCAGGGCCATAGAGGTTTTCCCATGTTGGGAGTTGTGAGATGCTCCAAACTGCAAAGATTCCTTCTGCAGGACAATTGATACCTGTTGGATGGCTCCAGGACATCCCATAGGGACGACTCAAGAGCAGGGTTCTAAAGATGGATGCCTGGGTTTCCCACCTCGCATTCCATTCGTCTCATTGCGATAAAACATGTTGAATCTTCTGTCTCTGGTGGAGCAACCGAGGGCGCTGAGTTGAAATGGACTCTCCTGCGCATGTGTCATAATGTGGGTTTGTGCCCATGGGGACCTTGGAATGGGGTGGTGACACCAGGGTCATGAAGTTTTCTACTAATCAGACGTTTTGACACAGTTCCCACGTACAAGTTTCCCATATGGAGACGAGATTTGTTCTGGTGGGTGCCTCAGGAAAGCCTCATATGCTGCTATTGGAAACCAGGCCTCTGAGGAGAGATGGCTGGAAACCAAAGCAATGGATCTGTTGAAGTCCTAGGGGCCTGTCCAGTTCAATTTTCTTCTCTGTGGACATCTGTCTCCAGGTCTGAGTGCAGGTAGTATCTCAACTGGTGGCAGATAGCCCCTGTTTGTCCTGGGTAGCCTACACACTTAGGAATGCCTTGGGGACTCTGGAGCTTTCTCCTAATTTGTTCTGACTGGTGCAACCCCGACATTCCACGACCATCGTTGACACAAAATCCAGACAAAAGCCTGAGCAAGCGCCTCACTCTCGCCCTTTGTTCATATCCCAAAGAGTTCTAATGATCTGTAGGTGGGCCTGCCATACCTACATCCTCAAACCTAAGCTGAGTTGCTGTTTTTAGACTTTTGTCCCCACGGCCCTGGCCCACACACCCTCCAGGCTAGGGCCCCTGGAGCCACACCTCAGGATTCTGCCTGCCCTCTCAAAGGGAATTCTTCATATTCCATTGGCGACAACCATATAAATCAGGAGAAATCTCCAATGTCCCTGGGACCATCCCAATATTGTAGGCCGCCCGGAACAAACAGGGGTGATCTGACACTAGCTGAGCACCTAGTTCCACACAGACTCAGAGACAGATGTCCCCAGAGAAGAACATTGAACTGGACAGGCCCCTAGGCCCTAATCAGATCCATTGCTTTGGTTTCCAGGCATCTGTCCTCAGAGGCCTGGTTTCCAATACCAGCCTATGGGGTTTCCAGAGGCACCCATCAGAGCAAGTCTTGTCTGCACATTGGAAACTTGCTCATGGAGCTATGTCAGAACCTCAGAGGCCTGGTTTCCAATACCACCATATGGGGGTTTCCTGAGGCATCAATCAGAACAAATATCTTCTCCACATGGGAAACGTGCTCTTTCAAGCTGTGTCAAAACCTCCGGTTAGGAGAATCCTTCAGGGCCCCGGTGCCACCACCTCATTCCAAGGTCTCCATGGACACAATCCCACATTAGGACCCATCAGCAGGAGAGTCTGTTTCAACTCAGTGCCCTTGGGTGCTCCCCTAGAGCCAGCAGATCGAACCTATCTTGTCACTAGGAGACAATTGGAATGCGAGGCGGGCTGGCTAGGCATCCATCTGTAGAAAACTACTCTGAAGTAATTCCATATGGGACGTCCTGGAGCCATCCAACAGGTCACAGCTGTCCTGCAGTAGGAATCCTTGTGCTTTGGAGCACCTAACCACTCCCATCATGGGAAAAGCTCTGTGGCCTCGTATTGCACCGTCCCCTTCATGAAAGAGCCATCTTGGATAGAAACTCCAACCTGAGCCAACGTCTAATCCTCGCCCTGACTTCAGATGCACGAAATCTTGATTCAACTCTACAGAGTGTGCCTGCCGAAACCCCGCCCTGCAGTAAAACCTAGCTATTGTTCTCAGACTTCGTCCTCACACTCCGAGCCCACCAGCCCTCCAGTTTGGGAATTCTGGAGAGACACAATGCAGTACTCTGACTGCCCTCCAGAAGAGAAACGTTGCCTTATGGGCCTAACCAGAAACGCCAAATGAGGATCAACCTGCATGCCACTTGACTCTACCCCAATTATACAGTTTCGCTTGGGCGCTAATGCCCTGTCTTGCACAGCCTGAGGCTTGAATTCCCAACCTACACCCAGACAGCTGGCTGTACACTGAGCACATCAGACCCGCCATGGCTTTAGGTCATCATCTCTTCCCAACCTTGGTTTTCAGGCTTCAGAACCTAGACCTTATCTATACTCATTACCCAGGGGTGAACGTGATGCAGAAATGAAACTCCTTCTTCCTCAAGGCAAGAAACCTTGTGGTTGGCATGTTTTACAACGTTCAGTGTAGGAGAATCCAGTGTAGCCCATGAGTCCCTGCCCATGCTTGAGAACCGCAATGGGCACAAACACATTGGGACCCTCAGTGTGAGCCCTGTCCTCAAGTAAAGCCTCTCAGGGGCTGGGACAAGAACCCGCATTGCCATCCCTTAGTCCCCCAATATTAATGAGAGGTTGAGAGGTCTAGTCACCCCTATTCAGGTCTCTGCTCTGGAACCCCTGAGGAAAAAAATATCGAAGGGACTCCTCCCATCCCCCGAATGAGCCCCAAAACTTGGGATCTGACCAAATCTTAAAAGAGAAAGAATCGTCCATGGACAAAGAGGCCATCCCGACATTCCATGGCCACCGTTGACACAAAATCCAGAGACAAAAGCCTGGGGATATGCCTCACACTTGCCCTTTGTTCATAGCCTGAAAAATTCTCCTCACAGTCTATAGATCAGGCCTGTCATACCCACGTCCCCAATCCTAAGCTGATTTTGGGTTTTCAGATTTCTGTCCCCACTGTCCTGGCCCACGCACCCTCCAGGCTGGGGCCCCTGGAGCCAAGCCTCAGGACTGTGCCTGCCTTCTCCAAGCGAATTCTGCCAATTCCATTGGCCACAACCCTAAAGATTAGGAGAACACTCCAAAGTCCCTGAGGCCATCCCAATAGTGTTGGCTACTCAGGGCAAACAGGGCGATCTGTCCCAAGATGAGCAACTACCTCAACGCAGACCCATTACAGATAACCCCAGAGAAGAAGATTGAACCAGACAGGCACCTAGGCCCTAATCAGATCCATTGCTTTTGATTCCAGGCATCTCTCCTCAGAGGCCTGGTTTCCAATACCAGCATATGTGTTCTTCTGGAGGTACCAGTCTGAACAAATCTCATTTACACGTGGGAAACATGCTTTTTGGAGCTGTGTCAAAACCTCCAGTTAAGGGAAACCTTCAGGTCCCAGCAGCCAACACCCCATTCCAAGGTCTCCATGGGCACAAACCCACATTATGACCCATCCTCAGGAGAGTCCATTTCAACACATCCCCTTTGGTTGCTCCACAAAAGAAGCAGATCGAACCTGCCTTGTCACTAGGAGACAATAGGAATGTGAGGCGGGCATTCCAGGAATCCATCCTTAGAACCCTGCTCTGCCGTTGTTCCGCATGGGACGTCCTGGAGCAATCTGACCGGTCTCGACTGTCCCGTAGAAGGAATCCTTGCCGATTGGAGCAACTTACAATGCCCATCGTGGGAAAGTCTCCATAGCCCCATGATGCCCCCCACCATCATGAAGGGGCCATCCTGAACAGAAACTTCAACCTGAGCCTCTATCTGATCCTCGCCCTGACTTCAGATGCATGAGATTTAGATTTAGCTCTACAGAGTGTGCCTGCCATGATCTTGACCCAAAACCTAAGCCTAGCTTGTGTTCTCACACTTCCTTCCTCACAATTCTGGCCCACAAGCCCTCCAGTGTGAGAATTCCGTAGCCACAATGCAGCACTCTGCCTTCCCTCCAGAAGAAAAACGTTGCCCCTGGGGCTACCCAGAAACGCCAAATGAGGATCAACCTGCATGCCACTCAACTGTACTCCATTTATACAGTCTACGCTTGGCACTAATGCCCTGTCTGACACAGCGTGAGCCTGGACCTCCTGGACGACACCCAGAAAGGTGGTGTCACACCTAAGGACTGTGCCAGTGCTCTCCAAGGTAACTCTGCCCGTTTCATTTGCCACAACCTTACAGATTAGGAGAAACCTCCAATCCCAAAGACCAGCCCAATACTGTTGGCCTCCCCCAACAAACATGGGCGATCTGACACAAGCTGAGCAGTGACCTCCATTCTGAATCTTAGACAGAGACACTCAGAGGAGAATATTGAAGAGGACAGGCCCCTAGACCCTAATCAGATCCATCGCTTTGGATTCCAGGCATTGTTCCCCAGATGCTTGGTTTCCAATACCAGGTTGTGGGGGTTTCAGAACAAATCTCGTCGCTACATGGGAAACTTGCTCTTTGGTTCTGCATCAAAACCTCAGGTTAGGAGAATTCTTCAGGGCAACAGAGCCACGGCCTCATTCCAAGGGCTCCATGGACACAAATCCACATCATGACTGATCCTCAGGAGAGTCCATTTCAATTCAGCACCCTCGGTTGTTCCCCCAGTGACAGCAGATCGAATCCTCCTTTTCACTAGGACACAACTGGAGTGCAAGTTGGACTGCCGAGGCATCCATCATTAGAACTGTGCTTTGGAGCAATTCTTATGGGACGTCCTTGATCCATCCAAAAGGTCGTGACTGTCCCACTGACAGAATCCTTGTGGTTTGGAGCATCACACACTCACAAAGTGGGAAAACTTCCATGGTTTCCTGATGCCCACCCACCTTCATGAAGGGGATATCATGTACAGAAACTCCAAACTAAGCCAACATCTGATCCTCACCCTGACTTCAGATGCACGAGATCTCAATTCAGGTGTGTAGAGTGTGCCTGCCAAGTCACCGCTGTGAATTCAAAGCTGAAGTTGTGTTCTCAGACTTCTGTCCTAAAACACCTGGCCCACAAGCCCTGAAGTTGGCAATTCTGGAGCCAGAATGCAGCACTCTGCCTGCCCTCCAGATGAAAAACGTTGCCGTATGGGGCTAACCAGAAACCCCAAATGAGGACCAACCTACACATCCCTCGACTGTACCCCAATTATACAGTCTAGTCGACTGTACCCCAATTATACAGTCTAGCCTGGGCACTAATGCCCTGCCTGACACAGCCTGAGCCCGGACCTCATGATGGACACACAGACATCTGGCCGCACACTAAGTGCATTGGACCCGCCATGGCCTTATGTCATCATCTCTTCCCAACCTCGGTTTTCTGGCTTCAGAATCTAGACCTTATCTCTACTCACTGCCATGCCGTGTACGTGATGCAGAAATCAGAACACCTCCTTCCCCATGACCAGAAACCTGTGGTTGGCATGTTGTCCAACGTGCAGTGTAGGAGAAACCAGCATGGCCCATAAGGCCTCAGACATGCTTGAGGGCTGCGATGGGCACAAACACACATTAGGACCCTAAGCATGAACCGTGGCCTCAAGTAAAGCCTCTCCGGGGCAGGAACAAGAGCCCGCATATGGAGATTGCCATGCCCCTACTCCCCAAACCTTAACCAGTGCTCAAGAAGTCTAGTCAACCCTACTCAGATCTCTTCTCTAGAATCCCTCCTTGGTGGGACACATGAGGTTAAAAAAAAAAAATAGAGAAAGGACTCCTACCGTCCAAAGAATGACCCCAAACAGTTGGAATTGGGCCAAATTCACAGAGAGAAATACTCGTCCATGGCCGATGAGGCAATCCTGACATTCCACGGCCACCATTGACACAAAGTCCAGAGACAAAAGCCTGAAAAAGCGCCACACACTCTCCCTTTGTTCAGAGCCTGTAAAATTCTCACGGTCTGTAGATCGGGCCTGCCATACCTATGTCCCCAAACCTAAGCCGAGTTTGTGTTTTCACAGTTCTGTCTCCATTGTCCTGGCCCACACACCCTCAAGGCTGGGCCCCATGGAGCCACAGCTCAGGACTGTGCCTGCCCTCTCCAAGGGAATTCTGCTCATTCCTTTGGCACAACCCGACAGATTAGGAGAAACATCCGAAGTCCCGGACATATGTCCGGGACATACAGGGGCCATCTGGAACAAGCTGAGCCACTACCTCCAATCAGACCTGTAGTTAGATATGCATAGAAAAGAAGATTGAACAGGACAGGCACCTAGGCCCTAATCGGATCCATTGCTTTTGTTTTCAGGTATCTCTCCTCAGAGGCCTGGATTCTAATACCAGCACATGGGGGTTTCTGGAGCTACCAATCAGAACAAATAAAATGCCACATGGGAATCATGCTATATGGAACTGTGTCAAAACCTCCAGTTAGGAGAAAATTTCACGTCACTGGAGCCACCGCCCCATTCCAATGTCTCAATGGACACAATCCCACATTATGACCCATCCTCAGGAGAGTTCATTTCAACTCAAACCTGGCGGTTGCTCACCCAGTGCCAGCAGATCAAACCTGCTTTGTCACTAGGAGACAATTGGAATGCGAGTTCGCTGCCCAGGTATCTGTTGTTAGAACTCTGCTCTGGAGAAATTCCTATTGGGGTGTCCTTGATCCATTCAACAGGTCTCAATTGTCCTGCAGAAGGAATCCTTGTGGTTTGCAGCATCACACACTTGCACCGTGGGAAAACCTCCATGGCCTCGTGATGCCTCCACCTTCAGTTAGAGGACATCGTGGACAGAAACTCCCACCTGAGCCAACGTCTGAACCTCGCCCTGACTTCAGATGCATGAGATCTCAATTCAGCTCTGCAGAGTGTGCCTGCCTTGCCCTCGCCCCAAAACCTAAGCCAGCTCGTGTTCTCAGACTTCCGTCCTCACACTCCTGGCTCACAAGCCTTCCACTTTGGGAATTCTGGAGACAGAATGCAGCACTCTGCCTGCCCTCCAGAAGAGAGACTTTGCCCTAGGGGTCTAACCAGAAACATCAAATGAGGATCAACCTGCAATTCTCTAGACTGTGCCCCAATTATACAGTCTAGCCTGGGCACTAATGCCCTGTCTGACACAGCCTGACCCCAGACCTCGTGACCGACACCCAGACACCTGGCCACACACTGAACACATCGGACATGCCATGGCCTTAGGTCATCATCTCTTCCCAACCTTGGTCTTCAGGCTTCAGAACCTAGACCTTATCTCCACTCACAACTAAGCGGTGTACGTGATGCAGAAATCAGAACTTCACCTTCCCCATGACCAGAAACCTTGTGGTTGGCATGTTGTCCAACGTTCAGTTTATGAGAACCCAGCATGGCCCATGAGGCCTCAGACATGCTTGAGGGCTGCGATGGGCACAAACACACATTAGGACCCTAAGCATGAACCCTGGCCTCAAGTAAAGCCTCTCCGGGGCAGGACCAAGAGCCTGCATATGGAGCTTGCCATGCCCCTACTCCCCCAATCCTAGCCAGAGCTTGAGAAGTCTAGTCAACCTTATTCAGAGCTCTTTTCTGGAATCCCTCTTTGGTGGGACACATGAGGTAAAAAAAAAAAAAAAAAGAAGAAAGAACTCCTACCATCCAAACAATGACCCCAAACACTTGGAATTTGGCCAAATCCACAGAGAGAAATACTCGTCCATGGTCGATGAGGCCAGCCTGACATTCCACAGCCACCATTGACACAAAATCCGGAGACAAAAACCTGAAAAAGCGCCACACACTTGCCCTTTGTTCAGAGCCCCCAAAATTCTCAAGGTCTGTAGATCGGGCCTGCCATACCTATGTCCCCAAACCTAAGCCGAGTTTGTGTTTTTAGACTTCTTTCTCCATTGTCCTCGCCCACACACCCTAAAGGCTGGGCCCCATGGAGCCACACCTCAGGACTGTGCCTGCCCTCTCCAAGGGAATTCTGCTCATTCCTTTGGCACAACCTGACAGATTAGGAGAAACATCCAAAATCTCTGAGGCCATCCCAATAGTGTAGGATGTCCTGGACATACAGGGACCATCTGGCACAAGCTGAGCCACTACATCCAATCAGACCCTTAGACAGATATCCATAGAAAAGAATATTGAACAAGACAGGCACCTAGGCCCTAATTGGATCCATTGCTTTTGTTTTCAGGCATCTCTCCTCAGAGGCCTGGATTCCAATACCAGCATAAGGGATTTCCGGAGCTACCAATCAGAACAAATCTCGTCTCCACATGGGAATCTTGCTCTATGGAGCCGTGTCATAACCTCCAGTTAGGAGAAAACTTCAGGTCACCGGAGCCACTGCCCCATTCGAATATCTCCATGGCCACAATCCCACATTATGACCCATCCTCAGGAGAGTCCATTTCAACTAAACCCCCTTGGTTGCAACCCCAGAGCCAGCAGATTGAACCTGCCTTGTCACCAGGAGACAATTGAAATGTGAGTTGGGCTCTTCAGGCATCCATCCTTAGAACCCTGCTCTTGCGTCGTTCCTTATGGGACATCCTTGAGCCATCCAACAGGTCTCGACTGTCCCACAGGAGTCCTTGTGCATGGACCACCTCACAACTCATATCATGGAAAGCTTCTAAGGTCACATGATGCCCCCAATCTTCATGAAGGCGGATTATGGAAAGGAACTCCAACCTGAGCCAACGGCTGATCTTCGCCTTGACTTCAGATGCACGAGATCTTGATTAAGCTCTTCAGAGTGTACCTGCTGTGCCCTCACCCCAAAACCTAAGCATAGCTAGTGTTCTAAGAATTCCGTCCTCACTCTCCTGGACCACACGCCCTCCATTTTGGGATTTCTGATGACACAGTGCTGCACTCTGCCTGCCCTCTAGAAGAAAAACGTTGCCCTATGGGTCTACCCAGAAACCTCAAATGAGGATAAACCTGCACGCCACTCAACTGTACACCAATTATATAGTCTAGCCTGTGCACTAATGCCCTGTCTGACACAACCTGAGGCCTGAATTCCCAACCGACACCCAGACAGCTTGCCGTACACTGAGAACATCTGAACCGCCATGGCCTTAGGTGGCCATCTCTTTCCAACCTGGTTTTCAGGCGACAGAAACCTAGACCTTATCTCTACTCACTTCCCATGTGTAAACGTGATGCAGAATTAAGAACTCCTCCTTCCCTCTCGCCAGAATCTTGTGGTTGGCATCTTGTCCAATGTTCAGTGTAGGACCCCTGTAGGGCCTACAGGGGTAGTAGTAGGGCCCCTGAGGGTAGTGTAGGGTCCCTGAGGCCCTGCCCATGCTTAAGAGCTGCGGAGGGCACAAACACACATTGGGACCCTCAGTTTGAACCCTGTCCTCAAGTAAAGCCTCTCAGTGGCTGGACCATGAGCCCTCATATGGGGCCTGCCATGCCCCAAGTCACCCAATCTTAACCAGAGGTAGAGACATCTAGTCACCCCTACTCAGGGCTCTGCTCTGGAATCCCTCTTTGGTGGGACATTTGAGGTAAATAAACACAGAAAGGACTCCTCCCACTCACAGAATGACCCAATCACTTGGGATCGGGCCATCCCCAGAGAGAAAGACTCGTCCATGGCCCATGAGGCCAGCCTGACATTCCAAGGCCACTATTGACACAAAATCCAGAGACATAAGCCTCAGCAAGCGCATCACACTCACATCTTAGGTCATAGCCCAAAAAACTCTCCTCATAGTCTGTAGATCGGGCCTGCCATACCTACGTCCCCAAACCTAAGCCGAGTTTGTGTTTTCAGACTTCTATCCTGACATCCCTGTTCCAGACACCCTCCAGGCTGAGGCCCCTGGAGGCACACCTCAGGACTGTGCCTGCCCTCTCCAAGGAAATTCTTCCCATTCCATTGGCCACAACCCTACAGATTAGGAGAAACCTCCAAAGTCCCAGAGGCCATTCCAATAGTGTAGGCCGCCCAGGACAAAGAGGGGTGATCTGTCTCAAGCTGAGCAACGACCTCAACTCACCCGTAGACAGATATCCCAAGAGAAATGTATTAAACTGGACAGGCCCCTAGAACGTAATTGGTTCCATTGCTTTTGTTTCTAAGCATCTCTCCTCAGAGGCCTGTTTTCCAATACCAGCATATGGGGGATTCCAGAGATACCAATCAGAACAAATCTTGTCTCCACATGGGAAACTTATCCTTTGGAGCTCTGTAAAAACCTCCAGTTAGGAGAAACCTTCAGGTAACCGGAGCCACCGCCCTATTCCAAGGTCTCCATGGACACAAACCCGCATTATGACCATTCGGCAGGAGAGTACATTTCAACTCAGCCCCGTCAATTACTCCCCCAGAGCCAGAATATCAAACCTGCCTTGTCGCTAGGAGACAACTGGAATGCAAAGCAGACTCTCTAGGCATCCATACTTGGAATCCTGCTCTGGCGCCGTTCCATATGGGATGTCCTGGAGCCTTCCAACAGGTCTTGACTGTCCCGTAGAAGGAATCCTTGCAGATTGGAGCATCTCACAACTCTTATCGTGGGAAAACCTACATGGCCTCATGAGGTGCTCCGATTTATAAAGGGGCCATCATGGACAGAAACTCCAACCTGAGCCAACTTCTGATCCATTGCTTTGGTTTCTAGGTATCTCTCCTCAGAGGCCTGGTTTCCAATATCAGAATATGGGGGTTTCCTAAGGAAACAATCAGAACAGATCTCATCTCCACATGGGAAACTTGCTCTTTGGAGCTGTGTCAATAACTCAGGTTAGGGGGATCCTTCAGGGTGCTGGCACCATGGCCCAATTCCAAGGTCTCCAAGGACACAAACTTACATTAGGATCCATCCTCAGGAGAGTCCATTTCAAATCAGCCCCCTCGGCTGTTCACCCGGAGCCAGCAGATCAAACCTGCCTTGTCACTAGGAGACAGTTGGAATGCGAGGTGGGCTGCCAGGAATCCATCCTTAGAACCCTGGTCTGGAGAATTTCTTTATGGGACGTCTTGAATCCAACCAACCTGTCTTGACTGTCTCGCAGAATGATTCCTTATGGTTTGAAGCATCACACAATCCCACTGTGAGAAAACCTCCATTTCCTCATGATGCCCCACACCTTCATAAATGGGCCATCATGGACAGAAACTCCATCCTAAGACAAAGTCTGATCCTCGCCCTGAATTCAGAAGCACGAGATCTCGATTTAGCACTTGAGAGTGTGCCTGCTGTGCCCTCGCCCCAAAACCTAAGCCTACTTGTGTTCTCAGACTTCCGTCCTCACAATCCTGGCCACACCCCTCCAGGTTGGCAATTCTGGAGACACAATGCAGCACTCTGCCTGCCCTCCATAAGAAAAATATTGCCCTATAGGGCTAACCAGAGATGCCAAATGAGTAACAACCTGCATGCCACCTGACCATACCCCAATTATACAGTCTAGCCTGTGCACTAAAGCCCTGTCTGACACAGCCTGAGGGCAGACCTCCAGTCCAACACCCAGACAGCTGGCCGTACACTGAGCATATCATACCCACAATGGCTTTAGGCCATCATCTCTACCCAACCTCAGTTTTCACCTTCAGAACCTAGACCTTATCTCCACTCACTGCTCAGGAGTGAACGTGATGCAAGAATCAGAACTTCTCCTTCACCATGGCAAGAAACCTTGTGGTTGGCATGTTGTCCAACGTTCATTGTAGGAGAAAGCAGCATGGACTATGAGGCCCCACCTATCCCTGAGGGCCACAATTTGCACAAACACACATTGTGACCCTCAGCGTGAGCCCTATCCTCATGTAAAGGCTCTTAGTGACAGGAACAACAGCCCACATATGGGGCTTGCCAAGCCCCTAGTCCCCCAATCTCAACCAGAGTTAGAGATGTCTAGTCACCCCTACTCGGGGCTCTGCTCTGGAATCCCTCTTTGGTGGGACACCTGAGGTAAAAAAAAAAAAAATACAGAAAGGAGTCTTCCCATCCACAGAATGATCCCAACCACTTGGGATCAGGCCAAGTCACCAGAGAAAGACTTGTCCATGGCCCTAGAGGACACCCCGACATTCCACGGCCACCGTTGACACAAAATCCAGAGACAAAAGCCTGAGCAAGCGCCACAAACTCGCCCTTTGTTCATAGCCCGGAAAATTCTCATGGTCTGTAGATCGAGCCTTCATACATACATCCCCAAACCTAATCTGAGTTTGTGTTTTCAGACTTCTGTCCCCACAGTCCTGGCCCACACACCATCCAAGCTGGGGCCCCTGGAGCCACACCTCAGGACTGTGGCTTCCCTCTCCAGGGGAATTCTGCCATTTCCATTGGCCACAACCCTATAGATTAGGAGAAACCTCCAAACTCCCTGAGGCCATCTCAATAGTGTTGGCTGCCCAGGACAAACAGGGATGATCTTTCACAAGTTAGGAAACTACCTCCACTCAGACCCAGAGACAGATATCCCCATAGAATAAGATTGAACTGGACAGGCACTTAGGCCCTAATCAGATCCATTGCTTTTGTTTCCAGGCATCTCTCCTCAGAGGCCTGGTTTCCAATACCAGCATATGGGGGATTACTGAGGCACTCATCAGAAAAATCACGTCTCCACATAGGAAATGTACTCTTTGGAGCTCTATAAAAACCTCTGTTTAGGAGAATCTTTCAGGGCCCCGGATCAAGCGCCCCATTCCAAGGTCTCCATGGACTTAAACCCACATTATGATCTATCCTCGGGAGAGTCCATGTCAACTCAACCCACTTGGTTTCTCCCGCAGGGCCTGCAGATCAAACCTGCCTTGTTGCTAGGAGACAACTAGAATGGGAGGTGGGCTGCCCAGGCATCCATCCTTAGAACCCTACTCTGGAATCGTTCCATATGGGACATCCTAGAGCCATCCAACAGGTCTCAAGTGTCCCACAGAAGGAATCTTTGCAGTCTGGTGCATCTCACAACTCCCATTGTGGGAAAATCTACATGGCCTCTTGAGACGCTCCACTTTATAAAGGGGCCATCATGGACAGAAGCTCCAACCTGAGCAAACGTCTGATATTCGCCCTGGCTTCAGGTGCATGAGATCTTGATTCGGCTCTGCAGAGTGTGCCTTCTGTGCCCTCACCCCAAAAACTAAGCCTAGCTTGTGTTCTCAGACTACCGTCCTCACACCCCTGGCCCAAAAGCCCTACAGTTTGGCAATACTGGGGCCACAATGCAGCACTCTGCCTGCCCTCCAGAAGAAAAACGTTGCCTTATGGAGCTACCTAGAAGCCCGAATGAGGATCAACTGAACGCCACTCGACTGCACCCCAAATATACAGTCTACCATGTCTAATGCCCTGTCTGACACAGCATGAGCCCACACCTCCAGACCTACGCTCAACAGCTGGCCGCACACTGAGCTCATTGGACCCGTCAGGTCCTTAGGTCTTCATCTCTTCCAAAACTCGGTTTTCGGGTTTCAGAACCTAAACCTAAACTCCAACCACTGTTCAGGGATGAACGTGATGCAGAAATTACAACTCATCCTTCACCATGGCCCGAAACCTTGTGGTTGGCATATTCTCCAACGTTCAGTGTAGGAAAATCCAGCGTGGCCTATGAGGCCCTTCCCATGCTCAAGGGCCATGTTGGGCACAAATAGGCATTGTGACCCTCAGCATGAGCACTGTCCTCAAGGAAGGCCTCTCAGTGTCTGAATCAAGAGCCCACATATTGGACTTGCCATACCCCTAGGCCCCCAAACTTAAACAGAGCTGGGGTTATCCAGTTGTCCCTCCCAAGGACTCTGCTCTGGAATCCCTCTTTTATTGGCACACATGAGGTACATAAAATAAAATAAAATAAAATAAAATAAAATAAAAACCAGAAAGGACTCCTCCCATCCCACAGAATGTACCCAAACTCTTGGGATTGGGTCAAATCTTCAGAGAAGGAAAGCCGTCCACAACCCATGAGGCCACGCCAGCATTCCACCCACATTATTGACACAAATCCAGAGACAAAACCTGAGCAAGCACCTCAAACTCACCCTTTTTCATATCCCGAAGTGTTATCACGGTCTGTAGATTGGGCGTGCCATACCTATGTCCCCAATCCTAAGCGGAGTTTGTGTTTTCAGACTTCTGTCCCCACAGGCCTGGCCCACACACCCTCAAGGCTGGGCCCCTAGAGCCAAACTCAGAACTGTGCCTGCCCTCTCCAGGGGATTTCTGCCCATTCCATTGGCCACAGCCCTATAGATTAGGAGAAACTCCAAAGTCCCGAGGCCATCCCAATATTATAGGCTGCCCAGGAAAAACAGGGGCGATCTGACACAAGCTGAGCAACTACCTCCCCTCAGATCCATAGACACGTATCTCCAGGAAAGAGATTGAACCGGACAGGCACCTAGGCCCTAATCATATCCATTGCTTTTGTTTCCAGGCATCTCTCCTCAGAGGCCTGGATTCCAATACCAGCATATGGGAGATTCCTTAGGCACTCATCAAAACAATTCTCTTCTCCACATAGGAAACGTACTCTTTAGAGCTCCATCAAAACCTCCGGTTATGAACATCCCTCAAGGCCCCGGATCAAGCACCCCATTCCAACGTCTCCATGGACACAAATGCACATTATGACCCATCCTCAACTCACCCATTTCAACACACCCGCCTTGTTTTCTCCCCTAGATCCAGCAAATCGAACTTGCCTTGGCGCTATGAGACACCTGGAATGGGAGGCAGGCTGCCCAGGCATCCATCCTTAGAACCCTGCTCTGGATAACTTCCTTATGGGATGTCCTGGAGCCATCCAACAGGTCTCGACTGTCCCACAGAAGAAATCATTGTGGTTTGGAGCATCTCACAATTCCCATCGTGGGAAAACCTCCATGGCCTCGTGACACCCTCCCCTTCATGAAGGGGCCGTCATGGACAGAAACTCCAGCCTGAGCCAACGTCTGATCCTAGCTCTGTCTTCAGGTACACGGGATCTCGAATCATCTCTGAAGAGGGTGCCTGCCGTCCCCTCACCCCGAAATCTAAGTCTG
This sequence comes from Mustela lutreola, assembly GCF_030435805.1. Taxonomy (NCBI): domain Eukaryota; kingdom Metazoa; phylum Chordata; class Mammalia; order Carnivora; family Mustelidae; genus Mustela; species Mustela lutreola. The sequence continues at coordinate 90,270,012 of NC_081302.1, read as the reverse complement.
GCTTGTGTTCTCAGAATTTTTTCCTCACACTCCTGGCCCACAAGCCTTCCAGTTTGGGAATTCTGGAGCCACTATGTGGCACTGTGTCTTCCCTCCAGAAGAAAAACGTTGCCCTCTGGGGCTAACCAGTAACCACAAATGAGTACCAACCTGCACGAAACTCGACTGCACCCCAATGATACAGTCTAGCCTGGGCACTAATTTCCTGTCTGCCACAGCCTGAGCCTGCACCTCCCAACCCACACTCAACAGCTGGCCGAACACTGAGCACATCAGACACACCATGGCCTTAGGTCTTCATCTCTTTCCATCCTCAGTTTTCAGGCTTCAGAACCTAGACCTTAAATCCAATCACAGTCCAGGAGTGAAAGTGCTGCAGAAATTAGAACTCCTTCTTCCCCATGGCCAGAAAACTTGTGGTTGCCATATTGTGAAACGTTCAGTGTAGGAGAAACCAACATGGTACATTAGGCCACGCCCTGACTTGAGGGGATCCTTGGGCACAAAATCACATTGTGAAACTCAGTGTGAGCCCTATCCTCAAGGAAGGCCTCTCAGTGTCTGGACAAAGAGCCCACATATGGGGCTTGCCATGTTCTTAACTCCCAATGTAAACCAGAGTTCTGGTTGTCCAGTTGCCCCTCCCCAGGACTCTGCTCGGGAATCCCTCTTTTGGTGGTCTACCTGAGGTTAAAAAAAAAAAAAATAAACAGAAAGGCCTCCTCCATTCAAACAGAATGACCCAAAACTCTTGGGATCGGGTCAAATCCCCAGAAAGGGAGCCTCATCGATGGCTCATGAGGACACCCCGACATTCCATGGCAATCGGTGACACATATCCAGAAAAAAAAAAAAAAAACATGAGCAAGCACCTCACATTCGCCCTTTGTTCATAGCCCGAAGAGATCTCCTCACGGTCTATAGATTGGGCCGGCCATACCTACATTCCCAAACCTAAGTGGAGTTTGTGTTTTCAGACATGTGTCCAAATAGCCCTGGACCACACACGCTCCACACTTGGGTCCCTGGAGCCACACCTCAGGACTTTGCTTCCCTTTCAAGGGAATTCTTCCCATTCCATTGGCCACAACCTTGCAAATTAGGAAAAACCTCCAAAGTCACCGAGGCCATCCCTATAGTGTAGGCCGCCCAGGACAAACAGGGATGATCTCAAACCAGCTGAACAACTACCTCCACTCAGACAACAGATGTTTCCAGAGAAGAATATTTAACCGGACAGGCCCCTCGGCCCTAATCAGATCCATTGCTTTAGTTTCCAGGCATCTCTCCTCAGAGGCCTGGTTTCCAATACCAGCATATGGTGGTTTCCTGAGGCACCAATAAGAACAAATCTCGTCTCCCCATGGAAAACTTGCTCGTTGGAGCTTTGTAATATCCTCTGGTTAGGAGAATCCTTCAGGGCCCTGGTGCCACTGCCCCATACCAAGGTCTCCATGGACTCAAACCAACATTAAGACCATCCTCAGGAAAGTCCATTTCAACTCAGCCCCCTCTGTTGCTACCCCAAGCCAGCAGATCAAACGTTTCTTGTTGCTAGGAGACAATTGGAATGTGAGGCTGCCTGCCCAGGCATCCATACTTAGAACCCTGTTCTGGAAAAATACCTTATGAGACGTCCTGGAGCCATCCAACAAATCTTAATTGTCCCACAGAAGGAATCCTTGCGGTTTGGAGCATCTCACAACTCCAATAGTGGGGAAAACCCCCATGGCCTCATAATGCGCCCCCCTTCATGAAGGGGCCAACATGGACAGTAACTCCAACCTAAGCCAAAGTCTGATCCTCGACCTGACTTCAGACGCATGAGATCTCAATTCAGCTCTGCAGGGTGTGCCTGCCATGTCCTTGCCCCGAAACCTAAGCCTAGCTTGTGTTCTCAGACTTCTGTCCTCACTCTCCTGGCCCACAAGCCCTCCAGTTTGGGAATTCCGAAGCCACAATGCAGCACTTTGCCTGCCCTCCAGAAGAAAAACTTTGCCCTATGCTGCTAATAAGAAACCCCAAATGATTATCTAATGCATGCCACTCGACTGTAAAGCAATTATACAGCCTACCCTGTATACTAATGCCCTGTCTGGCACAGCCTGAGACCAGACATCTCAAACGACACCCAGACACCTGGCCGCAACCTGGACACATAGGACCCGCTATGGCCGTAGGTCGTCATCTCTTCCCAACCTCGGTTTTCAGGCTTCAGAACCTAGACCTCATCTCCAATCTCTGCCCAGGGGTGAACGTGAGGAAGAAATTAGAATTCCTCCTTCCCCATGGCCAGAAACCTTGTGGTTGGCATGTTGTCCAACGTTCAATGTGGGAAAACCTGCATTGTCCGAAAGGCCACGCCAGTGCTTGAGGGCCGCCTAGGGCACAGACATGCATTGTGACCTGCAGCGTGAGTCCCGTATTAAAGTAACGCCTCTCAGTGGCTGGACCAAGACCCCGCATATGGGGCTTGTCATATCCATAGGCCCCCAGGCTTAACCAGAGGGCGAGTATTCCAGTTGTCAGTACCCACTGCTATGCTCTAGAATCCCTCTACTGGGGGGACACATGAAGCAGAAAACAGGACTCTTCCCTTCCCACAGAATGACCCCAAACTCTTGGGGGCTGGACAAACTACCAGAGAGGGAGACATCTACAACCCATGAGGCAACTCCTACATTAAACAGCCATTGTGGACAAAACATCCAGAGACTGAGCGACTGCCTCCCTCTCACCCTTCTTTCATATCCAGAGGAGCTCCCCTCACAGACTGTAGATCAGGCCTGCCATAACCTCGGCCCCAAACCTGAGCTGAGTTTGGGTTTTTGGATGTCTGTCTGCACAGCCGTGGCCCACACCGCCTCCAGGCTGGGGTCTCTGGAGCCACACCACAGAACTGTGCCTGCTCTCTCCTAAGAAACTGCCCGTTCCATTGGCCACAACTCTACAAAATAGTAGAAACCTCAAGGTCCCCAAGGACATCCCTCTACCGCAAGCCGCACTGGACAAACAGGGGCATTATGACACCAGCTGAGCAACTACTACCTCCATGCAGACACACAGACTGATATCCGCAGAGACAGAAGATTGAACCAGACAGGCCCCGAGGCCCTATTATGAACTCTTGCTTTGGTGTCCAGGTATCACTCCTCAGAGGCCTGGGTTCGAAGACCAGCATATGGGGCTATCCTGAGGCACCAGACAGAACACCTCTCATCTCTGCATGGTAAGCTTCCTTGTTGGAGTTTTGTCAAACTCTTCAGGTTGGAGAATCCTGCAGAGTCCCTTAGCTACTGCCACATTCCAAGGTCTCCATGGCCACCAACCCACATTATGACTCATCCTCAGGAAAGTCCATTTAAACTCAGCCTTCTGGGTAGCTCACCCAAGAGCCCGCAGATTGAGCGTGCCTTGTCTCGACCAGGCAATGGGAAGGTGAGTTGGCGTTTGTCAGCATCCATGCTTAGGCCCCTGCTCTCGAGTCTTTCTGTATGGGGCATCCTGGAACCATCCAATAGTACTCGACTGTCCTGAAGAAGGAAACTTTGAAGTTTGGAGCAGCTCAAAACTCCCAGTGTAGGGAAACCTCCCAGGCCTCATGACGCCCCCACCCCCTTCAGGAAGGGGTCATCATGGACACAAACTCCAGCTTGAGGCAACATCTGATACTCGCCCTGACCTCAGATGCAGAAGATCTCAATTCAGCCTCTGCACAGTGGGCCTGCCATGCTCTTGGCCCCAAACCTCGTGCTAGCTTCTGTTTTCAGACTTCCTTCCTCACACTCCTGGCAAACAGGCCCTCAAGACTTGGAATTCTGGAACCACAATGCAGCCCTATGCTGGCTGTCCAGAAGAAAAACGTTGCTCTATGGGGATCTCCATAAACCCCAAATGAGGATCAACCTGCTCGGTTCTCGACCTCACCCCAATTGGATTGTTCGGGTTGTCCATTCATCCCTCCCCAGAGCTCTGCTTTGTAATCCCTTTTGGTGGGACACCTGAGGTAACAAAACTAAAAGGACTCCTCCCATCCTTCATATTGACCCAAAACAATTGGGATTGGTCCAAATTCACAGAGAAGAAGTCTCCTCCATGGCCCATGAGGCCTCCCCGAGATTCCACAGCCATCGTTGACAACAAATCCAGAGACAAAAGCCTGAGCAAGCGCCTCACACTCGCTCTTTCGTCGTATCCCGAAGAGTTCTCCTCACGGTCTGTAGATCGGGCCTGCCATACCTACGTCCCAAACCTAAGCCGAGTTTGTGTTTTCAGACTTCTGTCCCCACATTCCTGGCCCACAGACCCTTCAGGCTGGGGCCCCTGGAGCCACACATCAGGACTGTGCCTGTCCATACCACGGGAATTCTGCCCATTCCATTGTCCACAATCGTACAAATTAGGAAAAACCTCCAGAGTCCCCAAGGACATCCCAATAATGTAGGCCGCCCAGGACAAACAAGGGTCATCTGAAACCAGCTGAGCATCTACCTCTACTCAGCGTAGATGGATGTCCCCAGAGAAGAAGATTGAATCAGACAGGCCCCTAGGCCTGAATCAGATTCATTGCTTTCGGTTACAGGTATCTCTCCTCAGAGGCCGGGTTTCCAATATTAGCATATGGGGATTTCATGAGGCACCAATCAGAACAAATCTCGTCTCCACATGGGAAAATTATCCTTTGAAGATGTCTCAAAACCTCCAGTTAGGAGAATCCTTCAGGGCCTGTGTGCCACTGCCCCATTACAAGGTCTCCATGGACAGAAATCTGCATTAGAACCCATCTGCAGGAAATTCCATTTCAACTCAGCTCCCTTGGTTGCTCCCCCAGAGCGAGCAGACTGAACCTGTCTTTTTACTAGGAGACAATTGGAATGCAAGGCGGGCTGCCCAACCATCCATCCTTAGAGCTCAGCTCTGGCGTCATTCCGTATGGGATGTCCTGGAGCCATCCAACAGGTCTCAAATGTCCAGCAGAAGGAATCCTTGAGTTTTGGAACATCTCACAACACCCAAAATTGGAAAATATAGATGGCTTTGTGATGCCCCCCTCCCCCATTTATGAAGGGGAAATCATGGACAGGAACTCCAACCTAAGCCAACGTCTGATCTTCACCCTGAATTCAGATGCACGAGATCTCGATGCAGCTCTGCAGAGTGTGCTTTCCTTGCTCTCGCCCTGAAACCTATGTCTGGCTTGTGTTCTCAGACTTCCGTCCTCACACTCCTGGCCCCCAAGCCCTCACATTTGGGAATTCGGGACACAAAATGCAGCATTCTGCCTGCCTTCCAGAAGAAAAATTTTGCCCTATGGAGTTTCTCACAAAACCCAAATGAGGATAGACATACACGGCACTCGAATGTACCCAAATTAGATAGTCTAACATGGCCACTAATACACTGTCTGATACAGAGTGAGCCCTGACCTCCTGACCAACACCGAGAGAGCTAACCGCACACTGAGAACAGCAGACCCGCCATGGCCTTAGCTCGTTATCTCTTCCCGACCTAACTTTTTAGGCTTCAGAACTTAGACCTTAACTCCAAGCCCTGAAAAGGGTTGAATGTGATGCAGAAATCAGAACTCCTCCTTACCCATGGCAAGAAACCTTGTGGTTGGCATGTTGTCCAAAGTTCAGTGTAGGAGAAACCAGCATTCACCCTGAGGCCCCGCCCATTCTTGAGTGCGACGGGAGAATAAACACGCATTGTGACCCTCAGCGTGAGTCCTGTCTTCTAGTAAGTCCTCTCAGTGGATGGACCCTTAGATGTCATAATGGGCTTGACATGTCCCTAGGCCCCAATTTTTAACCAGATTTCTGGTTGTCCAGTCGCCCCTCCCCAGGGCTCTACTCTGTAATCCCTCATTTGGTGGGACACCTGAGGTTGAAAAACAAAACAACAACAACAACAAAAAAAAAAACAAAAACAAAAAAAAAAACAAAAAAAAAAAAACGGACTTCTTCCATCCCACACAAAGACCCCAAACTCTTTGGACGGGGCCAAATCCCCAGAGAGTAAGACTCGTCCATTTCCCATGAAGTCACCCGGAAATTTCACATCCATGAGTGACATGATATCCAAAGACAAAAACTTGAGCAAGAGCCTCACACTCGCCATTTTTTGATATCCCGAAGAGTTCTCCTCATGGCCAGTAGATCAGTCCTGCCATACCTATGACCCGAAACATAAGCCAAGTTTGTGTTTTCAGACGACTGTCCAAACAGCTCTGGCCTACACACCCTACAGGCTCAGGCCCCTGGAGCCAAACCTGAGGACTGTACTTGCCTCTCCAAGGGAATTGTATGTGCCCATTCCAATGGCCACAAACTTACTAATAGGATAAACCTCCAAAGTCCCTGAGGCCATCCCAATAGTTGTGGCTTCCCAGGTCAACCGGGGGCAATCTGAGCCCATCTGAGCACCTACCTGCACTCAGACCCATAGACTGATGTCTCCAGAGGTGAAAAGGAACGAACAGGTCCCTAGGCACTAATCGGATCCATTGCTTTGGTTTGGAGGCATCTCGCCTCAGAGGCCTGGATTTCAATACGAGAATTTGGCTGTTTCTTGACTCACCCATCAGAACAAATCTCACCTACACATGGGAAACTTACACGTTGGATCTGTGTCAAAGCCTCTGTTTAGGAGAACCCTTCAGGGCCCCAGTGCCATCGCTTCTTTCCAAGGTCTCCATAGACACAAAAACACATTAGGACCCATGCACAGGAGAGTCCATTTCAACTCAGCCTCCTTGGTTACTCCCCCAGATCCAGCAGATCTTACCTGTCCTGTTGCTAGGAGACAATTGGATTGCCTGGAGGGCTACCCAGCCATCCATCCTTAGGACCCTGCTCTGAATCGGTGGCCTGGAGCCAACGAACAGGTCTCAATTGTCCTGCAGAAGAATCTTTGCAGATTGTAGGTTCTCACAACTACCAACGTGGGAGAAACCCCATGGCCTCGTGATCACCCCCCCTTCATGAAGGGGCCTTCAGGGACAGAAAGTCCAACCTGAGCAATCATCTGGTCTTCGACCTGATTTCAGATGTATGAGAACTCGATTCAGGTTTGTAGATTGTGCCTTCCATGTCCTCAGCCAGAAACCTAAGCCTAGATTTTATTCTCAGACTTTCATCCTTAGACTACTGGCCCACAAGCCCTCCAGTTTAGCAATCCAGAACTACAATGCAGCACTTTGCCTGCCCTCCAGAAGAAAAACATTGCCCTCTGGGGCTACCCAGAAACCACAAAAGAGGATCAACCTGCACGCCGCTTCACAGTACAACAAATATATAGGCTGACCTGGGCACTAATGCCCTTTCTGACACAGCCTGAGTCTGGACCTCCTGGCCCCATCCAGACAGCTGGCCGCACACTGAGCACATTGGACCCGCCATAGCCTTAGGTCGTCATCTCTTCCCAACTTCGGTGTTCAGGATTCAGAACCTAGACATTATCTCCAATCACTGCCCAGGTTTGAAAATGATGCAGAAATCAGAACTCCATATTCATGCCAGGAAACCTTGTGGTTGGCATGTTGTCTAACGTTCAGTGTAGTTGAAACGAGTGCTGCACATGAAGCCCCGTCCATGCTTGTGGGCCACCTCGGTCAAAAACACACATTGTGACCCTCAGCCTGAGCCCGGTCCTCAGGTAAGGCCTCTCAGTGGCTGGATGAAGAAACAGCATATTGGGCTTGCCATGCCCCTAGGCCCCAATTTTAAATCATAGTCTGGGTTGTCCCTTCACACTTCCCCAAGTCTCTGCTTTGGAATTCCTCTTTTGGTGGGATACCTGAGGTAACAAACCTGAAAGGAGTCCTACCAACCCACAGATTGACGAAAAACAATTGGGAACAGACCAGATCCACAGAGAGGAAGATTCGTCCATGGCCCTTGAGGCCTCCCCGACATTCCACGGCCATCACTGATACAATATCCAGAGACAAAAGCTTGAGCAAAAGCCTCAGACTCGCTTTCTTCATATCCTGACGAGTTCTTCTCATGGTTTGTAGATCGGACCTGTCATACCTACGTCCCCAAACCTAGGCTGAGTTTGTGTTTTCAGAATTCTGTCCTCAAACTCCTGGGCCACACACCCTCCAGGCTGGGGTCCGTGGAGCCACACATCAGGACTGTGCCTACTCAATCCATGGGAATTCTGCCCATTCCATTGTCCAAAATCGTACAAATTAGGAGAAACCTCCAAAGTCCCTGAGGCCATCCCAAAAGTGTAAGTCGTCCGGGACAAACAAGGCGGTCTGACACCAGCTGAGCATTTACCTCCACTCATACCATACATGGATGTCCCCAGAGAAGAAGATTGAACCAGACAGGACCCTAGGCCATTATCGGATCCATTGCTTTGGTTTACAGTCATGTCTCCTCAAAAGCCTGGATTCCAATACTAGCATAGGGGTTTTCCTGAGGCACCCATCAGAACAAAACTCATCTCCACAAGGAAACTTGTGCATGGGAGCTATGTCAAAAGCTTAGGAGAATACTTCAGGGTCCCGGTGCCACCGCCTCATTCCAAGGCCCTCATGGACACAAACACACATTAGGACCCATCCTCAGGAACGTCCATTTTAACTCAGCCAGCCCGGTTGCTCTGGCAGAGCCATTAGATCTAAACTGTCTTGTTGCTAGGAGAAAATTGGAATGCGAGGCGGGCTTCCTACGCATGCATCCTCGAATGGTGCTCCGGAGTCATTCCATATGGGATGTCCTGGAGCTGTCCAACAGGTTTCAATTGTCCCGCAGAAGGAATACTTGAAGGGGGCATCCCAAAACTCCCAACGTGGGAAATCCTCCTCGGCCTCGAGATTCCGCTCCCTTCATTAAGGGGCGGTCAGGCCCAGAAACTCCAACCTGAGCCAACGACTGATCCTCTCCCTGACATCAGATGCATGAGATATTGGTTCAGATCTGCAGGGGGTACCTGTCGTGCCCTCACCCTGAAACCGAAGTCTAGTTTGTGTTCTCAGACTTCCGTCCTCACACTCCTGGCCCCGAAGCCCTCAAGTTTGGCAATTCTGGAAAAACAATGAAGCACTCTGCCTGCCCTCTAGAAAAAATATATTGCCTACTGAGCTGCCCAGGCAGTTTAAATGAGGATAAACCTACACGGCACTCGAATGTACCCAAATTATGTAGTCTAACCTGGGCACTAATGCAATTTCTGACACAACCTAAGCCCGGACCTCCTGACCAACACCCAGACAGCTGACCGCACACATCAGACCCGCCATGGCCTTAGGTCATCATCTCTTCCCGACCTCAGTTTTCAGGCTTCAGAAGCTAGACCTTATCTCCAATCCCTGCACAGGGGTGAGTGTGATGCAGAAATCAGAACTCCTCCTTACCTATGGCAAGAAACCTTGTGGTTGGCATGTTGTCCAACGTTCAGTGTAGGAGAAACCAGCATTCACCCTGAGGCCCCGCCCTTTCTTGTGTGCGACGGGGGCTTAAAAACGCATTGTGAACCTCAGCGTGAGTCCTGTCCTCTAGTAAGTCCTCTCAGTGGCTGGACCATTAGATGTCATAATGGGCTTTACCTGTCCCTAGGCCGCAAATTTTAACCAGATTTCTGGTTGTCCAGTCGCCCCTCCCCAGGGCTCTACTCTGGAATCCCTCATTTGGTGGGACACCTGAGGTGGAAAAACAAAACAATACAAATCAACAACAAAAAAAAAACGGACCTCTTCCATCCCACAGAATGTCCCCAAACTCTTTCGACGGGGTCAAACCCCCAGAGAGTAAGACTCGTCCATTTCCCATAAAGTCACCCGGAAATTTCACGACCATGAGTGACACGATATCAGAGACAAAAACTTGAGCAAGAGCCTCACACTCGCCCTTTTTTCATATCCCAAAGAGTTCTCCTCATGGTCTGTAGATCAGTTCTGCCATACCTATGACCCGAAACAAAGCCGAGTTTGTGTTTTTAGACAACTGTCTAAACAGCTCTGGCCTACACACTCTACAGGCTCAGGCCCTGAAGCCAAACCTGAGGACTGTGCTTGCCCTCTCCAAGGGAATTGTATGTGCCCATTCAAATGGCCACAACCCTACTAATAGGATAAACCTCCAAAGTCCCTGAGGCCCTAATATTTAACCAGATTTATTTCTTTTTTTTTTTAAAGTTTTTATTTTTTATAAACATATATTTTTATCCCCAGGGGTACAGGTCTGTGAATCACCAGGTTTACACACTTCACAGCACTCACCAAAGCACATACCCTCCCCAATGTTCATAATCCCACCCCCTTCTCCCAAACCCCCTCCCCCCAGCAACCCTCAGTTTGTTTTGTGAGATTAAGAGTCACTTATGGTTTGTAACCCTCCCAATCCCATCTTGTTTCATTGATTCTTCTCCTACCCACTTAAGCCCCCATGTTGCATCACCACTTCCTCATATCAGGGAGATCATATGATAGTTGTCTTTCTCTGCTTGACTTATTTCGCTAAGCATGATACGCTCTAGTTCCATCCATGTTGTCGCAATGGCATGATTTCATTTCTTTTGATGGCTGCATAGTATTCCATTGTGTATATATACCACATCTTCCTGATCCATTCATCTGTTGATGGACATCTAGGTTCTTTCCATAGTTTGGCTATTGTGGACATTGCTGCTATAAACATTCGGGTGCACGTGCCCCTTTGGATCACTACATTTGTATCTTTAGGGTAAAAACCCAATAGTGCAATTGCTGGGTCATAGGGCAGTTCTAATTTCAACATTTTGAGGAACCTCCATGCTGCTTTCCAGAGTGGCTGCACCAGCTTGCATTCCCACCAAGAGTGTAAGAGGGTTCCCCTTTCTCCGCATCCTCGCCAGCATCTGTCATTTCCTGACTTGTTGATTTTAGCCATTCTGACTGGTGTGAGGTGATATCTCATTGTGGTTTTGATTTGTATTTCCCTGATGCCGAGTGATATGGAGCACGTTTTCATGTGTCTGTTGGCCATCTGGATGTCTTCTTTGCAGAAATGTCTGCTCATGTCCTCTGCCCATTTCTTGATTGGATTATTTGTTCTCTGGGTGTTGAGTTTGCTAAATTCTTTATAGATTCTGGACACTAGTCCTTTATCTGATATGTCGTTTGTAAATATCTTCTCCCATTCTGTCAGTTGTCTTTTGATTTTGTTAACTGTTTCCTTTGCTGTGCAAAAGCTTTTGATCTTGATGAAATCCCAATAGTTCATTTTTTCCCCTTGCTTCCCTTGCCTTTTGCGTTGTTCCAAGGAAGATGTTGCTGCGGCAGAGGTCGAAGAGGTTGCTGCCTGTGTTCTCCTCAAGGATTTTGATGGATTCCTTTTGCACATTGAGGTCCTTCATCCATTTTGAGTCTATTTTTGTGTGTGGTGTAAGGAAATGGTCCAATTTCATTTTTCTGCATGTGGCTGTCCAATTTTCCCAGCACCATTCATTGAAGAGGCTGTCTTTTTTCCATTGGACATTCTTTCCTGCTTTGTCGAAGATTAGTTGACTGTAGAGTTGAGGGTCTATTTCTGGGCTCTCTATTCTGTTCCATTGATCTATGTGTTTGTTTTTGTGCCAGTACCATGCTGTCTTGATGATGACAGATTTGTAATAGAGCTTGAAGTCCGGAATTGTGATGCCACCAACGTTGGCTTTCTTTTTCAATATCCCTTTGGCTATTCGAGGTCTTTTCTGGTTCCATATAAATTTTAGCATTATTTGTTCCATTTCTTTGAAAAAGATGGATGGTACTTTGATAGGAATTGCGTTAAATGTGTAGATTGCTTTAGGTAGCATAGACATTTTCACAATATTTATTCTTCCAATCCAGGAGCATGGAACATTTTTCCATTTCTTTGTGTCTTCCTCAATTTCTTTCATGAGTACTTTATAGTTTTCTGAGTATAGATTCTGTGTCTCTTTGGTTAGGTTTATTCCTAGGTATCTTATGGTTTTGGATGCAATTGTAAATGGGATTGACTCCTTTATTTCTCTTTCTTCTGTCTTGCTGTTGGTGTAGAGAAATGCAACTGATTTCTGTGCATTGATTTTATATCCTGACACTTTACTGAATTATTGTATAAGTTCTAGCAGTTTTGGAGTGGAGTCTTTTGTGTTTTCCACATATAGTATCATATCATCTATGAAGAATGATAGTTTGACTTCTTCTTTGCCGATTTGGATGCCTTTAATTTCCTTTTGTTGTCTGATTGCTGAGGCTAGGACCGCTAGTACTATGTTGAATAGCAGTGGTGATAATGGACATCCCTGCCGTGTTCCTGACCTTAGTGGAAAAGCTTTCAGTTTTTCTTCATTGAGAATGATATTTGCGGTGGGTTTTTCATAGATGGCTTTGATGATATTGAGGTATGTGCCCTCTATCCCTACACTTTGAAGAGTTTTGAACAGGGAGGGATGCTGTACTTTGTCAAATGCTTTTTCAGCATCTATTGAGAGTATCCTATGGTTCTTGTTCTTTCTTTTATTGATGTGTTGTATCACATTGACTGATTTGCGGATGTTGAATCAACCTTGCAGCCCTGGAATAAATCCCACTTGGTCGTGGTGAATAATCCTTTTAATGTACTGTTGAATCCTATTGTCTAGTATTTTGTTGAGTATTTTCGCATCTGTGTTCATCAAGGATATTGGTCTATAGCTCTCTTTTTTGATGGGATCCTTGTCTGGTTTTGGGATCAAGGTGATGCTGGCCTCATAAAATGAGTTTGGAAGTTTTCCTTCCATTTCTATTTTTTGGAACAGTTTCTGAGAATAGGAATTAGTTCTTCTTTAAATGTTTGGTAGAATTCCCCCGGGAAGCCGTCTGGCATTGGGCTTTTGTTTGTTTGGAGATTTTTAATGACTGTTTCAATCTCCTTACTGGTTATGGGTCTGTTCAGGCTTTGTATTTCTTCCTGGTTCAGTTGTGGTAGTTTATATGTTTCTAGGAATGCATCCATTTCTTCCAGATTGTCAAATTTATTGGCGTAGAGTTGCTCATAGTATGTTCTTATAATAGTTTGTATTTCTTTGGTGTTAGTTGTGTTCTCTCCTCTTTCATTCATGATTTTATTTATTTGGGTCCTTTCTCTTTTCCTTTTGAAAAGTCGGGCCAGGGGTTTATCAATTTTATTAATTCTTTCAAAGAACCTCCTCCTAGTTTCGTTGATTTGTTCTATTGTTTTTTTTTTTTTTTTTTTTTTGGTTTCTATTTCATTGATTTCTGCTCTGATCTTTATGATTTCTCCTCTCCTGCTGGGCTTAGGGTTTCTTTCTTGTTCTTTCTCCAGCTCTTTTAGGTGTAGGGTTAGGTTGTGTACCTGAGACCTTTCTTGTTTCTTGAGAAAGGCTTGTACTGCTATATATTTTCCTCTCAGGACTGCCTTTGTTGTGTCCCACAGATTTTGAATCATTGTGTTTTCATTATCATTTGTTTCCATGATTTTTTTTCAATTCTTCTTTAATTTACCGGTTGACCCATTCATTCTTTAGAAGGATGCTGTTTAGTCTCCATTTATTTGGGTTCTTTCCAAACTTCCTTTTGTGGTTGAGTTCTAGCTTTAGAGCATTGTGGTCTGAAAATATGCAGGGAATGATCCCAATCTTTTGTTACCGGTTGAGTCCTGATTTAGGACCGAGGATGTGATCTATTCTGGAGAATGTTCCATGTGCACTAGAGAAGAATGTGTATTCTGTTGCTTGGGGATTAAATATTCTGAATATATCTGTGATGTCCATATTGTCCAGTGTGTCATTTAAGGCCTTTATATCCTTGCTGATCTTTTGCTTGGATGATCTGTCCATTTCAGTGAGGGGAGTGTTAAATTCCCCTACTATTATTGTATTATTGTTGATGTGTTTCTTTGATTTTGTTATTAATTGATTTATATAGTTGGCTGCTCCCACGTTGGGGGCATAGATATTTAAAATTGTTAAATCTTCTTGTTGGACAGACCCTTTGAGTATGATATAGTGTCCTTCCTCATCTCTTATTATAGTCTTTGGCTTAAAATCTAATTGATCTGATATAAGGATTGCCACTCCTGCTTTCTTCTGATGTCCATTAGCATGGTAAATTCTTTTCCACCCCCTCACTTTAAATCTGGAGGTGTCTTCGGGCTTAAAATGAGTTTCTTGGAGGCAACATATAGATGGGTTTTGTTTTTTTATCCATTCTGATACCCTTTGTCTTTTGACAGGGGCATTTAGCCCATTAACATTCAAGGTAACTATTGAGAGATATGAATTTAGTGCCATTGTATTGCCTGTAATGTGACTGTCACTGTATATGGTCTCTGTTCCTTTCTGATCTACCACTTGTAGGCTCTCTCTTTGCTTAGAGGACCCCTTTCAATATTTCCTGTAGAGCTGGTTTGGTGTTTGCAAATTCTTTCAGTTTTTGTTTGTCCTGGAAGCTTTTAATCTCTCCTTCTATTTTCAATGATAGCCTAGCTGGATATAGTATTCTTGGCTGCATGTTTTTCTTGTTTAGTGCTCTGAAAATATCATGCCAGCTCTTTCTGGCCTGCCAGGTCTCTGTGGATAAGTCAGCTGTCAATCTAATATTTTTACCATTGTATGTTACAGACTTCTTTTCCCAGGCTGCTCTCAGGATTTTCTCTTTGTCACTGAGACTTGTAAATTTTACTAATAGGTGACGGGGTGTGGGCCTATTCTTATTGATTTTGAGGGGCATTCTCTGAATCTCCTGAATTTTGATGCTCGTTCCCTTTGCCATATTGGGGAAATTCTCCCCAATAATTTTCTCCAGTATACCTTCTGCTCTCCTCTCTCTTTCTTCTTCTTCTGGAATCCCAATTATTCTAATGTTGTTTCGTCTTATGGTGTCACATATCTCTCGAATTCACCCCTCGTGGTCCAGTAGCTGTTTGTCCCTCTTTTGCTCAGCTTCTTTATTCTCTGTCATTTGGTCTTCTATATCACTAATTCTTTCTTATGCCTCATTTATCCTAGCAGTGAGAGCCTCCATTTTTTATTGCACCTCATTAATAGCTTTTTTGATTTCAACTTGGTTAGATTTTAGTTCTTTTATTTCTCCAGAAAGGGCTTTTATATCTCTCGAGAGGGTTTCTCTAATATCTTCCATTCCTTTTTTGAGCCCGTCTAGAACCTTGAGAATTGTCATTCTGAACTCTAGATATGACATATTACCAATGTCTGTATTGATTAGGTCCCTAGCCTTCAGTACTGCCTCTTGTTCTTTTTTTTGTGTTGAATTTTTCCGTCTTGTCATTTTGTCCAGATAAGGGTATATGAAGGGGCAAGTAAAATACTAAAAGGTAGGCAACAACCCCAGAAAAATAAACTTTAACCAAATTAGAAGAGACCCAATATCGTGAGGGGGGAGAAAGGGGATAAAAAGAGGTTCAAAAAGGAAGAAAGAAAAAAAAAAGAAAAAAGAAAAAAAAAAGAAAAGAAAAGAATTAAAAAAAGAAAACACCTAAGAAAAATGTAAAAAAGAAAAAATATATATATTAGATAAACTAGTAAAAAATCATTAAAAAAGAAAAAGGTAACAGTTAAAAAAAAATTTACCCGAAGGCGAGAAAAAAAAAAAATGAAAAAGAAAAAAAATTAAATTAACTGCAAGACTAAAAAAAAATCAAAGGTAAAAAGCTATGAGTTCCGTGCTTGGCTTTCTCCTCCTCTAGAATTCTGCTGCTCTCCTTGGTATTGAAACCTCACTCCTTGGTAGGTGAACTTGGTCTCGGCTGGATTTCTTCTTGATCTTCTGGGGGAGGGGCCTGTTGTAGTGATTCTCAAGTGTCTGCCCCAGGCGGAATTACACCGCCCTTACCCGGGGCCCGGGGTGAGTAATCCGCTCAGGTTTGCTTTCAGGAGCTTTTGTTCCCTGAGCGCTTTCCATAGAGTTCCGGAGGACAGGAATACAAATGGCGGCCTCCTGGTCTCCGGCCCGGAGGAGCCGAGAGCCCAGGGCCGCACTCCTCAGTGCGCCCTCAGAGAACAGCGCACAGTTACTCCCGTCTGCCTGACCTCTGGCCGCGCCCTGAGCTCACCGAACCTGCAACCTGTTCAAGGTAACACCGAGCTGCGAGCTTACTGTTGGCTCTGTCTCTGTAGCCGGCTTTCCCGTTCTAATACCTGCAAGCTCTGTGACACTCAGACACCCCCGATCCTTCTGTGACCCTGCGGGACCTGAGGCCACGCTGACCCCGCGTGGGCTTCACTCCGGTTTAGCCTTTGGAGCAATGTCCCTCAGCGGAACAGACTTTTAAAGTCCTGATTTTGTGCGCCGTTGCTCCGCCTCTTGCCGGGAGCCGGCCCCTCCCCCCGGGGTCTGTCTTCCCGTCGCTTTGGATTCACTTCTCCGCCGGACCTACCTTTCAGAAAGTGATTGCTTATCTGTTTCCAGAATTGCTGTTCTTCTTGTGTTCGATCTGCCGATGAATTTTCAGGTGTTTGCAATCTTTAGATAAGCTATCTAGCTGATCTCCGGCTAGCTGAAGTAGTCTCAGCCTGCTACTTCTCCGCCATCTTGACTCCTCCTTAACCAGATTTCTGGTTGTCCAGTCGCCCCTCCCCAGGGCTCTACTCTGGAATCCCTCATTTGGTGGGACACCTGAGGTTGAAAAACAAAACAAAACAACACCACCACCAACAACAACAGAAAAAAAAAAAAAAAAAAAAACGGACTTCTTCCATCCCACAGAATGACCCCAAACTCTTTGGACGGGGCCAAACCCCCAGAGAGTAGGATTCATCCATTTCCCATAAAGTCACCCGGAAATTTCACGACCATGAGTGACACGATATCCAGAGACAAAAACTTGAGCATGAGCCTCACACTCCCCCTTTTTTCATATCCCGAAGGGTTCTCCTCATGGTCTGTACATCTGTCCTGCCATCCCTATGACCCGAAACATAAGCCGAGTTTGTGTATTCAGACAACTGTCCAAACAGCCCTGGCCTACACACCCTACATGCTCAGGGCCCTGGTGCCAAACCTGAGGACTGTACTTGCCCTCTCCAAGGGAATTGTGTGTGCCCTTTCCAATGGCCACAAACCTACTAATAGGATAAACCTCCAAAGTCCCTGAGGCCATCCCAATAGTGGTGGCTTCCCATGACAAACAGAGGCAATCTTAGCCCATCTGAGCACCTACCTGCACTCAGACCCATAGACAGATGTCCCCAGAGGTAAAAATGAATGAACAGACCCCTAGGCACTAATCGCATCCATTGCTTTGGTTTCCAATCATCTCTCCTCAGAATCCTGGATTTCAATACCAGCATAAGGCTGTTTCTTCACTCACCCATCAGAACAATTCTCATCTACACATGGGAAACTTGCACGTTGGAGCTGTGTCAAAGCCTCTGTTTAGGAGATCCATTCAGGCCCCCAGTGCCACCGCTTCATTCCAAGTTCTCCATAGACACAAAAACATATTAAGACCCATCCACAGGAAACTCCATTTGAACTCAGCCTCCTCGGTTGCTGCCCAAGATCCAGCAGATCTAACCTGTTTTGTTGCTAGGAGACAATTGGAATGCGAGGTGGGCTACCCAGCCATCCATCCTTAGAACCCTGCTCGGAATCTTTGACCTGGCACCAACCAACAGGTCTCAATTGTCCTGCAGAAGAATCTTTGCAGTTTGGAGCTTTCACAACTCCCATCGTGGGAAAACCCCCAATGGCCTCGTGATCCCGCCCCCCTTCATGAAGAGGCCATCAGGGACAGAAAGTCCAACCTGAGCGATCGTCTGATCCTCGCCCTGACTTCAGATCCACGAGATCTCGATTCAGGTCTGTAGATTGTGCCTGCCATCTCCTCACCCAGAAACCTAAGCCTAGCTTGTGTTCTCAGACATCCGTCCTTAGGTTTCCATGGGCACAAGGCTCTATCTGACACAGACTGAGCCACGACCTCCAGTCAGCCACCCAGAGATGGGCCCCATTTCCTGAAGGTGTGACTTCCTGTGGCGTGAAACCAACATCTCTACTCAACCTGGATATTCAGCCTTCTGTCCCAGCCCGTAGTTCATATCCATGCCTATGGGTGAACCTGACACACAAGAGTACTCCTCCTTCCCAACTCTCTGAGTGGCAACCAGCTGCATGGCCCACGAGACCACGGTCACACATGGAAGTCTCCCTGGATACAAACAGGCAGCATGAGCCTGCTTTCAAACAACACCCCGCAGTAGCTGGATCAGGAGCCCACAGAGTGGGACTTCCAGGACCCTAAGGGCAAATACTCACACTTGTTAATGTTTTCAAGTCACGCATACCCAGAACCTCTCTTTGGGTGTCCTCTGAGACGTGAAACAACAGTCTTCCCTTCCCTCAGAGACACCAAACTCTTGGGAGCTGAGCAGAATCCCCAGAGATGAAGAATTTCTCATGGACTCATGAAGCCACTCCTACCTTTTGCGACCATCCCGGACACACACCCGACAGAAGAACCTGCACTATGACACCTTAATTTCAGTACACTAGGAGCTGCCCTCTGGGCCTGAACATCGTACCTGTGATCACCTTGGCCCTCAATCTAACCCTAGTTTGCTTTTGCAGATATCTCTCCCCAAAGCACTGGCCCACATGCCCCCCCAGAATGGGGC
This sequence comes from Mustela lutreola, assembly GCF_030435805.1. NCBI lineage: Eukaryota > Metazoa > Chordata > Mammalia > Carnivora > Mustelidae > Mustela > Mustela lutreola. The sequence goes on along the minus strand of NC_081302.1, from coordinate 90,251,421 downwards.
CTATGGTGCCACACCAGATGACTGTCCTTACACTCCCAAAGGAAACTCAGCCCTTCACGGTTGCCCAAACCCCGAAGATTAGGAGCAAAGTAAAATCCTCTGAGCACACCTCAATTTCTAAGAAGGCTCTGGACCCAAATGCACATTCTGACACACAATGAGCCACTGCCTCCAGGCAGACATCCAAATCCAAGGGCCTGAGTCAGAAGTTTGAACCTGCCATGACTATAGGACTTCATTGATACCCCAGTTTAGATTTTTAGGCACCTGTTCCCAGAGGCCTGTTCTCCAATACTGACTTATATTCCAATATGTGTTACTTGAGCCACACAACAGAACCGCTTCTTTCCCCAAAAGGATACCTTGCTCTTGGTAGCTGTGTCCATGTCTCAGTGTAGGAGAATCCTGCATGGCCTCTGACCACCCCAACATTCTAACGTCTCCCTGGATACAAACCAGCATTATGATCCAACAGCATGAAACTCCATGTCAACTCAGGCCGCTTGGAACTTCACCCCAGAGCCACCAGATCGAAACTGCCATGTTCCTTGCCTGCAGTGGTCAATGGAGTTGTGCTTTTCAGGCATCCATGCAGTAGAGCTCTGCACCCAAACTTTCCATATGGGGGACACTGGAGCAAGCAAACCAGACTCACCCTGTCCAGTAGAAGGAAACCTTGCTATTTGGAGCATCTCACAAGCCTCAGGGTGGGAAATTCTCCATGGCCTCGTGACACCACCCCTCCATTTGGTGGTCATTGTAGACAAACTCCAGTGTGAGCAAGCATCTGACATCTGCCCTTACTCAGGTCCTGGGTACCTCACATCAGCCGCTGCACACTGGAACTGTCTTTCGCTTGGCACTGAATTGAACCATAGATTATGTTTACAAGTCCATCTTCACCTTCCTCGTCGCCAAACCCTCTTGATAGAGAACTTTGGAGCCACAATGATGCATTCTGCCTACCACCAAGAAAGAAGACGTGCCTGTAGAGTCTGCCTGAAACCCCACATGAGGATCCACCTGCCTGGGCCTTGACTGCACCTTAATATCATAGGCCACTATCGGCACTCAGGCTCTGTCTGACACAGTTTGAGCCATGACCTCCAGACAGCCACGCAGACAGTGGGCCCCATATCCTCTATGTGGGACATGTCATAGCCCAAAACCATAACCTCTATCCAACATGAGTATTCAGGCATAATTCCTAGACTGTAGCTCAAATCCCTGCCTATGGGGACCTGAAGCACAGGAGAACTCCTCATTCCTGAGGGCAGGAAACCTGGCTGTTGAGATGGGTGTCCAACCTTCAGAGTGGGGCCCATGGGACCACTGTCACTCATGGGTGCCACCCTGGACACAAACAGGCATTATGCCCCTAAGCCTGAGCATGCATTCAAATATGCCGTCTCAGTTGCACCACCAGGATACCGCATTGCAGGCCTGGTACTCCCCTAGTTCCAAATACTAACACTTGGCGGGATATTCCAGGCACCCAGGCCCAGAGCCCGTCTCTTGAATCCCTGTTTTGAGGCACCCCTAATATGGAAAACAGCCCTATTCCCTTCCGCGAAAAGGCCACCAAACTATTGGGAGCCGCTAGAATCCTTAGAGAGGAAAAGTTTCCCATGTATCCATAAGAACACATCTGCATTCTGAGGCCATCCGGGACACACAATCCAGATATAATAGCATGTACTACCACATTCGTATCACCCTCTTTACAGTTCCTGATGAGCTGCTCTCCAGGTCTACGCATTGGGCCTGCGATCGCCTTGACACTAACTCTAACCCACGTTTTTCTTTGCAGACGTCTCTCCCAAACCATAGCTCACATGCCCTCCAGGATCTCGTCTTTGGAGACACACCACAGGACTGTGCCTGTCATTCCCAAGGAAACTTCGCCCATCATAGTTGCCCCAAACCTCTAGATTAGGAGAAACCTGCAAGGTCCCTGAGCCCACCCCAATATTGTAGGACACTCTGCATGCAAATGCACACTCTGAAACACCCTGATTCCCTAGTCCAGTCAGACACCCAAGTCAATGGTCCTGAGTCAGAATATTGAACCAGACATTGAACCAGGACCTCATTGGAACCCCCCATTAGTTTTTAAGGCATCTGTCCTCAGAGGCCTATTCCGGAATAAAAACTTATGATACAACATGTGGTCCCTGAGCCACACAACAGAACAACTCTTGTCCCCAGAAGAAACCGTGCTCTTGGACATATGTCAAACTCTCAGGGTAGGAGAATCCTGCAAGGCCCCTTTGCCAACAGTGCATTGTAAGATCTCCCTGGTAACAAACCAGCATTGTGACCCATGTGCAAGATATTCCATGTCAACTCAAGGCCTTGGTACTTCGCCCCAGAGTCATCAGAACGAAACTGCCATATTCCTCAGCTCCAATGGTCAATGGAGGTGTGCTTTCCAGGCATCCATGCCGAAGAGCTCTGCTACCCAAGCATGGGGTACTGTGGAGCAAACAAACCAGACTCCACCTGTCCAGTAGAAGGAAACCTTGCTGTTTGGAGCATCTCACAAGTCTCAGAGTGGGAAATCCTCCATGGGCTCTTGATGCCACCCCTCCATTTATTGGTCATTGTAGACACAAACTCTAGTGTGAGCAAACATCTGACATCCGTCCTTACTCAGGTGCTGGATATATCAAAAAAGACGCTTCACACTGGAACTGCGTTCCGCTTGGCACTGAATTGTACAGTAGCTTGTGTCTACAATTCCATCCTCACCCTACTGCTCCCCAAGGCCTCTTGATATTGAATTCTGGAGCCGCAATGCAGCATTCTGCCTCCCTCATAGGAAGAAGTGCCTGGTTAGTCTGCCCAGAATCGCCACATTAGGATCAGTCTGCTTGGACCTGGAGGGAACCCCGGTTTATAGACGTCCCTGGCCACTAGTGTTGTGTCTTACAGAGCCTGTGTCCCGACCTAGAGTCAGTCACAGGGAGTGCAGGTCCCATATTTAGCATGTGGGACTGGCCATGGCCCAAGTCTGTCATCTCTACCCATACTTGGTATTCTCGCACCTTTCCCCAGATTTTGCTGAAGTCCTTCCAATGGGGGAACCTGAAACACTATAGAGTTCTACTCCTTTTCCATGGAAGGACACCTGGGTGTTGAAATGGGTATCCAGCTCTCAAAGTGGGAGCAAGGTACAAGGCCAATGTGACCACGTCAACTCCTGATGGCTCCCCAGGGCACAAACAGGCATTGTGACCCTCACCCAAGTATGCTTTCAAACAAACTCTCTCAGTTCCACCACAAGGTTCCTGCATTGCAGGCCTGGTACTCCCCTAACCCCAAATTCTAACCCTTGGTGGGATTTTCCAGGCGCCCAGACTTAGAACCCATATCTAAAATCCCTGTTTTGGGACACCTCTAAGATGGAAAACAGCACTCTTATTTTCCCCGAAAAAGCCACCAAGCTAAGGGGAGCCGCCAGGATCCTTAGGGACAAAAAGTGTCCCATGGATGCATGAGACCTCACCTACATTCTGAGGTCATTCTGGACACACAATCCAGATGGAAAAGTCTGTGCTAATGTCTTCTAGTCATCCTAATTACAGTTGCTGATGAGCTGATCCCCAGGTCTATGCATTTGGCCTGTGATCACCTCGCGACTAATCCGAACCTGAATTTGTGTTTGCAGACTTCTTTCCCAAAACCATGGCTCACATGCCCTCCTGGATGGGGTCACTCGAGGTGCACCAAAGGACTGTGGCTGAATTCCCCAAGGAAACTGTGCCTATCACAGTTGCCCAAACCTTCCAGATTAAGAGAAACCTGCAAGGCCCCTGAGCCCACTCCAATTTTGGCGGCTGTCTGGATGCAAATGCACTGTATGAAACACCCAGATTAGCTACATTCAGATGGACAGCCACGTCAATGGTCCTGAGTCAGAAGATTAAACCTCACATGCCATTGGACCTCATTGGAACACTTGATTAGGTTTTCAGGCATCTGTCCTCAGGGTTCTGTTCTGGAATACCATCTTATGATACAACGTGTCCCTGAGCCCGGAAAACGCCCGGCAAACTCTCTTCGGGCGCCACGCGTCTGAAGGGCAGCCCCACCGCGCATGGCCGGCATCGCGAGTGCTCGAGCATGCACCTCACCAGGAAGCCCTCCGTGAGGCAGGCTGCAGTGAGGCCGACGCCTCCTGCTAATCCTTGACCTGCGAGGGTTCCCTCCCTGGTGCTGTCCCATGGGGCCGGGCCCACCAAGAAGACTGGGCTCAAAATTTCGCCTGCTTCACAGCCTTCTTCTTCCGGGGTCCTGTCCCTCGGTGCCTCCAACTGGGGAACCCTGGGTCCCGCAGCCACGCCTCCCCCTCCCACCCCAGCGCCAACGGTGCTTTTGGGTGCTTCAGACAAGACTCGGAGCGAGAGAAACCTGCATGCCCCAACTGAGGTCAGCCCCATCCTTGGGTGCCCCATCCGCCCTAAAGACGGAGGCGGAAGCCCGGCCGCCACCTGTCCTTCAACTCTGCTCTGGGAACGCTCCTATGCACTGGGGCCAATTCTCACGAGCGTTCTGCCCAAACCAGGATCGGTTTAGGCAGAACGCTCGTGAGAATTGGTCGGCGTTGGGCAGCCCTGTGTACTGCCCTGCTCTTCGTGGCCCAGGGCCCTTTCTCGCCCGGAGCATGGGGCGGCTGCCTGGAAAACGCACGGAAACGACGTGGCCCACGCGGGGCCTCTGGCCCAGGGGATGTTCCCGGAGTAGAGTTGAAGGAAGGGTGGCGGCCAGGTGTGCGCCTCCGTCTTTCGGGCAGATGAGGTGCCTAAGGATGCGGCTGACCTCTTTGTGGGCATGCAGGTTTTCTCGCTCCCATGGTTGTCCAAAATGCCAAAAGGCACCATTGGCGCTGGCGTGGTAGGGAGATGCGTGGCCGCAGGACTCAGGGTTCCTGATATGGAGGCCATGAGGGACAGGACGCCGGAAGCAGAAGGCTGGGGAAGCAGGCGATAGTTTGAGCCCGGGCTTCGTGACGGGCCCGGCCCCATGGTATAGCGCCAGGGATGCGACTCCCCGCAGGCCCAGGATTAGCAGGAGGTGTCGGCCTCGCTGTAGCCTGCCTCGCAGAAGGCTTCCTGGCGGGGTTCCTACTGGATTGCTCGCAATGCCGTGCCAAGCCCCGGGGGTGGGGAGGGGCAGCCTTGCAGACGTGCGGCACCCGAAGCATGTTTGCCGGGCATTTTCCAACCAATTCTCATGAGAGTTCTGCCCAACCCGGGATCGTTTTGGGCAGAGTGTCCGTGAGAATTGGCCGGTGTTTGGCAGCCCTGCCGACCGCCCTGCTCTCCGTGGACCAGGGCTCTTTCTTGCCCGGAAAACACACAGAAATGACGTGGCCCACCTGGAGGCCCTGGCGCAGGGGTGTGTTCCCGGAGCAGAGTTGAAGGACAGGAGGCGGCCGGGCGAACGTCTTCATCTTTAGGGCGGATGGGGCGCCCAAGAATGGGGCTGACTTCAGTTGGGGCATGCAAATTTCTCTCTCTCTGAGGACTGTCCAAAGCACCCAAAGGCAGCTTTGGTGACGGTGTGGGAGGGGGAGGCGTGGCCGTGGAACTCAGGGATCCGCAGATGGAGGCACCGAGGGACAGGACCCCGGAAGCAGAAGGCTGGGAAGCAGGCAAAATTTCGAGCCTGGGATTCATGGCAGGCCTGGCCCCATGGGACAGCGCCAGGGAAGGGACCCCACTGGTCGATTCTTAGCAGTGAGGTTGGCCTCACTGCAGCCTGCTCGGGGAGGGCTTCGTGGCGATGTGCGTGCTCAAGCGCTCACGATGCCGGCCATTCCAGGTGGGGCGGCCCTGCAGACGTGCAGCGCCCAAAGCGAGTTCGCCAGGCGTTTTCCAGCCTATTCTCACGAGGGTTCTGCCCAAACTGGGATCGGGAGAATTGGCGGCGATGGGCAGCCCTGCGCGGCACCCTGCTCTCCATTACACAGGCCCCTTTCTCGACCAGAGCAAGGGTCGGCTTTCTGGAAAACACATGGAAACGAACCGAGTTTCCTCCAGGCCCACCCGGAGGCCCTGGCCAGGGAAGCATTCCCGGTGCAGAGTTGAAGGACGGGTGGTGGCTGGGCATACTGGGATCGGTTTGGGCAGAAAGCTCATGAGAATTGGCCAGCGTTGGGCAGCCCTGCGCACCGCCCTGCTCTCCGTGGCCCAGGGCCCTTTTTCGCCTGGGGCATGGAGCGGCTGCCTGGAAAAGGGGCAGGATGCGGCGTGGCCCACGCGGGGCCCCCGGCACAGGGGAGTGTTCCCGGAGGAGAGTTGAAGGACGGGTGGTGGCAGGGTGTGCGCCTCGGTCTTTTCCGGCTGAAAGGACGCCCAAGGATGGGCTGTCCTCAGTTGGGTCATGCACGTTTCTCTCACTCGGAGGCTTGTACGAAAGGTGAAGTGCACCGTTGGTATCGGGTTGGAGGGGGAGGCATGGCCGCGGGACTCCGGTTTCCTCAGATGGAGGCACGGAGGGACAGGACCCTGGAAGCGGAATGCTTGAAAGCAGGCGAAATTTCGAGCCTGAGTCTCGGGGCAGCCCTGGACCCATGGGACAGTGCCAAGGAGGGGACCCCCGCATGCCAAAGAGCAGGAGGCGTCGGCCTCCCTGCAGCCTGCGTCGCGAGGGCTTCCTGGGGAGGTTCGTTCTCGAGTGCTTGTGATGCCGCCCAGGCCCGGGGGGGCGGCCCTGCAGAGGAGTGGCGCCCAAAGCGAGTTCGCCGGGTGTTTTCCGCATGCTGAGGAGCCGGAGGCGTCGGCCTCGCCGCAGCCTGTCCCACGTAGGGCTTCCTGGCGGTGTTCGGGGGGCAATTGCTCGAAAAGCCGGGCCAGGCCCAATGGGGCGTCCGTGCAGACGTGTGACACCCGAAGCGGGTTTGCTGGACGTTTTCTAGCCAATTCTCACGAGCGTTCTGTCCAAACCGGAATTGGTTTGGGAAGAACGCTCGTGAGAATTGGCCGGCGTTGGGAAGCCCTGGGGACAGCCCTGTTCTCCGTGACCCACGGCCCTTTCTCGCCCGGGGCATGGGACAGCAGCCGGGAAAAGGTGCGGAAACAATGTGGCCCACGCGGGGCTCCGGTGCAGGGGACCGGTCCCGGAGCAGAGTTGAAGAACGAGTGCCGGCAGGGCGTGCGCCTCCATCTTTTTGGTCGGATGGGGCGCCCAAGGATGGGGCTTCCTCAGATGGGGCATGGAGATTTCTCTCGCTCTTAGGCTTGCCCGAAGCACCGAAATGCACCATTGGCGCCAGGGTGGAAAGGGGAGGAGTAGCCGAGGCACTCAGGTTTCCCCAAATGGTGGTACGGAGGGACAGCGGAAGGGGAAGGCTGGGAAGCAGGTGAAATTTCTAGCCCGAGTCTCAGGGCATCCCTGGCCCCATGGGACAGTTCCAAGGAGGGGACCCTCAGAGGCCAAGGAGCAGGAGGCATCGGCCTCGCCGCAGCCTGCCCCGCGTAGGGCTTCCTGGCAGTGATCGGGCGCAATTGCTCGAAAAGCCGGGCCAGGCCCATGGGGGCGGCTGTACAGAAGTGCGACATCCAAAGCGAGTTCGCTGGACGTTTTCCGGCCAGTTCTCACAACCGTTCTGCCCAAACTGGGATCAGTTTGGGCAGAACGCTCGTGAGAATTGGCCGGCATTGGGCAGCCCTGCGGACCACCCTGCTCTCCGTGGCCCAGGGCCCTTTCATGCCGGGGCATGGGGCAGCCACCCAGAAAAGGCATGGAAAGGACATGGCCCATGAGGGGACCCGGGGCATGGGAGCGTTTCCAGAGCAGAGTTGAAGGACCGCTGGCGGCAGGGCGTGCACCTCCATCTTTCAGGCGGATGGGGCGCCCAAGATTGGGTCTGACATCAGTTGGGGCATGCAGGTTTCTCTCACTCCGAGGCTTGTCCGAAGCACCGAAAGGCACCTTTGGCACTGGTTGGTAGGGAGATGAGTGGCCGCGGGACTCAGGGTTTCCCATACTGAGGCCACGAAGGTAGGACACCAGAAGCAGAAGGCTCGGGAAGCAGGCGAGGGTTGGAGTCCGGGCTTCGTGCCACGCCCGGCCCCATGGGACAGCACCAGGGATGGAACCACCGCAGGCCAAGGATCAGCAGGCGTCTGCCTCGCCACATCCTGCCTCACGGAGGGCTTCCTGGCGGGTTTCCGGCGCGAGTGCTCGCGATGCCAGGCCAGGGCCGGTGGGGGAAGGCTGCAGACATGCTACACCCGAAGCGAGTTCGCTGGGTGTTGTCCGACCAATTCTCCCGAGAGTTCTGCCCAAACCGGGATTGGTCTGGGCAGAACACTCATGAGAATTGGCCGTCATTAGGCGGCCCTGCGGACCACCCTGCTCTCCATGGCCCAGGGCCCTTTCTCGCCCGTTGCATGGGGCGGCCGCCAGGAAAAACCGTGGAAATGACGTGGCCCACCTGAGGGCCCTGGTGCAGGGGAGCGTTCCCAGAGCAAATTTGAAGGACAGGTGGCGGCCTGGCGTTCGCCTCCGTCTTTTCGGGCTGATGGGGCGCCCAAGGATGGAGCTGACCTCATTGTGGGCAGGCAGGTTATCTCGCTCCGAGGGTTGTCCGAAGTGCTGTAAGGCACCGTTGGCGCCGGTGTGGTAGGGAGATGCGTGGCTGCGGGACACAGGGTTCCGATATGGAGGCCACGATGGATAGGACCCTGGAAGCAGAAGACTGGGGATGCAGGTGATGGTTCGAGCACGGGCTTGGTGCTGGGCCCGGCCCCATGGGACAGCGCCAGGAAGGGGACCCCTGCAGGCCATGAAGCAGGAGTAGTCGGCCTCAACACAGTCTGCCTCGCAGAGGGCTTCCTGACCGTGTTCGGGCGGGAGCCCTCGCGATGCTGGGCCAGGCTGTGGGAGGGGGCCCTTCAGATGTGCGGCACCCGAAGCAAATTCGCCGGGCATTTTCCGGCCTATTCTCAGGAGCATTCTGCCCAAACCGGGATCGGTTGGGCAGAACGCTCCTGAGAATTGGCCGGCGTTGGGCAGCCTTGGGGTTCACCCTGCTCCCCGTTACCCTGGGTCCTTACTTGCTTGAGACTTGTCACGGACACCTGGAAAATGTGACAAATGACGTGACCCACATGGGGGCACCAGTGCAGAGGAGCATTCTTGGAGCAGAGTTGAGATACGGGTTCCCCTTTCTCCACATCCTCTCCAACACATGTTGATTCCTATCTTGCTGATTTGGGCCGTTCTAACTGGTGTCAAGTGCTATCTCAATGTGTTTTAATTTGAGTCTCCATGAGGGCTAGTGATGATGAACATTTTTTCATAAGTCTGATAGCCATTTGTATGTCTTCATTGGAGAAATGTCTGTTCCTATATTGTGCCCATGTTTTTATATGATTGTCTGCTTTGTGTGTGTTGAGTTTGAGGAGTTCTTTATAGATCCTGGATATCAGCATGTTGTCTGTACTATCATTTGCAAATATCTTCTCCCATTCCCTGGATTGCCTCTGTGTTTTGTTGACTCTTTCCTTTGCTGTGCAGAAGCTTTTGAATTGATAAAGTCCCAAAAATTCACCTTTTCTTTTCTTCGCTTTGTTTTTGGAGACATATCTTGAAAGAAGTTGTTGTGGCCAGTGTTGAAGAGGTTACTGCCTATGTTCCCCTCTATGATTCTCATGGATTCCTACCTCAAGTTTAGGTCTTTTATCTATTTCGAGTTCTCTGTGTTTGGTGTAAGAGAATGGTCGAGTTTCATTCATCTACACATAGCTGTCCCAATTTTCCCAGCACCATTTATTGAAGAGACTGCCTTTATTCCACTGTATATTTTTCCTACTTTGTTGAAGATTATTTGACTGTAGAGTTTATTGGCCATATCTGAGCTCTCTACTCAGTTCCACTGGTCTATGGTTCTGTTTTTATGTGAGTCCCATGCTGTATTGGTGATCAGAGCTTTGTATAACACTGGAAATCAGACAATGTGATGCTCCCAGTTTTGTTTTTCTTTTTGGCATTTCCTTAGCAATACAGTGTCTCTCTGATTCTACACAAATTTTAGGCTTGTGTTGGCTCCAGCACTTTAAAACATACCAGTGGAATTTTTTTTTTTGGAATGTCATTAAAAGGATCAATTGCTCTAGGCAGTCCCTTAACATTAAATGTCTAGACCTATTAGCAATGTTTATGCTTCTGATCCATAAGCATGAAATGGGCTTCTGTCATTTTTGTTTTCTTCAATTTCTTTCATGAGTGTTGGATAGTTCCTCACTTACAGATCCTTTACCTCTTTGGTTTTGTTTATTCCCAGGTATGTTATTGTTTGGGTGTTGTAGTTAACGGAATCAATTCTCTAATTTCCCTTTCTGTATTTTCATTGGTAATGTAAGAAAGCCAATGAGTCCTGTAGCATGATTTTGTATCCTGTCACATCATTGGATTGCTGAATGCGTTCTAGTTGTTTGGGGGTGGAGACTTTTGGGTATTCCATATAAAGTATATCAAATGTGAAGAGAGAGATTGACTTCATTGCCAATTTGGATACATTTTATTTCTTTTTATTGTCTGTTTGCTGATGTGAGGACTTGAAATAATATGTTGAACAAGAGTGGTGAGAGTGGGCATCCTTCTCATGTTCCTGATCTCAAAGGGAAGGCTGTCAGCTTTTACCCATTGAGGAGGATATTTACTGTGAATTTTTCATATAAACATTTTAAGAGGTTGACAAATATTTCCTCTATCCCTATACTTCGAAGCGTTTTAATCAGGAACGGATGCTGCCAAATGCTTTTTCGTCATCAATTGAGAGGACCATGTGGTTCCCTCACCTCTCTTATTAATTTGTTCTATGACATTGATTTGCAAATGTTGAACCACCCTTGCAACCTAGGCATAGATCTCACCCGATCATGGCAGATAATCTTTTTAATGTACTGTTGGATTCTATTAGCTAGGATCTTGCTGAGAATAGTAGCATCCATATTCATCAATTATATTGGTTTGAAATTCTCCTTCTTGATGAGGACTTTGCCTGGTGTGTGGATCAGGGTAACGCTGGCTTCAAAAAAACTGTCTGGAAGTATTCCTTCTATTTCAAATTTTGGAAAGAGCTTCAGGAGAAGAGGTGTTAGTTCTTTTTTTAAAGTTTGGTGCAATTCGCTAGGGCATCCGTCAGGACCTGGGGTCTTGTCTTTTGGTAGGCTTTTGATCACTGTTTAAACCCGTTACTGGATAACGGTCTATTTGGGTTGAACATTTCTTCCTTGTTCAATTTTGGGATTTAACAGTTTTCTAGGAATGCATCCATTTCACCTAGGTTGCTTAGCTTATTTCATATACTTTTTTCCCAATTTCTTTTCAGTTTAACCATATTCATTGTTTTAGCACCACACCCAGTGCTGCATGCAATCCATCCCCTCTCTATTACCCACCAAGTATTTCCCCAACCTCCCACCCCTGCTCTTTCAATGCCCTCTTAGATTCTTTTTCAGAGTCCATAGTCTCTCATGGTTCCCCTCCCCTTCCAATTTCCCTCCACTCCCTTCTCCTCTCCATCTCCCCTTGTCCTCCATGCTATTTGTTATACTCCACACATAAGTGAAACCCTATGATAATTGACTCTCTCTGATGGATTTATTTCACTCAGCAGAATCTCTTCCAGTCCCGTCCAGGTTGCTGCAAAAGTTGGGTATTCATCCTTTCTGAATGGAAGCATAATCCTTCATAGTGTATATGGACCACATCTTCCTTCTCCATTCTTCTAAGGGCATCTTGGTTCTTCCCACAGTTTGGCAAGCGTGGCCATTTCTGCTATAAATTTGGGTTAGATGGCCCTTCTTTTCACACCATCTGTATCTTTGGGTTAAATACCTAGGAGTGTAATTGCAGGATTATAGGGAAGTTCCATTTTTAATTTCTTGAGGAATCTCCACACCGTTCTCTAAGGAGGCTGCACCCCTTGCATTCCCACCCACAGTATAAGAGGATTCCCCTTTCTCCACATCCTCTCTAACACATATTGTTTCTCGTCTTGCTAATTTAGGCCATTCTAACTGGTGTAAAGTGACATCTTAATATGATCTTAAGTTAAATCTCACTGATGCCTAGTGACGATGAACATTTTTTTTCAAGTGTCTGATAGCCATTTGTATGTCTTCATTGGAGAAGTGTCTGTTCATAACTTCTGCCTATTTTTTTGATATAATTATCTGTTTTGTGTGTGTTTATTTTGAGGAGTTTTTCATAGATCCTGTATACCAACCTTTGTCTGTACTGTCATTTGTAAATATCTGATTTTGACGAAGTCCCCGAAGTTTATTTTGGCTTTTGTTTCATTTGCCTTTGAAGACATATCTTGAAAGAATTCGCTGTGGTTGATATCAAAAGATTACTGCCTATGTTCTCCTCTAGGATTCTGATGGATTCCTGTCTCACCTTGAGACAGGAATCTTTTTATCCATTATGATTTCCTCTTTGTGTATAGTGTAAGAGGATGGTCGAGTTTCATTCTTCTACATAGAGCTGCCCAATTCCCTGCACCATTTATTGAAGAGACTGCCTTTTTCCCAATGTATATTTTTTCCTGCTTTCTTGAAGATTATTTGTCCATAGAGTTGATAGTCCATATCTGAGCTCTCTATTGTGTTCCACTAGTTTAGGGGTCTGTTTTTATGCCAGTCCCATGCTGTCTTGGTGATCACAGCTTCATAGTAACCCTTTAAATCAGGCAACGTGGTGCTCCCGTTTTGTTTCTCTTTTCAGCAATTCTTAGCAATACGGGGTCGCTTCTATTCCCCACAAATTTTAGGCGTGTGCTTGGTCCATCTCTTTGAAAGATATCGGTGGAATTTTTATTGCAATGGCATTAAATGGATCAATTGCTCTAAGCAGTATACACATTTTAAGAATGTTTATTCTTCTGATCCATGAGAAATCAATGGTTTTCCGTCTCATTGGTTTTCTTGCATTTCTGTCATGAGTGTTCTCTAGTTCCTCGAGTATAAATCCTTTACCTCTTTGGTTTGGTTTATTCCCAGGTATCTTATGGTTCGGGTGCTGTAGTAAATGGCATTGATTCTCTAATTTCCCTTTCTGTATTTTCATTGATAATGTAGAAGAAAGCCACTGATTTCTGTATCATGATTTTGTATCCTGCCACATTCTTGAATTGCTATTTGAGGTCTGATAGATTGGGGGCGGGGTCTTTTGGGATTTCCATAACGATTATGTCATGCTTGAGGAGAGAAAGTTTGATTTCTTCGTTGCCAACTTGGATACCTTTTATTTCTCTTTGTTGTCTGATTGCTGTTGCCGAACTTCACAGCCTATGTTGAACAAGGGTTGTGAGAGTGGGTGTCCTTGTCATGTTCCTGATTTCAAAGCAAAGGCTGGGATCTTTTACCATTGGAGGAATCTCTACACTGTTCTCCAAAGAGACTGCACCAACTGGCATTCCCACCCACAGTGTAAGAGGATTCCCCTTTCTCCACATCCTCTCCAACACATGTTGTTTCCCGTCTTGCTAATTTAGACCATTCCAACTGGTGTAAAGTGACATCTTAATGTGGTTTTCATTTGAATCTCCCTGATACCTAGTGATGACGGACATTTTTTCAGGTGTCTGGTAGCCATTTTTATGTCTTCATTGAAGAAGTGTCTTTTCAAGTGTTCTGCCCATTTTTTGATATGATTATCTGTTTTGTTTGTGTTGAGTTTGAGGAGTTCTTCATAGATCCTTGATATCAACCTTTGTCTGTCCTGTCATTTGCCAATATCTTATCTTATTCCATGAGTTGCCACGTTTCTTTCTTTATTGTTTCCTAAGCAGTGCAGAATCTTTTGATTTTGGTGAGTTCCCGAAGTTTATTTTGGCTTTTTCTTTTCCTTTGGTTTGGAGGCATGTCTTGAAAGAAGTCACTGCGGCTGATATTGAAGAGATGCTGCCTATGTTCTCCTCTAGGATTCTGATGGATTCCTGTCTCACATATCCATTATGAGTTTATCTTTGTGTATGGTGTAAGAGGCTGGTCGATTTTCATTCTTCTAAATAGAGCTGCCCAGTTTCCCCTGCAACATTTATTGAAGAGACTGTCTTTTTTCCACTGTATATTTTTTCCTGCTTTCTTGAAGATTATTTGGCCATGGAATTGATGGTCCATATCTGAGCTGTCTACTGTGTTCCACTGGTTTATGGGTCTGTTTTTATGCCAGTCCCATGCTGTCATGGTGATCAGGGAGGCTCTCCTGGGACTTGGGACTTAAGCCCCTGTCCCTAGCTGCCCCGATTCCCACAATTTCCCCCCACGATCCCTTGCTCTTTTGGAGTGCTTTCAACCAGTCTCCAAGTTAATGCTGGTCCCCAGAAGCAGGGCACTCTTGCTCGTATTGGGGTATTACTTTCCAACCAATCACCTTTGGTAGCTCCCTCCCCCTTTTGTTTATCTTCCGATATCAGTCGCCATTCCCACTCTGCTTTCCTTGCCCACTGGTGCCTTCTGCCCCAGTAGAGATCCAACGTGTATAATTCTGATCTCAGGCTGATTTCATGGGTGATCGGAGTTCTTTGGTGGGTAATCAGCTCACTTTGGTGTAAGGGCTGAAAAGGCGCCTCCTCTTACTTCCCTGCCATCTTGTCCCTCTGAATACCCAACTTTTATATTAACATAGATGGGACAGGAGGAGATTAAGCTGAGTGAAATAAGTCAAGCAGAGAAAGTCAATTATCATATGGTTTCACTTACTTGTGTAACATAAGGAATATCACGGAGGACATTCGGAGAAGGAAAGGAAATGTGAATTGGGATAAATCGGACGGGGAGATGAACCATGAGAGACTGTGGACTCTGAGAAATAAACTTAGGGTTTTGGAGGGGAAGGGAGTGGGGGGATGGGTGAGCCTGGTAGTGGGTATTAAGGAGGGCATGTATTACATGGAGCACTAGGCATGGTGCATAAACAATGAATCTTGGAACACTCAAAAAGTAAAATTAAAAAAAATTAAATGTGACTTTACTACAGATCCTAAGGGTCAGAGAGGGAATCACAATGGAGATTCTCAACCATTCTTACATCAGAGCTCACAATGACACTCTATCTCTGAAGAGCAGTATAAATAAGGGAGGCAGGATTTGAGCCTTAAGTCAGAGTTCTTCCTGCTTCAGCCATACCTGGAAGCCTTGGCCTGTGCCCCCCTCCCAAGATGCCCTTTCTGGTGGCCCTGAGCTAGTGGGGACCGCATGGTCATATGGCGATGGGAAGCTTCACACCCCTATTGATGATGGCGCTATTGTATTGTTCTCACCAGTCCAACAACATGATTTCTGAGTGAAATAAATAGCAGCTTCTTGACCTTCTTAAGATTTGAAAATCATCTTGAGTCATCTATTAGAAATATGATTTCAACATGTCTTCTTTTTCTGAAAAAAGAAGGAAAGAAAGAAAAAAGAAAGAAAGAAAGAAAGAAAGAAAGAAAGAAAGAAACCCAAATAGTAATCATGGCTTCCTGAGCACCTGCTCTTGAGAGCCATAACAGTGGCTCTTTGTGGAATTGTCCCTCATAAACTTCTAAACTGTGATGTAGGTATTTTAGTAGGCACATTTTCTAGGTGGTTAGATAGGGGCTTAGAGATGACTCCAGTAAGAGTGAATTTTAGTGTCAGAAACCTAAATGGCATCCCCAAACTGATTCAAAATCCCTTGTTATTCCATACAGGGTACTATTTCCCTCCTATCCATGTGGTCTTCATAATCTGAAAACATCTCAAGTCTCAGGGTTTTCTTTCGTGGCCAACTGGAACAGATCCATCTGGCTTTTAACGTCTGCCCATCATGATCATTAAGATAATTATCTCAGTGGAGGACCTCCAGTAAGATACTCAAAGATCTTTAAGAATACAGACATTATAATACTTTTCTGATATTAAAGTAACTGAAATTACCTTTTTAAAATTAATTAACACTCTGGTATGTTCAGAATGTTCTATAAGACAGATCAGAGATAGTATTTAAAAACACTCAGCTCACCCTCTTCTACAAAGGGAGACAATGCTTGTAAACATTGCTGAACTATTCCTTTACCTACGGTTACTTATTACCAACCACCATAGTGTTTATATGGTATGACTATGACTTACATTAGTCAAAATCTGCAAGGAAAGAACATAGACATTGTACCCAACTTCAGGGACACTTCATGTTAATACTAGTGTTGTGACAATGAGCTATGCTGTTTTGTTCTATAGTACAAGGGAATGGTACCAGACAGCTTAAAATTCTGACTTTAAATTATCTGTGTGCTTCAGAGATTTGGGCAGGAGAAGGGTAGGAGCCCAGCGTCTGTGAACATTTCTGTTATCTGTGTTGACCATGGAACAGGTAAACTTCTGTAGACATCATTTTGATTTCTTGGTACTATTGTTAAAGATGCTTTTGTCTCAAGTTCTTCCCTTCAGAAGTACTTAGAATGATAAAGGGAATTTTTATCTTTGACCATCCATGGGGCCAGATCCTGGGCTCCCAGGGAAGCTATCCCTTAACATTTTACCAAGCTCAAAATGATGGGGAAAAACCTCAGTGCATAGGCCCTATTTCTGTCCTAAGCACATGTTTCACATCTGCTTTGAGCAGAAAAAGATCACCAAAGACTGCCATTGCAAACATAAAGATAAGAAAAAACAGAAGAACCTCTCCTGCTCCCATAAGATTAAAGTCATACTGATTTGCACAAACTGAAAACATATGAAAAAGTTCTGGAATGTTCTTCCTCATGATGATGTGTACAAACAAAACAGAATATAGAAATTTTCCCCAAATGCCCCTTCCCTGGAGTCCTCCTTTTCTTTAAGATTTTATTTATTTATTTAAGAGAGAGAGAGAGTGCACACAAGCCAAGGGAGAGGGAGAATCAGGTTACCACTGAGCAGGGAGCCTGATGTGGAGCTCAATGCAGGGCTTGATTCCAGGACCCTGGGATCATGACCTGAGCTGAAGGTAGACACCTAAAGGCTGAGCCACCCAGGTGCCATGGGCTCTCCCTTTTTTGTGAAGATTGTGTCTCCCAGGCAGCTGTCTTGACTTGGGTTTGAATAAAACTGTCTTCCTTTCTCTATAAAATGTTTAAAAGGGTTTGTCATTTAGTGTCAATAATAGCAATATGTTTTATTTTTAAGTGAAGAGTATTCCTGGTTTACAACTCCAACAGCACAGAAGGGCGGTTGTTCTCATTCATCCTGGAGCTTCCCTGCAGAAGCAAGCACATGTATATATATTGCAGCACAAATGGCTCATCCTAGAGGGTGCATTGAAGGTCTAAGAAGTACTGCCCACTCTAGGGGTGAGAGTTCTTCCCACTTGGAGCATTACTATTTGGGTCTTAAAATTGTCTTGGAAATGTCGGAAACCATTGCATTTCCTGAAGCCCAAGCCTCAGAAGGTCTGAGAACAGCTGACCTGTTCAGGAGCCAGGCACAGCTCCTCAGGTAGTGTTGGTGCATGAATGGAAGGGGCAAGGCTCTGAGGGTGGTCTGCAGCTAGAGGGATGTGGGGAATGGGCCCTGTGTGAGGGGGCCCTGCTCCAAACTCCTCCCATGCCTGTGTGTCCTAGTCAGCTGTACACGTGGGAAGGGACTCTAGGACCACCTGCATATACAGGAAGGCACCAGTATAAGTTCCAGTCACAGCAACCAATGGGCTTGGGGCACCACCCTCCCTTACCAATCATCCTGTGGGGGTGAAGCTACCTTTCTGTGGGTAGGCCCCCAGCTGCCCAGGATGCAGCAGTGAGGTAGGAGAAGGCAAGATTGAACTGTGGGGGTACCCTCGTGTGTGAATAGACACTGTGGACCAGGGTAGGGACCTGGGGGGTAGGTTAAGCCCCACGTGGGAGGTTGGGATATGGGAAGGGGGCATGGAATGAGCTAATCCTGGGAGCTCAAATGAGTTCTCCTTTTTCCCTTGAAAGTCTCTTCTGCCATATATCCGTTAATTGGCCGTATCCCCAAGATCCCTGAACTCTAGGGTGCCCACTCACTCCAGGTTTTGTGGGGTGAGTTGTGGACATTTCAGGTTTCCCAGTGTTCTCCAGGAAAAGTGGATGTAAGGATGGCACACAGTCCCCACGTCATTGAGTTGCACCCCGGTCTCTGACACAGTGCAGGTAATGGACCTTGAGCAGCACCTCCAGTTCAGCAGGGTCCCCCTGTTTAGGCACAAGTGTGGCAGCACCAACCTCAGAGGCACCCCCCAACTTCAGCATTGTTCCCTGCGTCCCTAGGAGATGATGGTAATGTCCTGTCAGGATCATGCAGGTGGGTCCTCCAAGTTCCTTTCACTGGCCCCAGGCACAGGTGTGGTGGTAACAGCCCCAGAGGCATCCACCCATTTTATCATTGTGCCCTGTGTCCCTCATGGATGGTGGCGATAGGCTGTCAGGATTGTGCAGGAGAGTCCTCCAAGTCCCTGTTCTCCCAGGCACAGGTGTGGTGGCAACAAACCTTAGAGTAGTACCCCATCTTCAACACTGTGCCTCGTGCCCTGGGGTTGGTGGTCATAGGCTGCTGGATCCTGCAGGAGAATCCTCCAGTTGGGGGCCTGGAAGCTGGAGTAAACCAGACCCCACTCAAGTTGCACAAGGAACAGGTGAGTTGAGGTGTTCATTTGGAAGAGTAATCTCACTTTTCCAACAAAGACAGAGTCATCAGTCTACTTTTGATGAACATAATTACTACTTAAGGAAAAAATGTGTGTGGGGCACCTGGGTGGCTCAGTGGGTTAAGCTTCTGACTTCCGCTGAGGTTGTGATCCCACGGTCCTGGGATCGAGCCTCAAATTGGGCTCTCTGATTAGCAGGGAGCCTGCTTCCTCTTCTCTCTTTGTCTGCCTCCCGGACTGCTTGTAATCTCTCTGTCAAATAAATAAATAAAATCTTAAAAAAAAAGAAACAAGTGTGTGTTTCCCCTTCTCCCAGGAACTGAAACAGATGTGCAGGCCATAGATTGCAGATGCCTATTTGTGCCCACCTGACAGCATTTCTCTGCTCTGGCTCCAGAAAACCTGAAGTTTTGAACACCAGCATCTGGGTCAGTGATGCAACTTGTCACAGGACATTTATGTTCAGAGAAAGCAGCAGATACAGTGGGCGCAATGTCACATCCATGTCAGGAGTAGAGGTAAAACTTCTCGTTAACTCAAAATCTCCTGAACTTTTCTCTTTCCTCTAGTTGAGCCACGAAGTAAAACTTAAGTCATTGTCAGCATTATGGATTTGGTTCAAGAGTTACTCACTTTCCCTGCAGGTAGACAATTTCAGGGAATACCCTTTTATCTGTTGATTTTTTGCTTACAAAATATCATCTGAACATCTGTTTCTGAGGAAATCACTTGTTGGAAAGGAGTGATAAGATTTACCCCTTGTGCGTGTGTGTGTGTGTGTTTAAAGATTTTATTTATTTATTTGACAGACAGAGATCACAAGTAGGCAGAGAGGCAGGCAGAGAGAGAGAGAGGAGTTAGCAGGCTCCCCGCAGAGCAGAGAGCCCCATGCGGGGCTCAATCCCAGGACCCTGGGATCATGACCTGAGCCAAAGGCAGAGCCTTTAACACACTGAGCCACCCAGGCTCCCCAGCTCTTTGTGTGTTTTTAACATACAATTTCATCCCTTATCTAACAAGGTTTATACCGTTGGGCCTAGGGTATAGTTAGGTGGCCAACATCTAGAGTTGGGTGGCTTTTTGTCATCAGATACAGACTTGGATGATGTCTTGTCATTTGTCAAAGGTGATGTTTCCTAATTTATCAGTCTTTTCATCAGAAGAGTTATAATTAACGTATAGGAAAAATTCAAAGTTATTCAAGGTAGCCATTTACTGTTTAAAAGTTGACCTTGGTTTTCTAATTTAACTAAATGCATCATCTAGATACTTTGCCGTGCTGTATTTTTTCTGAAGTTTCTTTGATGGTAGAGTCAGAAGGAGAGACTTTGGAATTTCTTATGGATAGATGCATGCTGTTGGCTCCAAGGAGCTTGGTTTCAGGAGCCCTGGGGTGAGTTCTGCAACTGCTTCCCTGACCTTAGGTGAGTCAGGTTATACCACAGAGTTTCTGTTTCCTCCTTATGAATCTGCTGGCAGGTAATATCTATGGAAAGGCTTTTTACACAGAAACTGTAATGTATATTGAAGAGCAAATTAAAATCAGATGATTTGGCTGTATTGTTCTGTAAATAATAGTTTTAATCCTTGCCCCCGACAGGATGCCTGGGTGGCTCAGTGGGTTAAAGCCTCTGCCTTCTGTAGAGATCAGATCATGATCTCAGGGTCCTGGAATTGAGCCCCACATCAGAGCCTGCTTCCCTTTCTCTCTCTCTGCCTGCTTGTGATCTCTGTTTAAATAAATAAATAAAATCTTTACAGAAATAGTTTTAAAGCCTCCTGTCATGAGATATGGTATTTTATTGCACAAGGAGTCCTCAGAAGGCTATAATGAAAGTGTCAGATCACAGAGCACATTCAGGTTCCATTGGTAGGTTAGTGACCATTTACCAGGTAGGAGGTAAGGGGAGAGAAATATGACAGAAGGCAAAAGTAGGTGTTAACCATTCATTACGTAGCATTCTGCATTTCTCATGAAAGCCTTGGGCCAGTGTAATTTTGGAAGAAGGAGAAGGAATCCTGGAGCTTTCTGGCAGACAGGGGAATTCCAGGTCTGAGTAGAGCTGACAGGGGTCCCAGAGTAGAGCTGAGTGCATTCTGCAAGAGGTTGTGGGCAGGACTGGCTCCAGGGGGTGGTGTGTCTCCCGTGTGACGGTTGTGACAGGTCAGAGCTGTGAGCAGTTTCCTGGATGAGGACAAGTGAGCCACAGGCGGAGAACTGGCAGAACACCTTCTTCTGTGCCACCAGCCTCACCCAACACACACAACCTCATTGTCTGTCCCTGTCACTCCAATTCTGACTGCTCTGTGCTGCCAGGATGAGATGTTGGTTTGTGCTCCTTTCTTTGCATGTCAGTGAAGTTTCAAAACTTTGATTATGGAAGGGACGCCTGGGTGGCTTAGTTCGTTAAGCAGCTGCCTTCGGCTCAGGTCATGATTCCAGCATCCTGGGATCAAGTTCCACATCGGGATCCTTTCTCAGCAGGGAGCCTGCTTCTCCCTCTGCCTCTGCCTGCCTCTCTGTCTACTTGTGCTCACTCTCGCTCCTCTCTCTCTCTGAAAAATAAATAAAATCTTAAAAAAACAAACTTTGATTATGGAAATGGCGGGTCATCAGAATGGCTATTATTCTTATTTCCTGCTCTTTAATTCACCACAGTGAATCATACCTGCTAGTGGAAGGGGCGATCTGTGTGTTTTTATTTCCTGTTTAAATTAAACAATGGGAAAACAATCTTTTGAGGAATTAAAAAACCCTTCATGGGGACTCATGTTTTTCTCTTCTGTGAACCACTTTCTGATAGGAAAATTTTTTTTTAAATTAAAGCTCAGACTCAGAGCTGTAACAGGGTGCTGTGCCCTTTGTGAGGGGGAGAAACAGAGGAGGAGTGTAGGTTGTTTAGGAGCTTGGGGGTGGCTCATTATGCTCCCACTGGAACATAAGCCCCTGTTAGCCTTCCTTGACAGTGGGTGGGGAAGATAGGGGTTGCTGCTCACCTGGTGGACCATCCTGGTCTCTGAAACCTGACCCAGTGAATCACTATTGACTTGAACTGGGGAATTTATGAAGAAAACAGAATGAACCCTGAAGGGTGCCTATATCCTTTGCACTCAGACAATTCCATGGAGCAAAGGAACTCATCACCCATGAGACATGTCAGGATCCCTGAGGGTGTGGGCTTTGCTCCCTGGGAAGAGGTTGTGTCTTCATCCTTATCTGAACCAGAACCATGTTGTCTGGTTACCAAGATCCAGACTTTTATGTGACCATGGAATTATTATTATTGTTATTTTAAGGAAGCAATGTAGGCACTGTCTTCAAGATACAAATGTCAAAAGGAAAAACAAAAGGCTATATATATATATATATAAATATATATATTTATAATGACTAAACTTGTGTTATCTCTCATTAGTAAGGGTAACTTAGGGCTGCCCATATGAGAAAGACCAAGGAATTATATTTTGATCGAAGTGTGCTCTGCAAGTGTAGTGTATGTGTGGATTTTTTATTTATTTTGTTTTATTTTTTATTTTTTTAAATTTTAAAAATTTTTATATAAACATAAAAGGTAAGTTTAGCCCAAGGGGTACAGATCTGGGAATCACCACGTTTACACACTTCACAGCACTCACCATAGCACAGACCCTCTCTGATGTCCATAACCCCACCACCATCTCCTGACACCCCCTAGAAACCCTGTTTATTTTGTGAGATTAAGAGTCACTTATGGTTTGTCTCCCTCCCGATCCCATCATGTTACATTTATTATTTTCCTAACACCGAAGCACCCCCACGTTGCATCTCCACTTCCTCATGTCAGGGATATCATATGATAGCTGTCTTTCTCTGATTCACTTATTTCACTAAGCATAATACTCTCTAGTTCCATCCATGTTGTCACAAATGGCAAGATTTCATTTCTTTTAATGGCTGCATATTATTCCAGTGTGTGTGTGTGTGTATGTGTGCCACATCTTCTTTATCCATTCATCTGTTGATGGGCATCTAGGTTATTTCCATAGTTTGGCTATTGTGGACATTGCTGCTAAAAACATTCGGGTGCACATGCCCATTTGGATCACTAGACTTGTATCTTTAGAGTGAATACCCTGTAGTGCAAAAGTTGGGTCATAGGGCAGTTCTATTTTCAACTTTTTGAGGAAATTCCATGATGTTTTCCAGAGTTGTTGCACCAGCTTGCATCACACCAACAGTGTAGGAGGGTTCCCCTTTCTTTGCATCCTTGCCAGCATATGTCACTTCCTGGCTTGTTGATTTTAGCCATTCTGACTGGTGTGAGGTGGAATCTCATTGTGGTTTTGATTTGTAATTCCCTGATGCCGAGTGATTTGGAGCATTTCTTCATGTGTCCGTTGGCCATCTGGATGGCTTTATTGCAGAAATGTCTGTTCATGTCCTCTGCCCATTTCTTGATTGGATTATTTGTTCTTTGGGTGTTGAGTTTGCTAAGCTCTTTATAGATTTTGGATACTAGCCTTTTATCTCACATGGGGTTCGCAAATATCTTCTCCCATTCTGTCAGTTGTCTTTTGGTTTTGTTAACTGTTTCTTTTGCTGTGATAAAGCTTTTTCACTTGATGAAATCCCTATAGTTCATCTTTGCCCTTGGTTCCCTTGCCTTTGGCGATGTTCCTAGGAAGAAGTTTCTGCAGCTGAGGTTGAAGAGGTTCTTGCCTGTGTTCTCCTCAAGGACTTTGATGGATTCCTTTCTTACCTTGCGGTCCTTCATCCATTTTGAGTCTATTTTCATGTGTGGTGCAAGGAAATGGTCCAATTTCATTTTTCTACTTGTGACTGTCCAATTTTCCCAACACCATTTGTTGAAGAGGCTGTCTTTTTTTCCACTGGACATTCTTTCCTGCTTTGTTGAAGATTAGTTGACTATAGAGCGGAAGTCTACTTCTGGGCTCTCTCTTCTATTCCTTTGATCTGTATGTCTGTTTTTGTGTCAGTACCATACTGTCTTGATGATGACAGCTTTGTAATAGAGCTTGAAGTCCGGAATGGTGATGCCACCAACTTTGGCTTTCGTTTTCAATATTCCTTTGGCTATTCGAGGTCTTTTCTGGTTCCATATAAATTTTAGTATTATTTCTTCCATTTCTTTGAAGAAATGGATGGGATTTGGTAAGCATGGCATTAAATGTGCAGATTGCTTTAGGTATAATAGACATTTTCAAAATAATTGTTCTTCCAATCCAGGAGCATAGAACATTTTTCCATTCCTTTGTGTCTTCCTTAATTTCATTCATGAGTACTTTATAGTTTTCTGAGTATAGATTCTTTGCCTCTTTGGTTAGGTTTATTCCTAGGTATTTTACGGTTTGGGGTGCAATTGTAAATGGGATTGACTTCTTAGTTTCTCTTTCTTCTGTCTTGCTGTTGTTGTAAAGAAATACAACTGATCTCTGTGCATTGATTTTATATCCTGACACTTTACAGAACTCCTGTACAAGTTCTAGCATTTTTGGAGTGGAGCCTTTTGCGTTTTCCACACAGAGTGTCATATATCTGCAAAGAGTAATAGTTTGTCTTCTTTGTTGATTTGGATGCCTTTAATTTCTTTTTGTTGTCTGATTGCTGAGGCTAGGACTTCTAGTACTATGTTGAATAGCAGTGGTGATAATGGACATCGCTGATGTGTTCCTGACCTTAGCAGAAAAGCTGGGTTTAGGCTTCCTTTGTTGTTCTTTCTCCAGCTCCTTTAGGTGTAGGGTTATTTTCTGTATTTCAGACCTTTCTTGTTTCTTGAGAAAGGCGTATATCACTATATATTTTCCTCTCAGGACTTCCTTGCTGTGTTCCACAGATTTTGAACTGTTGTGTTTTCATTATCATTTGTTTCCATGATTTTTTTCAATTCTTCTTTAATTTCCTGGTTGGCCCATTCATTCCTTAGAAGGATGCTGTTTAGTCTCCATGTATTTGTGTTCTTTCCAAATTTCCTCTTGTGATTGAGTTCTAGCTTCAGAGCATTGTGGTCTGAGAATATGCAGGGAATAATCCCAATTTTTTTAAGTTTATTTATTTATTTATTTGACAGACAGAGATCACAAGTAGGCAGAGAGGCAGGCAGAGAGAGAGGAGGAAGCAGGCTCCCCACTGAGCAGAGAGCCTGATGAGTGTTTCGATCCCAGGACTCTGGGATCATGACCTGAGCCGAAGGCAGAGGCCTTAGCCCACTGAGCCACCCAGCCGCCCCGATCCCAATCTTTTGATACTAGTCGAGACATGATTTATGACCCAGGATTGATCCATTCTGGAGACTGTTCCATGTGTGCTAAAGAAGAATGTGTATACTGTTGCTTTGGGATGAAATGTTCTGAAGAGATCTGTTATTTCCATTTGGTCCAGTGTGTCATTTAAGGCTTTTATTTCCTTGTTGATCTTTTGCTGGAAGATCTTTCCATTTCAGTGAGGGGAGTGTTAACGTCCCCTACTATTATTGTATTATTGTCAATTTGTTTCTTTGATTTTGTTACTATTAATTGGTTTATATAGTTGGCTGCTCCCAAGTTAGGGGCATAGATATTTAGAATTGCTAAATCTTCTTGTTGGACAGACCCTTTGAGTATGACATAGTGTCATTCCTCATCTCTTATTATAGTCTTTGGCTTAAAATCTAATTGATATCCTATAAGGATTGCCACCCCAGCTTTCTTCTGATGTTCATTAGCATGGTAAATTGTTTTCCACCTCCTCATTTTAAATCTGGAGATATCTTTGGGTCTAAATTGAGTTTCTTGTAGACAGCATATTGATGGGTTTTGTTTTTTTATCCATTCTGATACCCTGTGTCTTTTGATTGGGGCATTTAGCCCATTTAGATTCAGGTTAACTATTGAGAGATACGAATTTTGTGCCATTGTATTGCCTGTAAGGTGACTGTTCCTGTGTATTGTCTCTGATCCTTTCTGATCTAGTACTTTTAGGTTCTCTCTTTGATTAGAGGACCCCTTTCAATATATCCCGCACAGCTGATTAGGTGTTTGCAAATTCTTTGCATATTCAGTTTTTGTTTGACCTGGAAGATTTTTATCTTTCCTTCTATTTTCAATGATAGCCTAGCTGGATATAGTATTCGTGGCTGCATGTTTTTCTCGTTTAGTGCTTTGAAGTTCTTTCTGGCCTGCCTGGTCTCTGTGGGTAAGTCCACTGCCAATCTAATATTTTTACCATTGTATGTTACAGACTTCTTTTCCTGGGCGGCTTTCAGGATTTTCTCTTTGTTGCTAAGACTTGTAAATTTTACTATTAGGTGACAGGGTGTGGACCTATTCCTATTGATTTTGAGGGGGGAATCTCTTGATGCTTGTTCCCTTTGCCATATTAGGTAAATTCTCTATAATAATTCCCCCTAATATACTTTCTGCTCCCCTCTCTCTTTCTTCTTCTTCTGGAATCCCAATTATTCTAATAATTTCATCTTATGGTGTCACTTAACTCTCAAATTCTCTGCTCATGGTCCAGTATTTGTTTGTCTCTCTTTTGCTCAGCTTCTTTATTCTCTGTCAGTTGGTCTACTATATCACTATTTTTTCTTCTGCCTCATTTATCCTAGCAGTAAGAGCCTCAATTTTTGATTGCACCTCCTTAATAGCTTTTTTGTTTTCAACTTGGTTAGATTTTAGTTATGTCATTTCTCCAGAAAGGACTTTTATCTCTCCAGAGAGGGTTTCTCTAATATCTTCCATGCCTTTTTCGAGCACAGCTAGAACCTTGAAAGTTGTCATTCTGAACTCTAGATCAGACATATTACCAATATCTGTATTGATTAGTTCCCCAGCCTTTAGTACTGCCCTTGTTCTTTTTTTTGTGATGAGTTTTTCTGCCTTGTCATTTTGTCCAGATAAGGAAAGTCTCAATCACTTCTTGAGATGGTTGATCTCAAGAAGGGTGGCAAAGGGTGGCAAAGACCCCAGGAAAATGTGCTTTAACTAAATAAGAAGAGACCCCAAATCGTGGAAGGGAGATATATATATATATAATATATATTAGACTGGTGACTAGAACAGGGTCACCCACTTAATTACTTAATTTTGGGAGTATTTTGGTCTCTTAGAGGAAACTACCTCCCAAAATCTTCAAGAATGAAGAACATATTTAATGGTAAACACAATGAAGGGATGGAATATAGCTATAAAGATGAAAAAAATTTTCTAAAAAAAGGAGTTGATAAAGTAAGTTGGTTGGGAGAAAAAAGAAAAAGAAAGTGGGGAGAATTTGCTTGGGCTGGAGACGAGAAAAAGCCCAAGATAGATTTAGAGTGTATTTTGATCTATTAGAAGAAATTGTACACCAAATTTTTTTAGAACAAAAAACCCCATGTGTATACAAAAATAATGTTAGATACAATGAAGGATAAAATATGACTATAATAATGAAGGTTAAAAAAGATTATTTTTCAATGAAAGGCATTGTTAAGATAAACTAGTTAACATTAAAAGAAGAAAGGGTAAAAGTTACAAAACAATTGCAGAAGAGAAAAAAGAAAATTTTAAAAAAAATCATTAACTGCAAGACTAAAGAATCATGGGGGAAAAGCCATGAATTCTATGCTTTGCTTTCTCCTCCTCTGGAATTTTGCTGTTATCCTTGGTAAATGAAGTTGGTCTTGGCTGGATTTCTTGTTGATCTGCCGAGGGAGGGGCCTCTTGTAGTGATTCTCAAGTGCCTTGCCGGAGGTGGAATTACACCGCTTTTACCAGGGGCCAGACTAAGTAATCTTCGGGAGCTTTTCTTCCCTGAACACTTTCTTTAGAGTTCTGGAGGACGGGAATGAAAATGCCGGCCTCTCAGTCTCTGCAGCCCAGAGTAGACGAGAGCTTGGGGCCCCACTCCTCAGTGCGCCCTCAGAGAAAAGTGCTCAATTACTCCCATCTCCCTGGTCTCCAGCCACACTTGGAACTCACCCAGCCTGTGCCCGGTTCAACGTAACCCCGAGTTGAGAGCTCACTTCTCTGCTCTGTCTCTGTAGCTGGCTTCCCCACTCTAATACCTGCGAGCTCTTTCATAATCAGACACCCCGGATCCTCCTGTGACCAGAAGGATCTGTGACCGATCCTTCTGGGGCCAAGCAGACCCCGCATGGACTTCATCCCAGTTTAGCCTCTGGAGCAATGTCCCTCAGTGGAACAGAATTTTAAATGTCCTGATTTTGTGCTCTGTTGTTCTGCCACTTGCCAGGAGCTGGCTCCTCCCACCACAAGTCTATCTTGCTGTCACTTTGGATTCACTTCTCTGCTGGTCCTACCTTTCAGAAAGTGGTTGATTCTCTGTTTCTAGAATTGTTTCTCTTCTTCTATTTAATCTCCTGTTGGGTTTGTAGGTGTTCACAATGCTTTGACCAGCTATGTAGCCCATCTCCTGCTACCTGATGTTGTCTTAACCAGCTGCTTCTCCACCATCTTGCGTGTGTATGTGTGTGTGTGTGCGTGTGTGTGTGTGTGTGTGTGTGTGTGTGTGTGTTTAAAGATTTTATTTGACACAGAGGTAGAGACATCACAAGTAGGCAGAGCAGCAGGCACAGAGAGGAGGAAGCAGGTTCCCTGCTGAGCAGAGTCTGATACGGGGCTCAACCCCAGGATGCTGAGATCATGACCTAATCTGAAGGCAGAGGCTTAACCCACTGAGACACCCAGGTGCCCAACACATGTAGTGTTTTATTATATCATTTTCCTTACTTCTCTGAAGGGAAAAGGAAGTGGTGACTGGAGCCTGGTTTCTGATTTGAAGGAATGGGATATAAGAGATTTGAAAAAATAGTGTTCATGCTGACATGGTCCTCAGTGCACAGTGAGGAAAGGTTTGAATCTTGGACTTGGAGGTGTTGGTGTTCTGGGAAGATGATGTCCAAGTTTCCAGCATGTAGAGTCACTTGGCTGGTCTTCCTACTCGCACCAGTTACTGCCTTCCTAAGGAGAGCTTGAAAGTGGCTTGGAACCCTAGGGCACTTGAGGAATGGTTTGGAAGAGACACCTGGGTGGGCCAGTGTAGACAAACTAAGGGAATTCCAGAGCTAATGATGAATACATTTCTGAGGCTGGAGTTTTCTTCTCTGTGAGTAGCATTGAGCTTGGGCGGAAAGCAGTCTCTGGATCTTAGGACTCATCGTGTGAGCAGGTCTGAGCCGGAATGCATTGTCAGATCAGAGAGCTGGGAGATGGTGAGGCCATGGTGGTGGACCATTACTCTTGAGGGAAGGCCATACTGCTCCAGGGATAGGGCTCTACTCCCTGGTCAGCCCTACTACTGCAGATGTACCACGAAAGTTATTTTCTCTTCGGTTCTCATGCTCTTGGCTCAGCAGGGCGGTTGGTGGGAAGCCACCCACAGGCAACCTTATTGATTCTTGCCCAGGTGCCCCTTGCTTCCTCAGATGAGGCACAGCAGGTATTCTCTACCTGGTGTCTATTAATTCAACCATCAGAAGCACTTCTTCCAGAGCCACACCCCTGAGAAATCCTCCACTTTCCTGTGCTGTGTGGAAGAGGCCAGTTTTCATTTGGAACTGAAATCTCAGATCCTGCTATTAGATTCCAAGGCCACACAGTACTCCATTCTCCATGATGCTCTAGTTGTGCTTGAGTCCTGATGTGCAAGACTGAGGCCAAATCTGGGCAGCCTGCTGCTGCTGCTTAATTTGTTTCCCAGAGTCAAGAGTCTAATATGTTTTTTCTCCTTCTCAACTATCTTCCAATTCCGGTTTCCCACCCTGTCCCTATGATCCTCTGTGTTGTTCCTTATATTCCACATATGAGTGAAACCATATGATAACTTTCTCTGCTTGACGTATTTCACTTAGCATAATCTCCTCCAGTTCCAGCCATGTCAATGCAAATGGTAAGTATTCATCATTTCTGATGGCTGAGTAATATTCCATTGTATATATGAACCACATATTCTTCTTCTTTTTTTAAAGGATTTTGTTTATTTATTTGACACACAGAGAGAGAGACAACTATCACAAATAGGCAGAGAGGCAGGCAGGGATAGCAGGGGAAGCAGCTCCCCACTGTGTAGAAAGCCCTATGCATGCTCGATCCCAGGAACCTGAGATCTTGACCTGAGCCACAGGCAGAGGCTTAACACACTGAGTCACCCAGGGGCCCTTGAACCACATCTTCTTTATACATTAATCTGTTGAAGGACATCTCTGCTCCTTCCACAGTTTGGCTATTGTGGACATTGATGCTAGGAAAACTGGGGTGCATGTGCCTCTTCATTTTACCAAATCCATATGGTAGATACCCAGGAGTGCAATTGGTGGGTCATAGGGTAGCTTTATTTTTAATATCTTGAGGAAACTCCATGCTGTTTTTCAGAGTGAGTGTACCAGCTTGCGTTCCAACCAACAGTGTAAGAGGGTTCCCTCTTACACTGTTGTGTAATATGTTTCACATCCGCATCAACATTTGTTGTTCCCTGTCTTTTAATTTTTGCCATTCTAACAGGTGTAAGGTGGTGTCTCATTGTGGTTTTGATATTTATTTCCCTGATGGCAAGTCATGTGGAGAATGATTTCATGTGTCTGTTAGTCATCTGTATGTCTTTGTGGAGAAGTGTCTTTTTAGGTCTTCTGACCATTTCTTGAGTGGACTCTTTGTTTTTTGGGTGTGTCTTTTTAGGTCTTCTGACCATTTCTTGAGTGGACTCTTTGTTTTTTGGGTGTTGAGTTTGAGAAATATTGTGTAAATCTTGGATACCAGACCTTTAACTGTAATAGCATTTGCAAGTATCTACTCCCATTTTACAGGTTGCCATTTAGTTTGCTGATTGTTTCCAAGCTTTTCATCTTGATGAAGTACTGAAAGTTTATTTTTGCTTCTGTTTCCCTTGTCTTTAGAGACTTGTCTTGAAAGAAGTTGCTGTGTTGGAAATCGAAGAGGTTGCTGCCAGGATTTTGGTGTGAGACAGGAATTAATCATCTTTCTTTCCTGATTGTATTTGAGACCTCTCTCCATCTTGGTGAGTCTAGCTAAGGGTTTCTTAGTTTTGTTTATCTTTCCAACAAAGGCAATTCTTATTTTCATTGATGTTTTGTCTTTTTAGTCATCATTATTCATTTTCACATTCCGTTTTGTTATTTCCTTATTCCTACTGATTTGGGGATTTCCTTGTTTTTTTTTTTTTTAAATACTTCTTTATCATGTAAAATTACAATGTTTGTAGGAGAGCTTTCTTGTGGACTGACGGCGACCAATTTCTGTGAACTTCCCCCTTAGAAATAATTTTGCTGTATCCCTTACATTTTTGTAGGTTTTTCTTTTTGTCTCGAGGTACTTTTAAAATTTCTTGATTTCTTATTTGACTGTTGGTAGTTTATTACCATGTTGTTAAATCTCTACATAAATTTGACTCTCGCATTTTCTTCTTGTGATTGATTTCTAGTTTCATATCATTGTGGTTGAACAATATTTGAATCAGAAGGTGAGGGTAACATTCAGGATAAAGTTTTGTTTACTGGGCTTTTTTTCTGAGGGCGGAGAATTAGCTCCATACAGTGGAAGGTGTTGGGTTGGCAAGTTCCAGGAGTGCAGGAGGAACAATGGAAATGACCGCCGCCGGGTCCCGCCGTCTTCCAGCCTCCACCCCCAGTTTCCTTCACCCTTGACTCTCCCGCCAAAAGGATGTATGCCCAGGTCATGTCCCCATAGGTAACCTGATACCTATGAGGGAAACAGATGAAAGACCCCTGCCAACTCCCTCCCAGTGTGACTTCCCCTACTCTCTTTCCGGAGTCAAGGAACCTTGACAGAGAGTACCCACCTCCTCCCGGAGCAACTTTCCTGGTTCCCCTTCTCTTGAGTCCTGAAACTTTGCAGGAGAGTGCCTTTAATAAATCTTGCCTTGCATCCACTTTGCCTGGCGTGTTTATCTCGCCTATAAAACCTTACATTTGGAGCCCAAAACCCCGGAGGGTTTTGAGAGCCTCCCACCCTGGTGAGGAGGCTCTCTCCTCTCCCTAGCCAGACCTGGACCTGCCTTTCCCAACGCCACTTCTGAAGCCATGGTGAGTTTCCCCGGATTCCGTGCCTCTGTCTGGAAAGCCCTGCCCTAATCACGCCCATGTCAGGGCGGACCCCACTGGTCACCAGGTGACCTCCGTGACTCTGAGAAGCTGGGAGACATCCTAACCTCTAGGGTATTTGACACAGTTTTTCTGCAACCCAGTGGTGGATGAGGGGATGCCTTCCTCCTGCCATCGGGTTGTCTGACAAGGAGTCTTGGGGACCTCCCAATCTAAATTCAACCCTAAAACATCCCGGGGGTGTTTTAGGCCTGTTGGACAATCTTAAAACCCTGGAACTGGACCAGGACCTGCAAAAATGACGTTACTATACTGTAGCTTGGCCACAATACTGATTAGACAGTCAGTCCCAATGGTCTCCAGAAGTCACATATAATTATCAGATTTTCATGGACCTAAATAACCTCAATAGACACCAAGGCAGATGGTCCAAGATCCCTTAAGTTCAGGATTTCTGAACCAGCGCCCTTGTTTACCCGTCCCTCTCCCCACTCCTATCCGAACTCCTGACAAATTTATCCACAGTAAATATGAAACTTTAATCAGTTTACTGAAGCTCTTGTTATTTGTTAATATCTGTTACCAAAGAAATGACTAAATGGATGGTTAATTGTCTGTCTCAAAGTTTTAATGGGTGATTGCTGAGATAGCTTTCAAAGTCTTTGGTAACCTGAAGGTTTATGTTTTGCTTGGATGACAAATGGGATTAAATCTGTTGGATATTTAGGTCTTTTCCAAAGGGATAAAATGCCAAGTCATTTATTACTGAACATAGCTTTGTGCTTTTGACTTCTTACAGCAAAGAAAATAAGAACATTTAAATCTGTTAGTAAGCATGGTTTGTGCTTAACTGATTCATAAATTGGCATCCAAAGAATTCTGTTCTAGCCGTTTATGATTAATAACTGACTAGAGGTTAATAACTAAAGGTGTTTCTAAGAGTACAAAATTCTGCGAAATAAAGGAAGCAACTCTGTATGTAGGAAAGTAGAAGATATATGAGAAAGATTTAAGGAATGAGAGTATATTTTATTGAAAGTGAAAGGAGATAATTTTGTCCTAAGTGAGATGGCTTTTTGAGACAAAACCTGAATGCAAAGGAAAGTTGTAGAAGGTTTGTGAAGGGAAATCATTCAGGAACCCAAGGAAAACCCGGCCATGTTTCTTAACCAACTTACTGAGGCGCTGACTCAATACACTTACCTAGACCTGGCCTCTCCAGCAGGGGCGACTGTTTTAGCTACTCACTTTATTTCTCAGTCAGCCGCTGGCATTCGGCAAAAATTAAAGAAAGTGTAGGAGGACCCTCAAACTCCCATTTTTGATCTGGTGAAAATGGCATTAAAGTCTTTAACTCCCAAGAGGAGGCAGAACTTAAGCACCAAGCCAGACTCCAACCGAAGGTCCAACTGCGGACCCAAGCCCTGGTAGCAGCTCTAAGGCCGGCAGGTTCTGGGGGTCAACAGAAGGGAGCACCTAACTGCATCCCTCCGGGGGCCTGTTTCACGTGTGGAGCCAAGGGATACTGGGCCCGTCAATGCCCCAATCCAAAAACGCCTACTAGGCCGTGCCCTCAATGCCGCATGATGGGCCACTGGAAATTGGACTGCCCCAGCCTCAGGGTATTGCGGCGCCTCCACGTGGGGGAGACTCTGAGACGGTAAGTTCTGTCTTCCAACTTCTCCTATTGGATGACTGATGGAGCCCAGTATCGGACACCCCTCTCACCCATGCCGAGCCCAGGGTCATGCTCCAGGTAGTGGGTAAGTCCCTTTCCTTTCTATTGGACATGGCACATGCTGTCCTGCCTTTGTACTCAGCTCCTACTCATCCCTCCTCAGTTGCAGTTATGGGAATTGATGGTACTTCCTCCACTCCAAAGGCCAGCCAACCCCTTACATGCAGCCTGTATGGGTTCCCCTTCTCACACTTCTTCCTCATTATCCCTTACTGCCCTGTTCCCTTACTAGGCAGGGACATTCTCCACAAACTTCAGGCCACCATTTGTCTCTCTCCCTCTCCCTTGACTTCTGTTCACCTCATCCTTCCTCTACTTCCCTATGACTCGTCCTCTATCCCAGACTTTCTCCCCTCTGTAGACCCACAGATATGGGACATTTCCAGACCTGTAGTAGCAACCCACCAGTGAGGACTCAAGTTCATCAGTGACCGCCTTTGGCAGCAGGGTCTCCTTATTCGCATTAACTCTCCAAGGAACTAGATGTCACTGTCCAGGGATGGCAGCCCTGCCTCAAGGCCCTAGCGGCAGCCACTTCTCTGACAAAGGAGGCCCTCAAACGTACCTTAGGACAGCCCATCATGGTCTTCTCCCCCCATAGACTGATGGACTGAATCAGCCAAAAATACTTGGCACAGATCACTCCTTCCCATCTCCAAGTCTACCACCTGCTGTTCATAGAAAACCCCCAGGTCACACTCTGTCTCCCTTCGCCTAAATCCCACCACTCTCTTGCCGACACCTTCATCTACCCCCACTGCTCTCCACTCCTGTGCTCAACACCTGGAAGAACTCTCTCCCTCCCATCCAGGACTTTGGGACAAGCCGATGACTGAACCTGATCGCACTCTGTTCATGGATGTGAGCTCACTCATAGCTCCATATGGACGGCGATGTGTGACCTATGCAGTGGTCACCCTGGATGCAGTCATATAAGCAACCCCCCTTCCCATTGGGACTACTTCTCAAAAGGCAGAACTCCTGGCTCTTACCAAGGCCCTTCACTTATCTGAGGGCCAACGGGTCACTATTTATACTGACTCCAAATATGCTCTCCTTATTACCCACACTCACTCTGTCCTCTGGCGAGAAAGGGGATTTCTCACAACCAAGGGAACCCCCATAGTCAAAGGGCCTCTTATTGCCAAACTCCTTGACGCTCTCAAGTACCCTACTGAGGTGGCTATTGTCCACTGCCATGGCCGTCAGGACTCCAGAGACCCCATCTCTTTGGGGAACAACAAGGCTGACTCTGTTGCCTGACAGATGGCCTTAAACACCTCTCTAGCCCCTCTCCTGTTTCTCAACACTCCTCACAGTCCCTGTACACTGATGAGGAGACTCGGGCCCCTATAACATTAGGTGGCAGGTTGGATGACAAGGGATGGTATTTTGTCCAGGACAAAATTGCCCTCCCAAACAGCCTAATCCACACCCTCTTTACTGACATTCACCAGTCTCTCCACACCGGTCCAAAGGCTCTATACCAACTTCTCCAACCTCTCTTTCACCACCCCCTCCTCCAAAAGACTATTAAGGAGGGACACAAGGCCTGTAGAACCTGTCCTGTGGTCAATGCCCAGGGCGGCCTCCTCAGACCAGGACCCACCCACCAGCTCCAAGGACATCAGCCAGGCAAGGTCTGGCAACTTGACTTCAATCACATGCCTCGACACAAAACCTTTAGTTATCTACTAACTCTTGTGGACACCTTCACAGGCTGGATCGAGGCATTCCCCACCACTAGGGAAACAGCAGAGGTGGTTGCCGCTGTTCTCATTAAGCACATCATTCCGAGGTTTGGACTCCCTCGAACCGTACAATCAGACAACGGACCGGCCTTCATCTCCAGCATCACACAACAGATCTCTGAGAGCCTCAACATCACCTGGAAACTCCATAACCCCTACCATCCCCAATCGTCGGGTAAGGTCAAGAGGGCCAATGGCCTCCTCAAGGAACAAATCACCAAACGCACTCTTGAAACCTGACTGTCTTGGTCAACCCTTTTCTCACTAGCACTCACCTGCCTTAGGGCCTCCCCTAGCCACCCATCAGGTCTCAGTCCCTTTGAGCTCCTGTACAGCAGGCCCTTTCTACTCAATCACAACATGCCTGCCTCTTCTCCACCCCTCCTATCCTATCTGCCCTATCAGACCCTCTTACAAGCACTCCTAAGGGCTCATGCAGGTTCAACCATCCTCGCCCCTGACAGCCCGAGTGGAGACTTCCCCCAGACCCTAAATGCTGGGGACAAAGTTCTCCTAGGAGAACTTCACCCAAAGTCCTTACAGCCCAGGTGGACTGGCCCCCATACTGTTATTCTTACAACTCCCACAGGGGCAAAATTCCTAAGAAACCACCCATGGGTACACATCTCCTCTCTAAAACCAGCGCTACAACAGGATGGCTGGACTTCCCAAACCCTGGGGCCCACGTGGTTGCAAATTTCCCGCACCACTTCTTCTCACACTCCTCCTTCTACACCCCCCATAGCTTTCCCTCAGGTGACCCTGAATTCAGGTGGTACTTCTTCCTAGTGGAAACTTGGGCACCACATGGTCTAGTCAGCTGGTCACCACAGATTACCAGTCTGGAGGGTGCCAGCCCAAGTGGAAATGGCCGTCCTCTCCACCCCCCTCCTGTGACAAAAAAGGGCTGTGTTTCTTCCTCTTGTTATGGGGTTCTCCTTGGTGTCTTCCCTAGTGGCCACCTGGCTGGGCACCGGGGCAATAGCTCACTCCACAGGTGCTACCTGAGATTTATCTGAACAGATCTGAACAGCCATGGAAGTCTCAGCTGAGTCCTTTGCATCTCTACAATGACAGATTATTTCAGTGGCCCAGGTAGCCCTACAGAACCAGCAAGCCCTGGACCTGCTCCCTGCAGACAAGGGAGGAACCTGTTTATTCCTCAATGAAGAATGCTGCTATTATATCAACGAATCCAGTGTAGTTGAAACCAATATCAGTGCCCTGACAAAAATCTGCGACTCCCTTGGTGGCCAGCATCACCCTGTAATAAAACCCTCTCAATGGTGGTTCTCCCCCTTAACGACCTGGCTCCTTCCAATCCTAAGTCCCATTATTCTCTTCCGCCTATTAGGACTTATCACCCCCTGTGTTCTTTGCTTCATTCAGGAACGCATATGTGAGGTTTCCAGGGTCACTGTCAACCAACTCCTCCTGGATCCCTATACCTGCCTATCCACATACAAAGGACCCTATGATGTCGCCCCTTTACCAGCAGGAGGTAGCCAGATCTGAGTCGCTGCCCCCATTACACCAAAAAGGTCGGAATGTTGGGTTGGCAGGCTCCGGGAGTGCAGGAGGAAAAATAGAAATGACCACCGGCTCCAGAGGCACCTGGAGTGCAGGAGGAACAATGGAAGCGACCGCTGCCGGGTCCCGCCGTCTTCCAGCCCCCCCTTTTCCTTCACCCTTGACTCTCCCACCAAAAGGATGTATGCGTAGGTCACATCTCCATAGGTAACCTGATACATATGCAGGAAACCGATAAAAGACCCCCACCAACCCCCTCCCAGTGTGACTTCCCCCTCTCCCTTTCCGGAGTCAAGGAACCTCTACTGAGGGTGCCCACCTCCTCCCAGAGCAACTTTCCTGGCTCCCCTTCTCTTGAGCCCTGAAACTTCGCAGGAGAGTGCCTTTAATATATCTTGCCTTGCACCCACTTTGCCTGGCGTGTTTATCTCGCCTATAAAACCTTACAGAATGTTTTGCGAGATGGTGGGGAGTGGTCAACCCTTGTTAGAATTAATGACTACCATGAAGGCAGTGTACCACTGTTTACACCTTATTCCTGATGGATTTTCACTTCATTAGAAACATTTTCTTTTCTTTTTTTTTTTTTTTATAAGATTTCATCCATTTTTTTGACAGAGAGAGAGAGATCACAAGTAGGCAGAGAGGCAGGTAGAGAGAGAAGGGGAAGCAGGCCCCCTGCTGAGCAGAGAGCCCAATGTGGGGCTCGATCCCAGGCTCCTGAGATCATGACCTGAGATGAAGGCAGAGGTTTAACCCACTGAGCCACCCAGGCGCCCCAATTAGGAATATTTTCTATGAGGTGCAGGGTTGACCTTCTCTAATAGAAAGGTGCCAGGTGGGTTCATGGCATGGCCCCAGGTCAGCAGCTTGGATGTATGGTATTGTACGGGAACAGAACTGTCTTTGAAAGTGATAGAAACACATCATGGTGAGCTCCATGACAATAGCCGAGGTCCTGAGTGACCCACTGGGTGTTGGTGGTGGGTGGGGTAGTGGGGTCTGTTAATCTGTCTCATAAGGTCCTGTGGAACTCAGGGACACCCTCCTGTCTGTTGAGTTGTGTGGATACAGGTAGACAGCAGTATCTGGTCAAGCACAAGGGTTGCACTGGACCACCACCAGAGGGGCAGTGTGCCCGGGGAGCACTCCGTTTCCATAAAAATAGACCAGGGTCTGTGACCATGATTCTTAGCAGCAGCATGGGGAAAGGAGGTCGGTAGTGGTGCACACTTCCTAGGGTTGTGGTCAAGACTAGTTTGGAGCCCACTGAAGTCAACCATACCTGGCACAGAATGCATCCAGTCACTGTAGCTGTGAGCACTGTGCCAGCTCTGATGCTGCTGCCTCCTATTTTTCATCATCTTTATGGACATGAGCCTCTGCTTTTGCCCCATGGCCTCCAGGGCATTGCCCTCCCTCCATCTGGCCCTCTCCTCTGCCCTGTGTAACCTGATGCCAGGGTACCTTCTCAAGAGGCAGCTCAGTCAGTCCCTTGATGGGACACTTCCATGGATCCTCTGTGAGGTGAGGACGATACCTTGCCCTGGAAGGGGGTTGCAGGTCCCCAGTCAAGAAAGCCACATCTCTCTTTTCAGCCTGACCTCCCCTCCCCTCAGTCTTCCTCAGGGAAGGTCTTCTCACTTCATGAGCTGAAAGCTCTGAACTTAAAAACGAATATCGTTTTATATTCCTCAATGCCTTAGTTCATCCATGGCATGACTTTCAAAACTGCCAGTGGGTTTTTAGCAGTCCTGGAGGTCTGCCTGCTCAAGGAGGGGATGACCTGGGAGTGGCAGCCTTCCTTCCCATCTTCCTCAGCATGTCCCTGATCCCTGGAGCCATCTGTCCCACTGAGGGTTGAGGGACCCAAGACAGCCCATCTTGAGCCCAGGTTGGGTCAGCTGCGTAGACTGATGTATATTAGTAGTGGTGGGAAGCTGGCATGGGCCAGGTGCAGACAATTTCTCCTTCTTTTTCCTTCTTCCCTTCCCACACAGAGGTAGCTCAGAACAGTCTTCAAGGCCTATATCTCAAGATCCCATGACCCAGGCTCCCTGCTTTCAGCTGGTGACCTTAGTGGTTTCCTGTCGCTTCTGCCTCCCATACCCACTCCCATGGCCATTCCTAGATCAGGGGAGGGATCCAACCCTTGACTGTACTTGGTCTTCCTCCTGTCCCACACCCAGCCCACCCACATTTGTCTTCCAGGTATGTGCTTGGAAGCAAGCCCATCAACAGGAACTTATCAGCCAACAGAACCAGGTAATGACCACTGAATTAGAGATCCAGGGTGCATATCAAACCTGCTCTGGAAGCTGTCCCATACTCTATGACAATCTCACACGAAAACAGAAACAATAATAGCTTTCTGGACAGTGAAGTGACATCCGTCTCTACTTACACTCTTGAAAGCATAGGTGCTGACCCTGGATGGAAAGGGACCGTGGCTCCTGTGGGCTACCATTAACAGGAGAAGTATAAGAATTCAGTGAAATTTGAATTCCAAGCATAGAGTGAATAATTATTGTACAGTAAATACTCTCACAAGTAAGTCTTTTGAACATTGCATATCAAAAGTTTACATCCAAATAGTTTACTGAAAGGAAAAAACTTTTTTATTGTTTATTTTAATTCAGGTAGAGTTAACATACAGTGGTATATTAGTTTCAGGTGTACAATGTAGTGATTCAGTGATTCTATGTATTACTCAACGGATATCAAGAAAAGTGTACTCTTAGTCCCCGTCATCCATTTCACTCATCCCTCCATCCACTTCCACTCTGGTAACCACAGAGTCGGTATTTTGCTTTGTATCTTCTTTCTCCTTTATTTATGTATTTTCGTTTCTTAAATTCCATGTAAGAGTGACATTGAAAGGCATTTGTCTTGCTCCAACTGATGGGTTTCACTTATGACAGTATCTCTAGCTCCATCCATGCGTCTGCAAATGGCAAGATCTCATTCTTTTTATGGCTGAGTAATTTCCCACTGTGTGTGTGTGTGTGTGTGTGTGTGTGTGTGTGTGTGTGTACATATATCATCTCATTAATCAAATTATCAAGAAATACTTGGATTGCTTCCATATTGTAATATTGTAAATAATGTTGCAAGAAATATAGGGGCTCATGTATCCTTTTGAGTTATTGTTCTCATATTCTTCGGGTAAACACCCGGTAGCGTGATTGCTGGATTACAATGAAGTTCTATATTTAACGTTTTGAGGAACAGTCATACTGTTTTCTAAAGTGGCTGCAGCAGCTTGCATTCTCACCAACAATGTAAGAGGGTCCCCTTTTATCCACATCTTCCCAACATCTGTTTTCTTCTGCTGGTGCTGCCAGCCATTCTGATAGTGTGAGGTAGTATCTCATGGAACTTTTCATTTGGATTTTCCTGTTGATGGGTGATGGTGAACATATTTTCATGTGACTGTTGACATCTGTATTTCTTCCTTGGAGAAATGTCTATTCATGTCTTCTATTTTTTTAACTGGATTATTTGTATTTTGGGCGTTGCGTTGTATCAATTCTACATATTTTGACACTACCCCATTATTGCATATGGTATTCACAAACATCTTCTCCCATTAAGTAGGCTGTCTTCTATTTATTACATTTTCATTGTTCTTCTGCTGTGTGGTAAGCTTTCATATTGATGTAGTTCCAGTAGTTTATTTTTGCTTTTGCTTCCTTTTCCTTAGGAGGCATGTCTAGAAAATGTATGGTTCATGGCAGAGAAGTTGCTTTCTGTGCCCTCTTGTAGGATTTTTATGATTTCAGGTCTCACATTGAAGTATTGAACCTGTTTTGAGTTAATTTGTCCATCTGGTGTAATAAAGCAGATTAATTTCATTCTTTTGTGCATAGCGGTCCAGTTTTCCCAAAACCATTTGTTGTAGAGCCTGTTCTTTTCCCTTTTAATACTTTTGCCTGTTTTGCAGATGACTACTTGGGCACGTGATTGTGGGTTTATGTCTGAGCTTCTATTCTGTTCCCTTGGTCACTGTGTATATTTCTGCACCAGTCCCATACTGTTAGGATGACTGAAGCTTTGTACTATAATTTGAAATATGGAATTGTGACGCCTCAAGCTTTGTTTTCAATCATAACATTGTGTTGGTGCTTCAGTATCTTTTGTGATTTCATAGAAATTTTTAAGGTAGTTTCTTTGAGTTCTTTCATTTTTTAAAAAATTTAAATTCAATTAGCCAACTTATAATACATCATTAGGTTCAGATGTAGTGTTAAATAATATATCAGATGTGTATAACACCAAGTGCTCATTGCATCATGTGCCCACCTTAGTGCCCATCACCCAGGTACCCCCTGCCCCCATCCAGCAACCCTCAGTTTGTTACTACAGTTAGTTACTATTATGTTTTTTTCCCATCTCTGATGACTTCTCATTCTGTTTCCCTTTCCTTTTTCTATGGTTCTCTGCCCTATTTCTGATATTTGACAAATGAGTGAAACCATGTGATAGTTGTGCTTCTTTCATTGCCATATTTTACTCAGCATAATATCTTCCACACCCATCCAGGTTGATGTGATGATAAATAATCAACCTTTCTGATGGCTGAGTAATATTCCATTGAATATATGAACCACATCTTCTTTATCCATCCCTCTGTCCATAGGTATCTGGGTTCTTTCCATAGTTTAGGTATAGTGGATATTGTTACAATGAACACTGGGGTGCAGGTGTCAGTTCTTTTCATTACATCTCTATTTTTGTAGTAAAAGCCCTGTGGTGCAATTGCTGTGTTTTAGGGTAACTTTACTTTTAACTTCTTGAAGAAACCCTGTACTGTTTTCCAGAGCGGATGTAACAGTATGCATTCCCACCAGGAGTGTAGGAAGCTTCCCCATTTTCTGTATCATCACCAACACTTGTGGTTTCATGTCTTGTTAATTTTAGACGTTCTTCCTTGTGTGAAAGGACACCTTAATGTGGTTTAGATTTGCGTTTCCCAGAAGCCATGTGATGTGGAACATTTATGCATATATCTGTTGGTCACATGTGTGTCGTCATTGGAGAAATGTCTGTTCATATTTTCACCTATATCTAGACCTTACATTGGGCTAAGGCCCTGAAGCCTGGAAGATACAATCATCCAGAAATGTGGAGATCTTCACAAGGTCTGAGTTAAAATGGAGTTTTAGGGTGTATATGAAGCTCAGGGATTGTGTTCAGAGTGTGCATGAAAGTGTAGGTTCACTGACATTGTCTCAGGTTTGCATTCAGATTTCTCATGCTCTGAATCCAGTCTGGAGTGAAAAAGGGAATTTCCTTTTGTGTGGCAGGCTGATCCTCTGGTGTTGTTCAAGTGTTCCCAATACCCGGTGCTTGGGAGCCAGGCCTCTACAGATGGTGCTCTCAGAACTCCAACTAGGGTTATGGTTAGGACATAGGAGCATGGAAGGTCCGAACTGCCAACCATGTGGTGAGTGTCCTGGAGGGCTGAGTTGAGGGCATGGGCTAAGGTGAGTGTGCGGCTCAGGGTTTCAATCCATGAGCCATTGAAAGTGGGAGTTCAGTGGGATGGAAAGAGATGGGCCTTCATATTTCTACTGACCTCTATACTTATTGGAGTCCATTATGGAAAGATTTCCTTCTGGGTGGGAGGCTGAGTCCTCTGGTATTGCTCAGCCATCCCCAAATCCTGGGGCTTTGGAGCCCTCCCTTAAGAGACAGTTACCTGAGAGCCCAACATAGGGATAGAGTTAGGGTCAAGGGGCATTGCAGGGCCAAAGAGCTGGCAGTGTGTGTGGAATTAAGAAATGAAAGATGAGTGTTCCCGTTCAGGTCAGGCACAGGGTTTTTAGCCTAGAGGCCACTGAAAGTGGTGGTTTGCTGGGATGGGCTCAGATGGGCAGGCATTTTCTCCTGATTTGAATATTTCTAGAAGTCTACATGGCACACTTTCCTCCTGTGTGTTAGGCTGAGTCCTGTTGTATGGCTAAGGTGACCCCAGTGCCTGGGGCAGGGGGCCAGGCCCCTAGGAATGGAATGCTCAGGACATGTCAGGCTCAAACTGCCACCCTGAGAGGAGCGACCTGGGGAGCAGAGTTGAGGACGTAGGTCAGTGTGAGTGTTAGGATCCAGGTAGTGAATAGGGGGTTGCTGAGAGTGGGATAGTCTCACGGGGCCACGAAATATTCTGGTATAGTTCAGGTGTAACCCATCAGTGGGGCTTTGGTGTGGATCCTCAGAGGACAGAAGACTGAAAGTATAGCCTAGGGCTAGGGATAGAGCACAGGGGCATGGCTGGCCTGATCTGCTGGTGCTGAGGCGGGATGCCTATGGCAATGAGTTGAAGGTCATGGTCAAGTGGTGCATTACACTCTGGGTTTGTGCCTGAGGGGTGGCCGATGGTGGAGGTTGCTTCATGGGCTGTTCAGGTTTCTCCCATTCTGAGGGTTCTGTGCAGCTCCAAACAGAACAGTTTCCTCCTGGGTGGCAGACGGAGTCCTGGTTTGGGGATCAGGGGTCCAAATATGGAGGAAATGGGGGCCCAGCCTCTGGGGAGGAAGACTGAAAACCCAACCTAGCGTTAAGTTTAGGGCCAGGAGCATGGAAGACCTAATTTGCTGGCACTGAGGAGGGATCCCAGGGGGCTGAATTGAGGGCAGGGGTCTGGTGGCATGACAGGGTCCAGGTTTGTGGTCAGGGGACAGCTGACCACAGTAGAGGAGGGTGTGCTCAGGGGGACATGCAGTTTCTCCCACTCTGAGGGTTCTACTCAGCTTCAATTGGCACGGTTTCCTCCTGGGTGTCAGGCTGAGTGTCAGCCCCCGCATTTGTTGACAATGGTGTGCAGAAGGTGGGGATGGCCTCAGGTGGGGCATGCAGGTTTCTCCCGCTCTGAGGATTTGGCACAGCTCCAAACAGCATGGTTTCCTCCTGCATGGTGGGCAGAGTCCTGGGGTGTCACCAGGGGTCTTTAATATTGGGGGCTTGGGGTCAGGCCTCTTGGGATGGAAGCCTGAAAACCCAAATTAGGGATAGGGTTAAGGCCTAGGGGCATGGCAGACCTTATATGCCAGTGCTGAGGCAGGTGCCCTGGTGTGCTGAGTTGAATTTGAGTTTCAGACAGTACGTTACACTCTGGGTTTGTGTCCAGGCATTCACATAACCTGGGAGTGACTTCAGGGCTCCATGGAAGTTTCTCCAGCTCTGAGGGTTCAGCGCAGCTCCAAACAGCACAGCTGTGCCCTGCGTGGCAGGCAGAGTCCCAGCATGAGTATCAGGCATCCTTAATCTGGACTTAAGGACCAGGCCTCTGGGTGCAGAAGCCTGTACACCCCACCTAGGATTAGGATTAGGACCTAGGGACATGGCAGGCTCGATCTGCCAGCACTGAGACACGATCCCCTTGGGGCTGAGTTGAGGGCATATGTCAGGCGGTGCCTCAGAATCCGGGTTTGTGGCCAGGGGGGCTGCAGATGGTGTGTGGGGGGGGGTCACTTTAGTGGGGTATGCGGGTTTCTCCCTCTCTGATGTTTCTGTGAAGCTTCATATGGCACATCTTCCTAGGACATGGGAGGCTGAATTCTGGGATAACACTCAGGGGTCCTTAATGAGGCTGGTTTGGGGGCCAGGTCTTTTGGGATGGAAGCCAGAAAACCCAAACTAGGATTAGGGTTAGGGCCTAGGACCATGGCAGGTTCTCTGGTGGGCTGAGTTGAGGGCACATGTCTGGAGGTGCATCAGATTCCAGGTTTGTGTCAAGGGGTTCCACAGAACCTGGGGAGGTATCTCCCATTCTGAGGGTTCTGTGCAGCTCCAAGCAGCAGAGTTGTGCCCTCAGTGGGAGGCATAATTCTGGTGTGAGTCTCAGGGGTCCCCCGTCTGTCTGGGTTGTGGTCCAGGTCTCTGAGAATGATAACCTGTGCACCTCACCTAGGTTTAGGCTTAGGGCCTCGGGGCATGGCAGGCCTGATCTGCCATTTCTGAGGCATGATCTGCTCAGGGCCAAGTTGAGGATTTGTCAGTCATTGCATCAGAGTCCGTTTTTGTGGCCGGGGGGCCACCGAAGTTGGTGCTGGCTTTACGAGGGAGTGCAGGTTTCTCCCACTCTGAGAGTTTGGCACAGCTCGAAATCGTCTGGTTTGCATCCACATTGTGGACTGAATACTGGGGTGTTAATTGGGGTTCTTAATCTGGGGGGCTTTGGATCCAGGCCTTGAGGG
The DNA here is from genome assembly GCF_030435805.1 of Mustela lutreola. Classification (NCBI taxonomy): domain Eukaryota; kingdom Metazoa; phylum Chordata; class Mammalia; order Carnivora; family Mustelidae; genus Mustela; species Mustela lutreola. Next base: position 90,206,522 of record NC_081302.1, on the reverse strand, counting down.
TGGAATCCTGAAAACCCAAACTACGTTAGGGTTAGGGCCTAAGGGCATGGCAGGCCAGATCTACTGGTGCTGAGGCGGGCTCTCTGGTGGGCTGAGTTGAGGGAAGGCATCATGCAGGGCCTCAGTCTCTGGGTTGGTGACCATGGGTGCCACCGAAAGTGGGCGTGGCCTCAGGGAGGCATGGAGATTTCTTCTGCTCTGAGGGTTGGGCACAGCTCTAATGTCACAGTTTCCATCTGGGTAGCAGGTGGATCCTGGGGTGTGGCTCTGGAGTCCTCAATCTGTAGATGGAAGCCTGAAAACCCAACCTAGTGTTAGGTTTAGGGTCTGGGGCATGGCAGGCCTGATCTGAAATCGCTGGGACTGGCACTCCAGGGGTATGAGTAGAGTGAGGGTATGGCCATGTATGCACCAGGATTTTAAACTGCTTTCTCATGGGGTTTGGACCGTGACCACTTGAGATCATGGGCCAGGCCCAGGTGGCCGCCCTGCATGTCCGTGCTGCCAAAAGCCATTTCAGTGGGGGATTTTCTGGATAATTATCATGAGCGAGAGGCTCATGAGAATTGGCCGGCATTGGGAGGCAATTTGGGATGCACTCACACCCATTGTTTAGAGTGCTTTCTTCCTAGATGCTCATTATGACCATCCAGGAACTTGGACTGGTCCCACGGGGCTCCCCTGCGGTCCCCAGCTGATGGGAGATTTCCGGAGGTAGAGTTGTGGGAGGGTCTCGGGCTGAGAATGAGGCTTCATGTTTGTGGTTCCTTTGGGTGCTGAAGGTGGGGGTGGCCTCAGGAGGGTATGAAGGTTTCTCCCCATCTGAGGGGTTTTCTGCAGCTCTAAACAGTAATGTTTCCTGATTTGTGGCAGTGGAGTCCTGGGGTGCAGCTCTGGGGTTTCCAATCTGGAGGGCTTGGGGACCAGGTCTCTGGGAATGTAAGCCTGAACCCCCAACCTAGGCCTAGGTTTAGGTCCTAGGGGCATGCACACCCATTCTGCCAGTGCTGAGGCTGGCCTCCCAGGGGACTGAGTAGAGGCCAGGACTGCCAGCATTCTGGGGCAACTCTGAGCATGTTTGCCTCTGGAGTTTAGAGCTCTTTCTGGCATGGTTTGGGCTGCGAACCCTCAGGAAAATGGTCCAGATCCAGGCAGCTTCTCTGAGGGCTCCCACCTCTGGATGCAATTTCAAAGGAGGTTTCTGGCCATTTCACATGAGATTTCTTCCCAAATCGATATTGATTTGGGCAGAATTTTTGTGGGAATTGGCCGGCAATGTGGAGTGATTTTGGTCACGTGTGCTCCTAACGTCTGGATTGCTTTGTCGCTAGGTTCACGTAGCAGCCACCCGTGACCATGGGCTGGGCCTGCACAGGTCCCTGAGAACTCACACTGATGAGGGCAGAATTGAGTATAGGGGTCAGAGTGAACACCAGGCACTGGTTTTTTGGCCTGTGCAGGCTCTGATTGTGGTGGTCACCTCAGGAGGCATACAGTTTTTTCCTGCTCTGAAGGTTTTGCACATCTCCAAAAGTCACAGTCTCATCCTGGGTGGCAAGTGCAGTTCTGTGGTCTGTCTCAGGGGCCCCCAGTCTGGAGGGACAGTGCCATTGTGGCTTGAGACCTGTGAGGTGTTGTGAGCTGGATTAGGAGACTCGTGCCAGTTCGTGAATCACAGATGAGATTGACTTGGTGTGTGTTTTGAACATAGAATGTGTTCCTTCATCTAACAGTGTTTATCCCATTGGGCCTACACGGTGGGGGTAAGGCAGGCGTCTAGAGTTATGTGGCTGTTTGAGGTCAGATAGTGACTTGGATGATGTCTTTTCCTTTGTCAAAGGTGATGTAAACTTATGGATTCATCTTTCCATCCCAAGAGTTCCAGTGAGGGCAGAGAGCACATTCAAAATGATTCCAAGGAGGCTCGGATGATTTAAAAGGGAAACATGACCTTCTAGTTTTACTAAATAGATACTTGGACAGCTGTATTTTCTCTGCAGTTCATGGGTGGTGAAGTCAGAAGGAGAATCTTTGGGAATTCCCCCAGAGAGAGGCATCCTGGTGGCTTCAAGGGGCTTGGCATCAGGAACCCTGGGGTGAATATCTGGGGCTGCTTGCCTGATACTTACTGAGTCAGGTTATCCCACAGGTTTTCCATTCCCTCCTAGGGAATTGCAGGAAGGTAACGTTCTGCTTAAAGCAGGACCCTCCTGCACTGTCAGTGGGCATGCAGATTTTTGCAGCCTCTTTGGAAAAGAATATGGAGTTTTCTCCAAAAGCTAAAATCTGAACAACACTAGGACCTAGAAATTGTACTCCTAAGTATTTATCCAAAGGACACAAAAGTGCACATTCAATGGGGTACAAGCACCATGATGTTTATAGCAGTATTATCAACAATAGGAAAACAAAGGAGGGAGTCCCTCTGTCCATTTTCTGATGAATGGAGAAAGAAGATGTGAGAGATTGATCGATCTATCTATCTATCTATCTATCCAATAGCATAGGACCCAGCCTCAAAAATAATGAAATCTTGCCATCAGCAAGAATGTGGAAGGATCTAGCGTGGATTTAAGTAAGCAAAACCAGTAAGAAAAGAACAATGGCCTATGATTTGACTCCTATGGAATTTCAGAAAGAAAACAGATGAACATAGTGAGGGGAGAAAGATAGGACAATGAGGGAGCAGTATCAGCCTTAGAGCACAAACTGAGGGTTGCTAGAGGGCAGGGTTTTTGGCAGGAAGGGTTAAATGGGTGACGGCTATTAGGGAGAGTACTTGTTGCGATGAGCTCTGGGTGTTCTATGCAGGTGAGAAATCACAAAATCCGAACTCCTGAAGCAAAAGAATGAACAGTGCATGGAAACGAATTGGAATGGAAGTCAAGGAAGGAAAGAAGAAGACCATGTTCTACTTCATGAGGAGTGGGGCAAAAATGGAGGGGTTATCGCTGTCCTGTTCTACTAATGATCATTTCCAAACATGGTATGGTACAATACACTAGTTTCTGTTTGCATAAGGAACCCTCAGAAAGCTTGCAGGAAGATTCAGATGTCAGAGCATATCCATGATCCATTGATATGTCCCTTCCAGTCTGCCCAGGTACAAAGGTAAATGGAAACAAATATGGCAGAAGAGGTAAGGAGGTGTTAAGCATTCAGGAGGTAGCCTTCCCCTTTCTCATGAATGCCTGGACGAGTGTAAATTAAGAAGAAGGATGGGGGATCCCTGAGCTTTGCCGCAGACAGGGGAATTCTAACTATGCCTAGAGCTGACGGGTTTACCAAGGAGAGACAAGCTATTAGCATGGCAGGCCAGAACTGCTGGTGCTGAGGTGAGTTCCCCGAGGGGCTGAATCGATGATGGGGGTCAGGCCGTACATCAGGCTCCGGGTTTGTAACTAGGGAGCTGCACAATGTGGGGGAGTTCTCATGTGGGCATGCAGGTTTCTCCAGCTCTGAGGGTTCTGCACAGCTCCAAACAGACTGGTTTCCTGCTGGGTGGCAAGCAGACACCTACAGTAGCTCCAGGGCTCCCAATCTAGAGGTCTTGGGGGAAAGACCCCTGGGAACGGAAGCCTGAAAATGCAACATAGAGTTAGGTTTAGGGCCTAGGGGTATGGAAAATCTGATCTGCCAGTGTTGAGGCAGGCTCCATGGTGGGCTGAGTTGATGGTGGGCATAAGGTGACATGTCAGACTCTGGGTTTGTGTCCAGGGGTGCCGCAGAAGCTGAGGGTGCCTCGGGCGACATGCAGGTTTCTCCTGCTCTGAGGGTTCTGGACAACTCCAAAGGGACACGTTTTTCTCTGGGCAGCTGGTGGAGTCCTCGGGTTGAGTCTCAAGGGTCCCCAATCTGGTGGGCCGAGGGGCCAGGCCTCTGGGCATGGAAACCTATACACCATACCTAGGGTTCGGTTTAGGGCCCTGCGGCATGGAAGGCCTGATGATCTGATGAGGAGGTAGGCTCTCAAGTCAGCTGGGCTGACTTGGGGGCGGGCATCAGGCAGCATGACAGAGCCTGGGTTTGTGTCCAGGGGCTGTAGAAGCTGGGATAGCCTCAGGGTGACATGCAGGTTTCTCCTTGTCTGAGGGTAATGCGAAGCTACAATGGCATGGCTTCCTTCCGCGTGGTTGGTGCAGTCCTGAGGTGTCACTCAGGTGTCCTTAATCTGTGGGGCGTCGGGGCCAGGAATTTTTGGTTGGAAGCATGAAAACGCAAACTAGGGTTAGGGTTAGGGCCAGGGGGAATGGCAGGCCCAATCTTCTGGCACTGAGGCGGGATCACTGGGGGGCTGAAACAAAGAAAAGGGTCAGGCAGGGAGTCAGAGTCTAGCTTGAGGGAAGGGGTCCGGCAGAGGGTCAGCCACCGTGTTTGTGACCCACTCGATTGCTGAAAGTGGGGGATGGCCTCGTGGGTGGGGCATGCAGGTTTCTCCTTCTCTGAGGCTTTTGGTCAGGTTGTAATTTCATGGTTTCCTCCTGGTGGCAGGCGGAGGCCTGGGGTGTGGCTCAGGGGTCCTTAATCTGGAGGGATTGGGGGTCAGTTCTAGGGGACAGAAGCCTGAGAGCTCACCTTATGGTTACCGTTAGGGCCTAGGAGAATGACAGGCCTGATCAGCCAACTCTGAGTCGGGATCCCCAGAGGGGGGTGTGTGTTGAGGATGAGGGTAACGCGGCGTGTCAGACTCCAGATTTTATGGATGGGGCGGGCCGCCAAAGCTAAGGGTGGCCTCAGGGGTGCATGCAAGTTTCTCCCAGTCTGAGGGTTCTGCACAGCTCTGAAGGCCACGGTATCCTTCAGGGTGGCAGGTGGACTCCTACAGTGTGGCTCCGGGGCCCCCAATCTGGAGTGCTCAGGGGAGATTTCCCAGGGTCCGAAGCCTAAAAATCCAAAGGAGGCTTAAGGTGAGGGCCTGGGGCCCTGGCAGGCCCAATCCAACAGCCCTGGGGCAGGCACCCCACAGGACTGAATAACAGGAGTAGTAGGCTGTGCATGGCCCTGGCTCATAGAGGGCTATATCACAGGGTTTGTGTCACGACCACTCGGGATTCAAGGGCAGGCACAGGCAGTGGCCTGCGGCGCTGCCAGATAGTTCACTGGGGTTTTTCTGAACAATTCTCATGGGTTTTCTGCCTAAATCAATATTGATCTGAGTAGAAAGCTTATGAGAGTTGGCCAGTGTTGGGTGGCGATTTGGGCTGTGCTGGCGCCCATGGTCTAGGGCAGTTTCTCCCTAGGTGAGTGTCCTGGCCATCCGGGAGCACTGGCTGGGCCCACGTGGCTCCCCCAAGGGCCCCCATCAAGTGGAGCTTTCTGGGGGCTTTGCTGAGTCAGGGTGTCTTGCTGAACATCAGCCTCCATGTTTGTGGCCCCGTGGGGCAATGAATGTTGGGGTGGCCTCAGGGAGTCATGCAGGTTTCTTCTGCTCTGTGGGTTTTGTGCAGCTCTGAATAGCACAGTTTCCTCCTCGGTGGCAGGAGGAGCCCTGGGTTGTGGCTCGGGACTTCCCAATCTGGGGGGCTTGGGGGCCAGGTCTCTGGGGATGGAAGCCTAAAAAGCCAAACGAGGGTTAGGGTTAGGGCCTAGGAGCATGACAGGCCCGATCTTTTGGCACTGAGGCAGGAACCCCAATTGGCTGAATCAAGGATGGGTGACCAGCGTTATGTCAAGCTCTGGGTTTTGTGACTGAGGGGTCCCCAGATGTAGGGGTAGACTCAGGGAAGCATGTGGCTTTACCCCAGTCTGAGGGTTTTGAGCAACTCTGAATAGCATGGTTTCTTCCTGGGTGCCAGGTAGACTTCTGCAGTGTGGCTCAGATATCCCCCATCTTGAGGGCTTGGGGGACAGGCCCCTGGAGATGGAAGTGTCAAAAGCAAACTGAGGGTTAGTACGAGGGCTTAGGGGCCTGGCAGGCCCGAACTGCCAGCGCCAGGGTAGGCACCCCAGAGAAGTGACTAGCAGGAGGGATTGGCCACCCATATGCCGGGCTCGAAGGGTTCAGGCTGCGACATTCGGGACCCTGGACCAGGCCCAGGCACAGCTCTGTGGGCCCATGACACCAGAAGCGAGCTCCTGGGTTTTTTGTGTCCAATTCTTATAAGCTTTCTGCCCAAGTTGATATTGTGGTTGGGCAGCAAGTTGGGCCATGGTGGCACCCACTCTACAGCTCTTTCTAGCTAGGTGGGTGTCTCGGCCATCCAGGAACATGTGTCAGGCCCACCCGGTTCCCCTGAGGGCCCCCGTGCACCGGAGCTTTCCAGGGGTAGAGCTGAGGGAGCGTGTCTGGCTGAGTGTCACCCTCTGTGTTTGTTGCCCATTGGGATGCTGATGGTGAGGGTGGTTTCAGGGGGGTATGCAGGTATCTCCTGCTCTGAGGGTTTTGCACAGCTATTAATGGCATGGTTTCTTCCTGGATGGCAGGTGTACTCCTGGGATGTGGCTCTGGGGTCTCCAATCTTGAGGGCTCAGGGGACAGGCTCCTGGGGATGAAAGTCTGAAAACCAAACTAAGCTATGGGTCCAGGGCCTAGGGGCATGACAGATCTGATCTGCCAGTGCCACCGTGGGCATCCCAGGGGGCTGAGTAGCAGGAGCGGTTGACCCACATGCACCTGCCTTGCAGAGAGCTTTTTCTCAGGGTTTGGTCTGCAACCAATTGGGACTCTGGCCCAGGCCTAGGCCACAGCCTAGTTGCCCAAACAAGGTCTCTTGGCATTTTCCTGACAATTATGACAATTTTTCTGCCCAAATTGATATTGATTTGGGCATAAAGCTTATGAGAATTGGCCAGCATGGGCGGCTTTATGGGCTGCACGTGTGGCTTGGTCTAGAGCACTTTCTCACTAGGTGCATTTCACGGCCATGCGGGAACACGAGCTGGTCCCACGTGGCTCCACCGAGTAGCCCCACCAGGGGAGCATCCCAGGAGCAGAGTTGAGGGAGGGGTAAGGCTGAGCATCACCCTCTTTGTTTGTGGCCTGTTGGGGCAATGGATGTGCGTGGCCTTAGAAGGGCATGCAGGTTTTCTCTCACTCTGAGGGTTTTGGGCAGCTCTGAACAGCAGTTTTATCCTGGGTGGCAGTGGAGTCCTGGGGTGTGGTTCAGGGGTCCGGAATCTGGAGGGCATGGGGGCCCAGGTCTCTGGGAACAGAAGCCTGAAAAACCAAGCTATGGTGAGACTCTCTAGAGGGTGAATTGAGGATGGTGGTTAGGCGGTATTTCTGGCGCCGGGTTTTGTGGCCAGGGGGCTGCCACAGGTGGGTCTTTCCTCAGGTTGGAATGCAGGTTTCTCCCTGTCTGAGTGTTCTGCACAGCTCCAAAAGGCCCGGCTGTCCTTCTGGGTGGCAGGCGGTCTCTTGGGGTGTGTTTTTGGTATCCCTAATCTGGAAGGCTCAGGGGACAGGCCCCTGGGGATGGAAGCCTGAAAACCCAATTGAGCATTAGGTTGAGGGTCTGGGGGCATGGCAGGCCTGATCTGCCAGCACCAGGGTGAGCACACCAGGGGACTGAGTAGCCAGAAGGGTTGGGCATATGTGCACCTGGCTCGTAGATGGCTTTCTTGCGGGGTTCGGGTTGCACTACTCCAGACCCCATGCCAGGCCCAGGCGGTTGCCCTCTGGCTCCGAGTCACTGGCAGCAAGTTTGCTGGGGGTTTTCCAGCCAATTCTCACAAGCTTTCTGTTCAAGTCGATATCAATTTGGCAGAGAGATCATGGGAAATGGTTGTTGTTGGGTGGCAATTCAGGCCACACTGGCACCCGCAGTCTAGAGCAATTTCTCACTAGGTGCTTATAGTGGACATCTTGGAAACATGGGCCAGGACCATGAGACTCCCTCGAGGGCCCCCACATAGAGGGTATTCTGTGGACAGAGTTGAGGCAGGGGTTCTGGCTGAGCATCAGACTCCATGTTTGTGGCTCAGCTGGGCGCCGAAGGTTGGGGTGGCCTTGGGGGGACATGAAGGTTTCTCCCGCTCTGAGGGTTTTGGGAGGCTCCAAAAGGTACAGTTTCCTCCTGGGTGGCAGGCAGAGTCTTGGGGTGTGGCTCAGGGGTCTGCAATCTGGAGGGCTCATGGGCCAGGTCTCTGGGGACAGAAGCCTGAATAGCTACTCAGCCTCCGTTTTTGCAGCCCAGTGGTGAGTCAAGGGTGGGGGTGGACTGGGAGGGCATGCAGGTTTCTCACCTTCTCCCACTCCCACAGCTCCTAACGACCCGGTTTCCTCCTGGGGGCAGGTGTACTCCTGCAGTGTGGCTCTGGGGTCCCTGGTGTGGAGGACTCAGGCTACTGGCCACTGGAGATGGAAACCTGAAAACCCAATCTAGGTTTAGGGCAAGGGCCTAGGGGCATCGCAGGTGTGATCTGCCAGTGCCAGGGCCCGCACCTCAAAGGGAGCAGGAGTGGTTGGCATCACGTGCACCTGCCTCACAGAGGGCTTTTTTGCAGGGCTTGGATTGCAAATATTGGGGCCCCAGGCCAGGCTCAGGCAGTGGACCTGACAGCCCATGCTGATAAATGCAAGTTCGCTGGGTTTTTCTGGCTAAATCTGATGTTTTTCTGCCCAAATTGATATCGATTTGGGCAGAAAGCTGTGAGAATTGGCCAGCATTGGGCAGTGATTCAGGCCATGCTGGCATATGCAATCTAGAGCTCTTTCTCACTCGTTGTTGACGTGGCCATCCGGGAACATGGGTCGGGCCCATGCGGCTCCCCTGAGGGCCCCCAGGAAGGGAGAGGGCCCCGCAGGCAGAGTTGAGGGAGGGGGATCCAGCTGAGCACCAGTCTGCATGTTTGTGGTCTGGTGGGGAGCCAAAAGTGGGGGTGGGTCTCAAGGAGGGTATGCAGGTTTCTCCCACTCTGAGGGTTTTGCACAGCTCCAAGCAGCACGGTTTCCTCCTGGGTGGCAGGCGGAGTCCTGGGCTGTGGCTCAGGGGTCCATAATCTGGAGGGATTGGTGGCTAGTTCTATGGGGACAGAAGCCTGAGAAACTACCCTAGGGTTACTATTAGGGCCTAGGAGTATGACAGGTCCAATATGCCCATATTGAAGCAGATCCCCAGGGGGCTGAGTTGAGGACAGGGGTCCAGTAGTGCATCAGGGGCTTGGTTTTGTGCCCGGGTGGGCTGCTGTAGGTGGGGGTGGTCTGAGGGAATCATGCGGGTTTGTTCTGTTCTGGGGGTTCTGCATGGGTGTGGTTTCCTCCTGAGTGGCAGGCGAACTCCTGGGGTGTGGCCCTGGGGACCCCAATCTGGAGAGATTGGGGGACAGGTCTCTGGGGACAGAAGCCTGAAAAGCCAACGTACGATTAGGGTTAGGGCCTAGGGCCATGGCAGGCCCAAACTGTCAGTGCTGAGGCGGGATCTCCCATGGGCTGAGTCAAGGATGGGGGTCAAGTAGTATGTTAATCTCTGGGTTTTGTTTCCATGTGGGCCATCAGAGGTGATGGCGGCCTCCGGAAGGCATGTGGGCTTCTCCTGGTCTGAGGTTTCTGGGTAGCTCCGAAGGGCACCCAGGAGAACATGGATGGTAGGCGGAGTCCTTGGTTGTGTCTCAGGGGTTCCCAATCTGGAGGGATTTTTGGCCATGTCTCCGGGCATGGAAGCCTGAAAACACAACCTAGGGTTTGGGTTAGGGCTTAAGGGTATTCTGACCCTACCTCCTGGTGCTGAGGCTGGATCCCCAGGGGCTGAGTCAAACATGGGGGTCAGGAAGCACATCAGAATGAGTTTGTGACTGCGGGGACCATCGAAGTTGGGGGTGTCCTTAGGGAGTCATGTGGGTTTGTTCCATTCTGAGGGTTTTGCTCAGCTTCGAATGGTACAGTTTCCTCCTGGGTGGCAGGTGGACATCTGGGGTGTGGCCCAGAGGACCCCAATCTGGAGGGACAGTGCCAGTGTGGTTTTACACCTGTGGAGGGTTTGGGGGCTGCTTTAGGAGTCTGTGGAAAGCCCAACAGTGCCAGTTCATGCCACTGGAGGTGGTGGGTGAGCTGTGGTGTGAGAGAGCACGGTAGGGGTGGCAATGCTGCTTGCGACCACTGGAGGCTGTGGTGAGCTGCCATGGGAAACCCACCTGAAGAAGAGTCAGTGCTGCCTGCTGGCTCTGAGGGCAGTGGGGAGCTGCTGGGTGAGAGACCCTGAATCCTGAGGAACTACAGATTGTTTCTGCAGGACGGAGTGGTGAGCTGTATAGTCTCTGTTTCTCCAGGCTTAAGAGTGGTCATAAGAAACACTGGAGCCGGGCCCCCACTCAGCATTGTGCCCTGTTTCCCCAGGTTTGCTGGTAGTCTGCTGTCAGGATGGCTCAGGAGGGTCCTCCCAACTGGGCTCTGGAGCCGGGGGAAACCAAACCTGACTCATGGTGCATTTGGAACTGAGGAGTTGAATGTTTGTTTGGAAGAGTATGTTTGTTTCTTTAAAAAGGACAAGGGCATTGGTCGGCTTGAGAAGGAAGTGGATGACCACTTAAGAAATAAGCATATGTCTCTCCTTCTCCCAGGAATTGGAGCAGGTGTGAAGACTAGGTGGGAGACGCCTGCTTATCCACACCTGACAACCCTTCTTCACTCTGGCTCCACAAGACCTGAACTTTGAAAATCAGCATCTGAGTTAGACATGCAGCTTGTCCCAGGACGTCAGCATTCAGACAAAACAGCAGGCCGGTGGGGCACAATGTCACATCCATGCCAGGACAGGAGGTAAAACTTCTCTTTCACCCCAAACCTCCTGGGCTTTTCTCTTGTCTCTGGTGGAGTTCACAATTGGCACACTGGACCAGCTGTAAGCAATCTAGTGTGGGTGCTAGAGTTCCCGAGTTTCTCTGCAGGGAACATCTGGCAGGGATATCATTTTCTCTGTTTATTTCTGGATTACAAAGGGATTTGGACCATATCTTTCCTAGGTAATCCCTTGGATTCGAAAGGGAAGATGAGATTGACTGGTGTGCGTTTTGAATATAGAAAGTATTCCTTCATCTAGCAGTGTTTATTCCACTGGGCCTAGGCTGTGGCCGGCATCTAGAGTGAGGTGGATGTTTGGGTCAGATAGAGACTTGGATGATGGCTTCTCCTTTGTCCAAGGTGATGTATCCTAATGGATTGGTCTTTGCATCCAAAGAGTTCCAATGAGGGCTGAGGGAAAATTCAAAATGATTCCAAGGAGCCTTGGACAATTTAAAAGGGATGCTTGTCTTCCTACGTTCACTCAAACAGCTATATATGGTTGGGCATTCTCTATTTTCTGTGCAGTTGGTGGGTTCTGTGGGTGGTGAAGGAGAGTGTTTGGGAATTTCCCTGGATAAAGGCATTCTGGTGGTTTCAAGGGACTTGGCATCAGGAACCCTGGGGTGAATTTCTGTGGCTGCTTGCCTGATGCTCAGTGAGTCAGGTTATCCCTCAGGTTTTACATTTCCTCCATAGGAAATGGCTGGCAGGGAATGTTCTGCTTAAAGTGGAACCCTCAGGAGCACCTGGGTGGCTCAGTGGGTTAAGCACCTCCCTTTGGATCAGGTCATGATCCTAGGTTCCTCTGATGGAACCCTGCCATAATCTCTCTGCTCAGCAGGGAGCCTGCTTCACGCTCTCTCTCTCTGCCTGCTTCTCTGCCTACTTCTGATCTCTCTGTCAAATAAATAAATAAAATCTTTTAAAAAACACCCTAAAATGGAACGCTCCTACACTGTTGGTGGGCATGTGGGTTGCTGCAGCCACTCTGGAAAAGAAAATGGTGTGTCCTCCAAAACCTAAGAACAGAACAACACTAGGATCCAGCAATTGTCCTCCTAGGTATTTGCTTAAAGGGCACAAAAATGTACATTCTGTGTGGTACAAGCACCGTGATATTTACAGCAGCATTATCAACGATCGTAACATTATCAACCACAGCACATTATCAACCATAGTAAAACAATGGAGGGAGTCCAAATGTCCATTCAATGATGAGTGATTTTATATATATGTGTGTGTGTGTATGTGTGTGTGTGTGTGTATTCATTCACCCACATCTTCTTCTTCTTTTTTTAATTAATTAATTTTTTATAGAATAACAGTATTTATTGTTTTTGCACCACACCCATTGCTCCATGCAATCCGTGCCCTCTCCAATACCCACCACCTGGTTCCCACAAACTCCCACCCCGCCCCTTCAAAACCCTCAGATTGTTTTTCAGAGTCCATAGTCTCTCATGGTTCACCTCCCCTTCCAATTTCCCCCAACTCCCTTCTCCTCTCTAACTCTCCTTGTCCTCCATGCTATTTGTTATGATCCACAAATAAGTGAAACCTTATGATAGTTGACTCTCTCTACCTGACTTACTTCATTCAGCATAATATCTTCCCGTCCCATCCATGCTGCTACAAAAGTTGGGTATTCATCCTTTCTGATGGAGGCATAATACTCCATAGTGTATATGGACCACATCTTCCTTATCCATTCGTCTGTTGAAGGGCATCTTGGTTCTTTCCACAGTTAGGCGACCATGGCCATTGCTGCTACAAACATTGTCTCCCACATCTTCTTAATGGAATAAGAGCAAGTTTCAAAAAGGATGAAATCTTATCATCTGTAAGGATGTGGATGGATCTACAGTGGATTTAGCTAAGTAAAATCAGTAAGAAAAGACCAATAGCCTGTAACTTGGATTCTGTAGATTTTCAGAACGAAAACAGATGAACATAGTGAGGGGAGAAGGCCAATGAAGAAACACACTCAAACTTAGAGCACAAACTGATCGTTGCTAGAGGACAGGGGTGTGGGTGGAAGGGTTAAATGGGTGACAACTATTAGGGAGAGTACTTGCTGTGATGAGCTCTGGGTGTTCTATGCAGGTGGGGAATCACAAAATCCTACCCTTGAAGCAAAGGAATGAACACTGCATGGAAACAAATTGGAATGGAAGTCAAGGAAGGAATGAAGAACACCATGTTCTACTTCATGAGGAGTGAGGTAAAAATGGAGGGATTTTTGCTCTACTGTTTTGTCAATGATCACTTTCCAACACACTGTTGTATGATACACTAGTTTCTGTTTGCATAAGGAGCCCTCAAAAAGCTTCCAGGAAGATTCAGATGTCAGAGCATGTTCATGTTCCATAGATATGTTCCTTCCAGTCTGCCCAGGTACAAAGGTAATTGGAGAAAAATATGGCAGAAGAGGAAAGGAGGTATTAAGCCTTCAGGAGGTATCTTTCCCCTTTCTCATGAATTCCTGGGACAGTGTAAATTGAGAAGGAAGAGGGGGGATCCCAGAGCTTTGCCGCAGACAGGGGAGTTCCAGGTCTGCCTAGAGCTGACCAGGGTCTTTGAGGAGAGCTGAGCTAGTGGAATGGTGGGCCCGAACTGTTGGTGCTGAGGTGAGTTCCCCAAGGAGCTGAGTTGATGATGGGGGTCGGGTGGTGCATCAGGCTTTGGGTTTGTAGCAAGGGGGCTGCAGAACATGCAGGGGTCCTGATGGGGGCATGCAGGTTTCTCTGGCTCTGAGGGTTCTGCACAGATCCAAAGGGACTAGTTTCCTGCTGGGTGGCAGGTGAACTCCTACAGTGTGGGTCCAAGGTTACTAATCTAGAGGGCTTAGGGGACAGGCCTCTGGGGAAGGAAGCCTGAAAATGCAACCAAGAGTTAGGGTCTTGGCCTTGGGGCATGGCAGGCCTGATCTGCTGACACTGAGGTGGGATACCCTCGGGATTGAATTGAGGCTATGTGTCCTGCAATGTAGAAGAGTCAGGGTTTCTGGCCAGAGGGATGGCTGATGGTGGGGGTGGCTTTAGAGGGGCATGCTGGTTTCTCCCTCTCTGAGGGAACTGTGGAGCTCCAAATGACATGGCTTCCCCCTGCATGGCAGTCAGGATTCTGGCTTGTTACAGAGGGGTCCTGAATCTGGGGAGTTTGGGGACGAGGCCTCTTGGGGGGAGCATGTATTCAGGAAGCCTGAATTCAGAAACTAGAGTTATGCTAAGGTCCTAGGGGCATGGCATGCTCAATCTGCTGTTGCTGAGATGGGCTCCCTGGTGGGATGACTTCAGGGTGGGTATCAGGGGGCATGTCAGACTCCAACTTTGTGCTCTGGGGGTGAACTCAGGGTTGCATGGAATTTTCTCCCACCCTGAGGGTTCTGCAGAGCTCCAAATGGCATGGTTTCCTCCTGTGTGGCGGACGCAATCCTGGGGTGTCACTGAGGCATCCTTAATCTATACCGGCATGAATCTCAGAAGTGGCCAATCTGGTGGGCTTGGGGGACAGGCATCTGAGCATGAAAGCCTGTACACCCTACCTAGGGTTAGGGTTAATGTGCTGGTGCTGATGTGGGCTCCTCTAAGGGCTGAGTTGAGGGCAGAGATATGGTATCACAGCAGAATCCGGTTTTATGGCCATGGGGGTGACTCATGGTAGGGATGGCGTTAGGGGGGTTTACAGGTTTCTCCTGGTCTGAAGGTTCGGTGCAGCTCCAAACCACAAGGTTTCCTCCCGTGTGGGAGGTGGAGTCCTGTGGTGTCGCTCAGTAGTCCTTAATCTAGGGGATTTGGGGATGGAAGCCTGAAAACCCAAACAGGGGTAATAGTAAGGGCCTAGGGACATGGTGACCCAATCTGCTGATGTTGAGTTGGGGTCCCCTCAGGGCTGAGTTGAGGGCGTGTGTCCAGCAGCTCAGCAGAATCCGATTTTACGACCGGGGGGCCACAGATGGTGGGAGTGTCATTATAGGGGTAGGTTTCTCCCCCTCTGACGGTTCAGCACATCTCCAAATGGCATAGGTTTCTACTGTATGGCGAGCGGAGTCCTAGGGTGTATGTCAAGGTTCCTTAATCCAGGGGGTTTGTTGCCTGGAATCTCAGAATGGAAGCCTGAAAACCCAAACTAGGGTTAGGGTTATGGCCCAGGGGCATGCCAGGTCTGATCTGCCAGTGCGGAGGTGGGCTCCATGGAGGGCTGAGTTGAGGGCGGGTAATAGGTGGCTCGTGTGAATCTGGGTTTTTGTTCAGGAGGGGCTCAGATGCCGAGGCTTGCCTTAGGGGACACGAAGTTATTCCCTGCTCTGAGGTCTGACTAGCTACAAATGGCTCCATAACAAAATAGGCAGCTGGCAGACTGCCAGAGTGAGTCTCAGGCATCTCCAATCTGGCCAGTTTGTGGGCTAGACCTAAGGCTACAGAAGCCTGTACATACAACCTAGGGTTAGGGTTAAGGACTAGTGGCATGGAAGCTCTGATATGCTGGTATTGAGGTGGGCTCCCTCGGGGCTTAGTGGACATGCATCTGGCTTGTGGCAGAATCCGGCATTATGTCCGGGGTGCTGCAGATGATGCGAGTGTGTGTAGGTGCTCATGCATCTTTCTTTCTGGAGGGCAGGCAGAGTCTCCTGGTGTGGATGTTGAATCCCCTGTCTGGAGGGTTAGAGTTAGGGATATAGGTTAGGGATAGGGTTAGGGTTAGGGGTTAGGGTTAGTGTTATGTCTTAGGGACAAGAATTAGGGTTATGTCTTAGGGAAAAAGGTTAGGTTTAGAGTCAGAGTTAGGGATAGGGTGGGGTTAGGGTTTAAGATTAAGGTTAGAGTTAGGGATTAGGGTTACAGTTAGGCTTAGGGTTAGGACTATGTCTTAGGGACAAGGCATGTCGGATCTGGAAACACAGATATAGGCTCACACAAGCACTGAGTTGAGGACGGGACCCAGGAGGCTCCTCAGGCCATGGGTTTTTGGCTTGGAGGGGCAATAATGGCGGGAATGGCATCAGGGGCGCATGCTGGTTTCTAGGGCTCTGAGGGTGTTAGAGAGCACCAAATGAAATCGTCTCCTTCTGTCTGAGACTCTGAATATGGGTATCAGTCTGATGCTCCCATCCATGGAAGGGATTGGGTGTCATGTCTCGGGGTCCTGGTCCTTAGCACCCAACCTAGTGTTAGGGTTTGGTCCTGGGAGAACAGCAGGCCTGATGTGCCAGTGCAGACTTAGGCTCTATGGAGGGCAGAGTTGAGGACATTGGTCTGGCTGTCCATCAGGCTCTGGGATTGTGGTGTGAGGGTCCTCGGAAGGTGGGAATCTTTTAGGGGCCTGGAGTTTTCTCCAGCACAGGAGGTACTGCACAGGGCCATGGGGTCCAGTTTCCTCGGGGTTGGCAGCCAGATCCTGCATTGGGAATATGGGGTCCCCAGTCTGGAGGGGTAGGGAGCCAGACCTCTGGGCGTGGGAAGCCAGAATACGCAAAGGAAGCTTAGGGTTAAGTCATAGAGGCATGTCATCCCCTACCTGCCAGTGCTGTGGTGACCCAGCTCAATGCCTGAGTTGGGGGCGCATGTCTACAGGACCGTGAGACTTGGTTCCTTGTCCTTGGGGCCGCCAGAAGTGGGGATGGCCTCAAGAAGGCATGCAGGTTTCTTCTGCTCCATGGGTTCAGTACATTTCCAAATGGCAGTGTGTCCTCCTGGGATCAGGTGCAATGATGGTGTGCAGCTCAGGGGTCCCCCATCTCGGGGCTTTGGGGACCAGGTATCAGAGGATTGACAGTGGAACACACAACCTGGGCTAGTGTTAGTATTAGGGTTTGGCTTAGGGATAGGGTTATTGTTATGTCTTAGAGACAAGGCAGGTCGGATCTGCCAGCACAGATATCGACACATCCAAGGGCATAGTTGAGGGCGGGCATCAGGAGGCTCTTCAGTCTTTGGTCTGGAGGATCAAAGATGGAAGAAATGGCCTCAGGGGAGCATGCCGAGTTCTAGGGCTCTGAGGGTGTTAGAGAGCACAAAATGAAATGGTCTCCTCCTGACTAAGAGTCTGATTAAGGCCATAAATCTGATCCTCCCATCGATGGGAGGGATTGGGTTTTAGACCTCTGGGGTCCAGAGCCTGAACACTGATGTAGGGTTAGGGTTTGGTCCTTGGAGAATGGCAGGCCGGATATGCCAGTGCAGACCCAGGATCTCCAGATGGCTGAGTAGAGGGCATTGCTCTGGTGGCCCATCAGGCTCCAGGATTGTGGTGCGTGGGTCCTTTTAAGTTGTGGGTGTCTTTAAGAGGCATGGAAGTTTCTCTAGCCAGGAGGGTTTTGCACAGGGCCATGGGGTCCAGTTTCCTCATGGGTGGCAGCCAGAGTCCTGTGTTGGGAATATGGGGTCCCTAGTCTCAAAGTCTAGGGAGCCAGGCCTCTGGGGATGGAAGCTTGAACACCCAAACTAGGGTTAGGGTTAGGTGGTAGGGGCAGGGCAGCACCTATATGCCGACACTGTGGTGACCCACACGGAAGCCTTAGTTGAGGGTTAGGATCAACCCTGTAGAACTGGTGCGCCTAAAGTGAGTTAGCCAATAGGGCCGCCAATTCTCACAAGCATTTTGCCCATATTGTTATCTATTTGAGCAGAATGCTCATCAGAATAGGCCGGCATTGGGCAGCCCTGTGGATGCTATGTCCTCCATGCTGAGGGCCCTTTGTCGGCACCCGAAGCGAGTTCGCCAGGCTTTTACCGGCCAAATCAATACTGAGTTGGGCAGAACGATCGTGAGAATTGGCCAGCATTGGGCAGCCCTGGGGACCACCCTGTTACCCGTGGCTGAGGGCCCTTTCTTGCTTGGGGAATGTCCCGGCCGCCCGGAATATGCGTCAAGACGATGCGGAACACCCGGGGGCCCTGGTGAAGGGGAGCTTTCCAGGAGCAGAGTTGAGGGGTGGGTAGTAGCCGTTCATCTTCCTCCAACTTTTCGGGAGGCTGGGGAGCCCAGGGATGGGTCTGGCCTCTGTGGGGGAATGAATGAGAATGTATCTCTTGTTTGAAGGCTTCCCTAACCCTAACTTTAACCCTAACCCTAACTTTTATGGTTCCTCTGTGAAGTGAGGACAATACCTTGTCCTGGAAGGGGGCTAGAGGTCCCCAATCAAGAAATTCACATCTCTCTTTGCAACCTGACCTGCCCTTCCCTCAGTATTCCTCAGGGAATATCTTCTCACTTCATGAGTTGACAGCTCTGAACTTAAAAACGAATATTGTTTTATATATTTCAATGCCTTAGTTCATTTATGGCATGTCTTTCAAAACTGCCAGTGGGGCGGCACCTGGGTGGCTCAGTGGGATGAAGCCAGGGTCCTTGGCTCAAACCCTGCATTAGGCTCCATGCTCAGTGTGGAGCCTGCTTCCTCCTATCTCTCTCTTTCTGCCTATCTGCCTACTTGTGAGTTCTGTCTGCCAAATAAATAAATAAAATCTTTAAAAAAACTGCCAGTGGATTTTTAGCAGTCCTGGAGGTCTGCCTGCTCATGGAGGGGATGACCTGGGAGAGGCTGCCTTTGTTCCCATCTCCCTCAGCATGTCCCTGAGCCCTGGAGCCATCTGTCCCTCTGAGGGCTGAGGGATCCAAGACAGCCCATCTTTACCCCAGGCGGTGTCAGCTGTGTAGACTGATGTGTACCAGTAGTGGTGGGAAGCTGGTATGGGCCAGGTGCAGACAATTTCTCCTTCTTTTTCCTTCCTCCTTTTCCACCCAGAAGTAGCTCAGAACAGACTTCAAGCCCTGCATCTCAAGATCACTTGACCCAGACACCCTGCTTTCAGCTGGTGACCTTAGGGGTTTCCTGTTGCTTCTGCCTCCCATACCCACTCCCATGGCCATTCCTAGATCAGGGGAGGGATCCAACCCTTGTATGTACTTGGTACTCTACCTGTCCCACACCCAGCACACCCACATTTGTCTTCCAGGTATGTGCTTGGAAGCAAGCCCATCCATAGGAACTTACCATCCAAACAGATCTAGGTAATGACCACTGAATTAGAGATCCAGGATGCATAACAAACCTGCTCTGAAATGTGTCTCATACTGTATGACAATCTCACATGAAAACAGAAACAATAATAGCTTTCTGGACAGTGAAGTGACATCCATCTCTACTTACACTCTTGAAAGCATAGGTTCTCACCCTGTTACAGTTAACAGGAAAAGTATAAGAATTCAGTGAAATTTGAATTCCAAGCATAGAGTGTATAATTATTGTACAGTTATACTCTCACAAGTATGTCTTATGAACATTGCACAGCAAAAGATTTTTCAAATAGTTTACTGAAAGAAAAACTTTTTTATTGTTTATTTTAATTCAGGTAGAGTTAACATACAGTGGTATATTAGTTTCAGGTGTACAATGTAGTGATTCAGTGATTCTATGTATACTCAGCTGTCATCAAGAAAAGTGTACTCTTAGTCCCCATCATCCATTTCACTCATCCCTCCATCCACTTCCACTATGGTAACCACAGATTCAGCATTTTGCTTTGTATCTTCTTTCTCCTTTATTTATGTATGTTCATTTCTTTAATTCCATGTAAGAATGACAACACAAGGCATTTGTCTTTCTCCGACTGATGGATTTCACTTAGGACAGTACTCTCTAGCTCCATCCATGGGTCTGCAAATGGCAAGATTTCATTTTTTTATGGTTGAGTAATTTCCCACTGTGTGTGTGTGTGTGTGCATGTATCATCTCATTTATCAGTTTATCAAGAGATCCTTGGATTGCCTCCATATTGTAATACTGTAAATAATGTTGCAAAAAACATAGGGGCACATGTATCCTTTTGAGTTATTGTTCTCATGTTCATTGGGTAAACACACGGTAGTGTGATTGCTGGATCATAATGTAGTTCTATATTTAACTCTTTGAGGAACAGTCATACTCTTTTCTACAGTGGGTTCAGCAGCTTGCATTCCCCAACAGTGCAGGAGGGTCGCCTTTTATCCACATCCTCCCAACATCTGTTTTCTTGTGCTGGTGCTGTTAGCCAATCTGATAGTGTGAGTTAATATCTCATGGAGATATTTTATTTGGATTTTCCTGTTGATGGTCGATGGTGAACATCTTTCCTAGTTGGTTTTCTGGGGGAGGGGCCTGCCACGTGGGTTTTCAGTCAATGGTGTTCCCTGCGTTAAGTCCTCCAGTCCCCCTCAAGGGGGTGGGCTCTGAGGAAACCGTTTTTTTTTTTTTTTTTTTTCAGACTTTTGTTCTCTGGAGGTTTTTATGTTTGTTCACTTTTTTTTTTTCCCTCTCGCCCTGACCACTTTTGATGGTTTTTGTAGTTTTAGAGGAAAACAGAATGCACCCTAACCTCCCTCTCAGAGAGAAACCTCAGTCTGGCTACAGGGCCCAGATGAGATCCCCCTTGGCCGCCTGCAGAGCAGGTTTTGAGTCACGGTCCCTGGAGACTCAGGATCTTCTGCTTGTACCACAAACCATGGCAGTGGTGGCTGTCTGGACAGCTCCAGACCTCCAGAGAGGTTCCAAGCAGCGATCGCACACTGAGATTTTCCCACTGGCCGGGGCTGGGAGTGCCTGGTCTTTCTGGGTCTAAGAGCGCCAGGCTTGTGCAGGACTCTCTCAGGAGGGCTGTGGGTCCTGCACATGTCTCAGGCTCTGAGAAGGGGCGCAGGTCCGAGAGCACCAGCCTGGCCCTTCACGCACCTCTCTCACAGGAGAGTTTGGTGCGCACGTCTTAGGCTCTGAAACAATGGCGCGGGTCAAAGAGCGCCAGCTGGGCTTTTGTGTACATCTCTCAGGGGAGGATGTGGGGTGCGTGCATCTCAGGCTCCGTAGCAGGGCTCGAGCATTCTGTCCTATGATGTGACTCCTGGCCCCTCCCAGGAGCCAGACCCCAGGCAATAATGCATGATGGTGGCTCAGGTGCCAAGACCTGGTTTCTCAACCGCACTCCATCTGGCTCAGTGCCAGGGGAGGCTGTCCTGGGACCGGGGACTTAAGCCCCTGTCCCTCGCCGCCCCAAATTCCTACAGTTTCCCCCCACCATGATACTTTGCACTTTTGGAGTGCTTTCAACCAGTCTCCAGTTAATGCTGGTCCCCAGACTCAGGGCACTCTCACTCATATTGGGGGTATTAATTTCGAACCAGTCGCCTCTGGTGGCTCCCTCCCCCTTTTGTTTATCTTCCAATATCAGTCTGCATTTCCCACCGCAATTTACCTGCCCACCGGCGTCTTCTGCCATTATAGAGATCCAGACGTGTATAATTCTGACCTCAGGCTGATTTCATGGGTGATTGTAGTTCTTTGGTTGGTAATCAGCTCACTTTAGGGAACAGGTTGAAAAGTCGCCTCCTCCTACTTGCCTGCCATCTTGTCCCCTCCCCCCAATGTTGAGCTCTTTTATCCATTTCGAGTTTCTCTTTGTGTATGGTGGAAGAGAATGGTCGAGTTTCATTCATCTACACAGAGCTGGCCCAATTTTCCCAGCACCATTTATTGAAGAGACTGAATTTTTTCCACTGTATATTTTACCGCTTTGTTGAAGATTATTTGACCATAGAGTTGATGGTCAATATATGAGCTCTCTACTCTATACCACATGTCTATGTGTCTGTTTTTATGCCAGTACCATTCTGTCTTGGTCATCACAGCTTTGTAGTTACCTTTGAAATTGGGCAAAGTGATGCTCCCAATTTTCTTTTTCTTTTTTTTTAATTTATTTTTTATTTATTTCCAGCATAACAGTACCCATTATTTTGCACCACACCCAGTGCTCCATGCAATCCATGCCCTCTGTAATACTCACCACCTGGTACCCCGACCTCCCACCCCCTGCCCCTTCAAAACACTCAGATGGTTTTTCAGAGTCCATAGTCTCTAATGCTTCACCTCTCCTTCCAATTTCCCCCAACTTTTTCTCCCTTCTATCTTCCCATGTCTTCCATGCTATTTGTTATGCTTCACAAATAATTGAAACCATATGATCATTGACTCTCTCTGCTTGACTTATTTCACTAAGGAGAATCTCTTCCAGTCCCATACCTGTTGCTCCAAAAGTTGGGTATTCATCCTTTCTGATGGAGGCATAATACCCCATAGTGTATATGGACCACATCTTCCTGATCCATTCGTCCATTGAAGGGCATCTTGGTTCTTTCCACAGTTTGACGACCATGGCCATTGCTGCTATAAACATTGCGGTAGAGATGGCCCTTCTTTTCACTCCACCTGTATCTTTCGGGTCAATACACAGGAGTGCAATCGAAGGGTCATAGGGAAGTTCTGTTTTTATTTTCGCACAAGTTCTGTTTTAATTTGCACAAGCCAATATTAGTGGCTTCCCAGGACAAACAGGTGCCATCTGATCTCTTCTGAGCACCTACCTGCACTCAGACCCGTAGACAGATATCCCCAGAGGTAAAAAGGAACAGACAGGCCCCTAGCCACATATCGGATCCATTGCTTTGGTTTCCGGACATCTCCTCTCAGAGGCCTGCATTTCAATACCAGCATATGGCTGTTGCCTGACTCACCCTTCAGAACAAACCTCTTCTACACATGGGAAACTTGCACGTAGGAGCTGTGTCAAAGCCTCAGTTTAGGAGTACCCTTCAGGGCCCCCATACCACCGCTTCATTCCAAGGTCTCCATAGACAAAAACACATTAGGACCATCCCCAGGAGAGTCCATTTCAACTCAGCCTCTGCGGTTGCTCACCCAGATCCAGCAGATCTAACCTGTCTTGTTGCTAGGAGACAATTGGAATGAGAGGAGGGTTCCCAGCCATCCATCCTTAGAACCCTGCTCGGAATCATTGGCCTGGAGCCAACCAACAGGTCTCAATTGTCCTGTAGAAGAATCATTGCAGTTTGGAGCTTCTCACAACACCCATCGTGGGAAACCCCCATGGCCTCGTGATCCCCCCCCTTCATGAAGGGTCCAAAAGGGACAGAATCTCCAACCTGAGCGATCGTCTGATCCTGGCCCTGACTTCAGATCCACGAGATCTCTAGTCAGGTCCTTAGATTGTGCCTGCCATGTCCTCACCCAGAAACCTAAGCCTAGCTTGTGTTCTCAGACTTCCGTCCTCAGACTACGGTCCCACAAGCCCTCCAGTTTGGCAATCCAGAACTACAATGCAAAACTCTGCCTGCCCTCCAGAAGATAAACATTGCCCTCTGGGGCTACCCAGAAACCCAAAATGAGGATCAACCTGCACGCCACTTGGCTGTATCCCAAATATATAAGCTGACCTGGGCACTGATGCCCTTGCAGACACAACCTGAGCCTGTACCTCCTGACCCACCAAGACAGCTGGCCGCACTCTGAGCACATCGGACCCGCCATGGCCTTTGGTCGTCATCTCTTCTCAACCTCGATTTTCAGGCTTCAGATCCTATAACTTAGCTCAAACCACTGCCCACGGTTGAAAATGATGCAGAAATCAGAAATCCAAACCCAAGGCAAGAAACCTTGTGGTTGCCATGTTGTCCAACGTTCAGTGTAGTTGAAAGCAGTGTGGCCCATGAGGCCCTGCCCATGCTCGCGGGCCACATTGGTCACAAACACACATTGAGACCCTCAGCCTGAGCCCAGTCCTCAAGAAAGGCCTCTCAGTGGCTGGACCCTGAGCCCGCATATGGGGCCTGCCATGCCCCTGGCCCCAATTTTTAACCATAGTTCGCTTTGTCCCTTCACTCTTCCCTAGGGCTCTGCTTTGGAATTCCTCTTTTGGGGGACCCCTGAGGTAACAAACCTGAACGGAGTCCTCCCATCCCACAGATTGACGAAAAACAATTGGGATCGAGCCAAATCCACAGAGAGGAAGATTCGTCCATGGCCCATGAGGCCTCCCTGACATTCCACGGCCATCGCTGATACAAAATCCAGAGACAAAAGCCTGACAAGCGCCTCAGACTCGCTGTTTCTTCATATCCTGAAGAGTTCTTCTCATGGTTTGTCGACCGGGTCTGCCATACCTACATCCCCAAACTTAAGCATAGTTTGTGTTTTTAGACTTCTGTCCTCAAAGTCCTGGGCCACACACCCTCCAGGCTGGGTCCCCTGGAGTCACACATTAGGACTGCGCCTACGCAATCAATGGGAATTCTGCCCATTCCATTGTACCAACTGTACAAATTAGGAGAACCCTCCAAAGTCCCTGAGGCCATCCCAATAGTATAGGTTGCCCGCCACAAACAAGGGCTGTCTGACACCAGCTGAGCATCTACCTCCACTCATTCCATAGATGGATGTCCCCAGGGAAGAAGATAGAACCAGACAGGACCCTAGGACATAATCAGATCCATACTTTGGTTTCCAGGCATCTCTCCTCAGAGGCCTGGATGTCAATTCCAGAATATGGCTGTTTCTTGACTCACCCATCAGAACAAATTTCCTCTACACATGGGAAACTTGCACGTTGGAGCTTGGTCAAAGCTTCTGTTTAGAAGAACCGTTCAGTGCCCCAGTGCCACCGCTTCATTCCAAGGTCTTCATAGACACAAAAACACATTAGGACCCATCCACAGGAGAGTCCATTTCAACTCAGCCTCTGCAGATGCTCCCCCAGATCCAGCAGATTTACATTGTCTTGTTGCTAGGAGACAATTGGAATGCGAGGTTGGCTACCCAGGCATCCATCCTTAGAAACCTGCTCGGAATCGTTGGCCTGGAGCCAAGCAACAGGTCTCAATTTTCCTGCAGAAGAATCTTTGCAGTTTGGAGCTTCTCACAACTCCCATCGTGGGAAAAATCCCACGGCCTCGTGATCCGCCCCCCCTTCATGAAGGGGCCATCAGGGACAGAAACTCCAACCTGAGCGATCGTCTGATCCTCACCCTGACTTCGATCCACGAAGTCTCGAGTCAGGTCTGTAGATTGTGCCTGCCATGTCCTCACCCAGAAATCTAAGCCTAGCTTCTGTTCTCAGACTTCCGTCCTCAGACTACTGGCCCAAAAGCCCTCCAGTTTGGCAATCCAGAACTACAATGCAACACTCTGCCTGCCCTCCAGAAGAAAAACATTGCCCTCTGGGGCTACCCAGAAACCCCAAATGAGGATCAACCTTCACGCCACTTGGCTGTACCCCTAATATATAGGCTGACCTGGGCACTGATGTCCTTGCAGACACAACCTGTGCCTGGACCTCCTGACCCACCCAGACAGCTGGCCGCACTCTGAGCACATCGGACCCGCCATGGCCTTAGGTCGTCATCTCTTCTCAACCTCGATTTTCAGGCTTCAGAACCTATAACTTATCTCAAACCACTGCCCACGGTTGAAAATAGAGCAGAAATCAGAACTCCAACCTCAAGGCAAGAAACCTTGTGGTTGCCATGTTGTCCAACGTTCAGTGTAGTTGAAACCAGTGTGGCCCATGAGGCCCCGCCCATCTCGTGGGCCACATTGGTCACAAACACACATTGTGACCCTCAGCCTAAGCCCAGTCCTCAAGTAAGGCCTCTCAGTGGCTGGACACTGAGCCCGCATATGGGGCCTGCCATGCCCCGGGCCCCAATTTTTAACCATAGTTCGCTTTGTCCCTTCACACTTCCCTAGGGCTCTGCTTTGGATTTCCTCTTTTGGTGGGACACCTGAGGTAACAAACCTGAAAGGAGTCCTCCCCTCCCACAGATTGACGGAAAACAATTGGGATCGGGCCAAATCCACAGAGAGGAAGATTGGTCCATGGCCCATGAGGCCTCCCGGACCTTCCAGGGCCATCGCTGATACAAAATCCCGAGACAAAAGACTGAGCAGGTGCCTCAGACTCGCTGTTTCTTCATATCCTGAAGAGTTCTTCTTATGGTTTGTCGATCGGGTCTGCCATACCACATCCCCATACCCAAACTGAGTTTGTGTTTTTAACTTCTGTCCTCAAAGTCCTGGGCCACAAACCCTCCAGGCTGGGGCCCCTGTAGTCACACATTAGGACTGCGCCTACCCAATCCATGGGAATTCTGCCCATTCCATTTTCCCAAACCGTACAAATTAGGAGAAACCTCCAAAGTCCCTGAGGCCATCCCAATAGTGTAGGACGCCCAGCACAAACGAGCGCGCTCTGATACCAGCTGAACATCTACCTCCACTCATTCCATACATGGATGTCCCCAGAGAAGAAGATTGACCCGACAGGACACTAGGCCATAAACAGATCCATTGCTTTACTTTACAGGCATGTCTCCTCAAAAGCCTGGATTCCAGTACTAGCATAGGGCATTTCCTGAGGCACCCATCAGAACAAATCTCGTCTCCACAAGGAAACTTGTGCATGGGAGCTATGTCAAAGGCTTAGGAGAATACTTCAGGGTCCGGGGCCACCGCCGAATTCCAAGGCCCTCATGGACACAAACACACATTAGGACCCATCCTCAGGAAATTCCATTTCAACTCAGCCAACGAGGTTGCTCCCACAGAGCCATCAGATCTAAACTCTCTTGTTGCTAGGATCAATTGGAATGCACTGCGTGGTTCCCAGGCATCCATCCTCAAACGGTGCCCTGGAGTCATTCCATATGGGATGTCCTTGATCTGTCCAACAGGTCTCAATTGTCCCGCAGAAGGAATCCTTGAAGGGGGCATCCCACAACTCCCAACGTGGGAAAACCTCCATGGCCTCGAGATTCCGCTCCCTTCATGAAGGGGCCGTCATGCACAGAAACTCCAACCTGAGCCAACGTCTGATCCTCGCCCTGACTTCAGATGAATGACATCTTGGTTCCGATGTGCAGGGGGTACCTGCCGTGCCCTCGCCCTGAAACCCAAGTCTAGCTTGTGTTCTCAGACTTCCGTCCTCACACTCCTGGCCCCGAAGCCCTCAAGTTTGGAAATTCTGGACCCACAATGCAGCACTCTGCCTGCCCTCTAGAAATAAAAAATATTGCCTAATGAGCTGCCCAGGCAGCTTAAATGAGGATCAACGTACACGGCACTCGAATGTACCCAAATTATATAGTCTAACCTGGGCACTTATGCACTTTCTGACACAACCTGAGCCCGGACCTCCTGACCAACACCCAGACAGCTGACCGCACACTGAGCACATCAGAACCACCATGGCCTTAGGTCATCATCTCTTCCCGACCTCAGTTTTCAGGCTTCAGAACCTAGACCTTATCTCCAATCCCTGCCCAGGGGTGAGTGTGATGCAGAAATCAGAACTCCTCCTACCTATGGCAAGAAACCTTGTGGTTGGCATGTTGTCCAACGTTCAGTGTAGGAGA
This sequence comes from Mustela lutreola, assembly GCF_030435805.1. Lineage (NCBI taxonomy): Eukaryota > Metazoa > Chordata > Mammalia > Carnivora > Mustelidae > Mustela > Mustela lutreola. The sequence continues at coordinate 90,179,569 of NC_081302.1, read as the reverse complement.
AACCAGCATTCACACTGAGGCCGCGCCCATTCTTGAGTGCGATGAAGGCATAAACATCCATGGTGACCCTAAGCATGATCCTGTCCTCTACTAAGTCCTATTAGTGACTGGCGCATTAGATGTCATAATGGGCTTGACATGTCCCTAGGCCCCAATATTTAACCAGATTTCTCCTTATCCCATCGTACCTCCCTTGGGCTCTATTCTGGAATCCCTCATTTGGTGTGGCACCTGAGGTTAAAAAACAAAACAAAACAAAACAACAACAATGACAAAAAAACAGACTTATTCCATCCAACAGAATGACCCCAAACTCTTTGGATGGGGACACCCCTCCAGAGAGTAAGACTCGCCCATTTCCCATGAAGTCACCCGGAAATTTCATAAACATGGGTGACACGATATCCAGAGACAAAAACGTAAACAAGAGACTCACACTCGCCATTTTTCCATATCCCGAAGAGTTCTCTTCATGGTCTGTAGATCAGTCCTGCCATACCTATGACCGAAACATAAGCCAAGGTTGTGTTTCAGACAACAGTCCAAACAGCCCTGGCCTACACACCGTACAGGCTCAGGCCCCTGGAGCCAAACCTGAGGACTGTCACTTGCCCTCTCCAAAAGATTTCTTTGGGCCCATTCCAATGGCCACAACCCTCCTAAGAGGATAAACCTCCAAAGTCCCTGAGGCCATCTCAATAGTGGTGGCTTCCCAGGACAAACAGGGGCAATCTGAGCCCATCTGAGCACCTACCTGCACTCAGACACGTAGACTGATGTCCCCAGAGGGAAAAAGGAAGGAACAGACTCCTAGGCACTAATCGGATCCATTGCTTTGGTTTCCAGGCATCTCTCCTCAGAGGCCTGGAATGCAATACCAGATTATGGCTGTTTCTTGACTCACCCATCAGAACAAATTTCCTCTACACATGGGAAACTTGCACGTTGGAGCTTGGTCACAGCTTCTCTTTAGGAGAACCCTTCATTGCCCCAGTGCCACCGCTTCAGTCCAAGGTCTTCATAGACTCAAAAACACATTATGACCCATCCCCAGGAGAGTCCATTTCAACTCAGCCTCTGCGGTTGCTCACCCAGATCCAGCAGATCTACATTGTCTTATTGCTAGGAGACAATTGGAATGCGAGGTTGGCTACCCAGGCATCCATCCTTAGAACCCTGCTCGGAATCGTTGGCCTGCAGCCAAACAACAGGTCTCAATTATCCTGCAGAAGAATCTTTGCAGTTTGGAGCTTCTCACAACTCCCATCGTGGGAAAACTCCCATGGCCTCGTGATCCCACCCCCCCTTCATGAAGGGGCCATCAGTGACAGAAACTCCAACCTGAGCGATCGTCTGATCCTCGCCCTGACTTCGATCCACGAGATCTCGAGTCAGGTCTGTAGATTGTGCCTGCCATGTCCTCACCCAGAAACCTAAGCCTAGCTTGTGTTCTCAGACTTCCGTCCTCAGACTACTGGCCCACAAGCCCTCCAGTTTGGCAATCCAGAACTACAATGCAACACTCTGCCTGCCCTCCAGAAGAAAAATATTGCACTCTGGGGCTACACAGAAACCCCAAATGAGGATCAACCTGCACGCCACTTGGCAGTACCCCAAATATATAGGATGACCAGGGCACTGATGCCCTTGCAGACACAACCTGTGCCTGGACCTCCTGGCCCCACCCAGATAGCTGGCCGCTCTCTGAGCACATAGGACCCGCCATGGCCTTAGGTCGTCATCTCTTCTCAACCTCGATTCTCAGGCTTCAGAACCTATAACTTATCTCAAACCACTGCACAATGTTGAAAATGATGCAGAAATCAGAACTCCAACCCCAAGCCAAGAAACCTTGTGGTTGCCATGTTGTCCAACATTCAGTGTAGTTGAAACAAGTGAGGCACATGATGCCCCGCCCATGCTCGCGGGCCACTTTGGTCACAAACACACAATGTGACCCTCAGCCAGAGCCAGTCCTCAAGTAAGGTCTCTCCGTTGCTGGACCCAGAGCACGCATATGGGGCCTGCCATGCCCCGGGCCCCAATTTTTAACCATAGTTCGCTTTGTCCCTTCACTCTTCCCTAGGTGTCTGCTTTGGAATTCCTCTTTTGGTGGGACACCTGAGGTAACAAACCTGAAAGGAGTCCACCCCTCCCACAGATTCACGAAAAACAATTGAGATCGGGCCAAATCCACAGAGAGGAAGATTGGTCCATGGCCCATGAGGCCTCCTCGACATTCCACGGCCATCACTGATACAAAATCCAGAGACAAAATCCTGAGCAAGTGCCTCAGACTCGCTGGTTCTTCATATCCTGAAGAGTTCTTCTCATGGTTTGTCGATCGGGTCTGCCATACCTACATCCCCAAACCTAAGCTGAGTTTGTGTTTTTAGACTTCTGTCCTCAACGTCCTGAGCCACAAACCCTCCAGGCTGGGTCCCCTGGAGTCACACAATAGGACTGCGCCTACCCAATCCATGGGAATTCTGCCCATTTCATTGTCCCAAACCGTACAAATTAGGAGAACCCTCCAAAGTCCCTGAGGCCATCCCAATAGTGTAGGTCGCCAGGCACAAACGAGGGCGGTCTGACACCAGCTGAGCATCTACCTCCACTCATTCCATAGATGGATGTCCCCAGGGAAGAAGATTCAACCAGACAGGACCCTAGGACATAATCAGATCAATTGCTTCGGTTTCCAGGCATCTCTCCTCAGAGGCCTGGATTTCAATTCCAGAATATGGCTGTTTCTTGACTCACCCATCAGAACAAATTTCCTCTACACATGGGAAACTGGCACGTTGGAGCTTGATCAAAGCTTCTGTTTAGGAGAACCCTTCAGGGCCCCAGTGCCGACGCTTCATTCCAAGGTATCCAAGACACAAAAACACATTAGGACCCATCCACAGGAGAGTCCATTTGAACTCAGCCTCCTCGGTGGCTCCCCCAGATCCAGCAGATCTAACATGTCTTGTTGATAGGAGACAATTGGAATGCGAGGTGGGCTACCCAGCCATCCATCCTTAGAACCCTGCTCGGAATCGTTGGACTGGAGCCAACCAACAGGTATCAATTGTCCTGCAGAAGAATCTTTGCAGGTTGGAGCTTCCAACAACTCCCATCGTGGGAAAAACCCCATTGCCTCGTGATCCCCTCTCTTCATTAAGGGGCCGTCAGGGACAGAACCTCCAACTGGAGCGATCGTCTAATCATACCCCTGACTTCATATCCTCGAGATCTCGAGTCAGGTCTGTAGATTGTGCCTGTCATGTCCTCACCCAGAAACCTAAGCCTAGCTTGTGTTCTCAGACTTCCGTTCTCATACTACGGGCCCACAAGCCCTCCAGTTTGGCAATCCAGAACTACAATGCAACACTCTGCCTGCCCTCCAGAAGAAAAACATTGCCCTCTGGGGCTACCCAGAAACCCCAAATGAGGATCAACCTGCACGCAACTTGGCTGTACCCCAAATATATAGGCTGACCTGGGCACTGATGCCCTTGCAGACACAACTTGAGCCTGGACCTCTTGGCCCAAACAGACATCGGGCCTCACTCTGAGAACATTGGACCCGCCATGGCCTTAGGTCCTCATTTCTTCTCAACCTCGATTCTCAGGCTTCAGAACCTATAACAAATCTCAAACCACTGCACAATGTTGAAAATGATGCAGAAATCAGAACTCCAACCCCAAGCCAAGAAACCTTGTGGTTGCCATGTTGTCCAACGTTCAGTGTAGTTGAAACCAGTGTGGCCCATGAGGCCCCGCCCATGCTACGGGCCACATTGGTCACAAACACACATTGTGACCCTCAGCCTGAGCCCAGTTCTCAAGTAAGGCCTCTCAGTGGCTGGACCCCGAGCCCGCATATGGGGCCTGCCATGCCCCTGGCCCCAATTTTTAACAATAGTTCACTTTGTCCCTTCACTCTTCCTTAGGGCTCTGCTTTGAAATTCCTCTTCTGGTGGGACACCTGAGGTAACAAACATGAAAGGAGTCCTCCCATCCAACAGATTGACAAAAAACAATTGGGATCGGGCCAAATCCACAGAGAGGAAGATTCGTCCATGGCCCATGAGGTCTCCCCGACATTCATCGGCCATCGCTGATACAAAATCCAGAGACAAAAGCCTGAGCAAGCGCCGCAGACTTGCTGTTTCTTCATATCCTCAAGAGTTCTTCTCATGGTTTGTCGATCGGGTCTGCCATACCTACATCCCCAACCCTAAGCTGAGTTTGTGTTTTTAGACTTCTGTCCTCAAAGTCCTGGGACACACACCCTCCAGGCTGGGTCCCCTGGGGTCACACATTAGGACTGCGCCTACCCAATCCATGGGAATTCTGCCCATTCCATTGTCCCAAACCGTACAAATTAGGAGAACCCTCCAAAGTCCCTGAGGCCACCCCAATAGTGTAGGTCACCCGGCACAAAGAAGGGTGGTCTGACACCAGCTGAGCAACTACCTCCACTCATTCCATAGAGGGATGTCCCCAGAGAAGAAGATTGAACCAGACAGGACCCTAGGCCATAATCGGATCCATTGCTTTGGTTTACAGGCATGTCTCCTCAAAAGGCTGGATTCCAGTACTAGCAAAAGGGTTTTCCTGAAGCACCCATCAGAACAAATCTCGTCTCCACAAGGAAACTTGTGCATGGGAGCTATGTCAAAAGCTTAGGAGAATACTTCAGGGTCCCGGTGCCACCGCCTCACTCCAAGGCTCTCATGGACACAAACACACATTAGGACCCATCCTCAGGAAAGTCCATTTCAACTCAGACACCCAGGTTTCTCCCGCAGAGCCATCAGATCTAAACTGCCTTGTTGCTAGGAGACAATTGGAATGCGAGGCGCGCGTCCCAGGCAACCAATCTCGAATGGTGCCCTGAAGTCATTCCATATGGGATGCCCTGGACGTCTCCAACAGGTCTCCATTGACCCGCAGAAGGAATTCCTGAAGGGGGCATCCCACAACTCCCAACGTAGGAAAACCTCCATGGCCTCGAGATTCCACTCCCTTCATGAAGGGGCCGTCATGCACAGAAACTCCAACCTGAGCCAACGTCTGATCCTCGCCCTGACTTCAGATGCATGACATCTTGGTTCTGATGTGAAGGGGGTACCTGCCGTGCCCTCGCCCTGAAACCAAATCTAGCTTGTGATCTCAGACTTCCGTCCTCACACTCCTGGCCCCGAAACTCTCAAGTTTGGAAATTCCGGACCCACAATGCAGCACTCTGCCTGCCCTCTAAAAAAAAAACATATTGCCTAATGAGCTGCCCAGGCAGCTTAAATGAGGATCAACCTACACGGCACTCGAATGTACCCAAATTATATAGTCTAACCTGGGCACTAATGAACTTTCTGACACATCCTGAGGCCAGTCCTCCTGACCAACACCCAGATAGCTGACCACACACTGAGCACATCAGACCCGCCATGGCCTTAGGTCATCATCTCTTCCCGACCTCAGTTTTCAGGCTTCAGAACCTAGACCTTAACTCCAATCCCTGCCCAGGGGTGAGTGTGATGCAGAAATCAGAACTCCTCCTACCTATGGCAAGAAACCTTGTGGTTGGCATGTTGTCCAACATTCAGTGTAGGAGAAACTAGCATTCACCCTGAGTCCCCGCCCATTCTTGAGTGCGAAGAGAGTATAAACATGCATTGTGACCTTCAGCGTGAGTCCTGTCCTCGGGTAAGTCCTCTTAGGGACTGGACCATTAGATTTCATAATGGGCTTGACATGTCCTAGGTCCCAATATTTAAGCAGATATCTGGTTGTCCAGTCGCCCCTCCCCAGGGCTCTACTCTGGTGTCCCTCATTTGGTGGGACACCTGAGGTTAAAAAACAAAACAAAACAAAACAACCACAACAACAACAACAACAACAACAACAAAAAAAACAGACTTATACATCCCACAGAATGACCCCAAACTCTTTGGACGCGGCCACACCTCCAGAGAGTAAGACTCGTCCATTTCCCATGAAGTCACCCGGAAATTTCATAAACATGTGTGACACGATATACAGAGACAAAAACTTGAACGAGAGACTCACACTCGCCCTTTTTCCATATCCCGAAGAGTTCTCCTCATGGTCTGTAGATCACTCCTGCCATACCTATGACCCGAAACATAAGCCGAGTTTGTGTTTTCAGACAACGGTCCAAACAGCCCTGGCCTACACACCGTACATGCTCAGGTCCCTGGAGCCAAACCTGAGGACTGTACTTGCCCTCTCCATCGGATTTCTGTGTGCCCATTCCAATGGCCACAACCCTACTAATAGGATAAACCTCTAAGGTCCCTGAGTCCATCTCATTAGTGGAGGCTTCCCAGGACAAATAGGGGCAATCTGAGCCCATCTGAGCGCCTACCTGCACTCAGACCAGTAGACTGAATTCCCCAGAGTGAAAAAGGAACGAACAGACCCGTACGCACTAATCGGATCCATTGCTTTGTTTTCCAGGAATCTCTCCACAGAGGCCTGGATTTCAATACCAGAATATGGCTGTTTCTTGACTCACCCATCAGAACCAATCTCCTCTACACATGGGAAACTTGCACTTTGGTGCTTTGTCAAAGCTTCTGTTTAGGAGAACCCTTCAGGGCCCCAGTGCCACCGCTTCATTCCAAGGTCTCCATAGACACAAAAACTCATTAGGACCCATCCACAGGAGAGTCCATTTCAACTCAGCCTCCTCGGTTGCTCCCCCAGATCCAGCAGATCTAACATATCTTTTGCTAGGAGACAATTGGAATGCGAGGAGGGCTACCTAGGCAAACATCCTTAGAACCCTGCTCGGAATCGTTGGCCTTGAGCCAACCAACAGGTATCAATTTTCCTACAGAAGAATCTTTGCAGTTTGGAGCTTCTCACTACTCCCATCGTGGGAAAACTCCCATGGCCTCGTGATCCCCCCCTTTCATGAAGGGTCCATCAGGGACTGAACCTCCAACCTGAGCGATCGTCTGATCCTCGCCCTGACTTCAGATCCACGAGATTTCGAGTCAGGTCTATAGATTTTGCCTGCCATGTCCTCACGCAGAAACCTAAGCCTGGTTGGTGTTCTCAGACTTCTGTCCTTAGACTACGGGCCCACAAGCCCTCCAGTTTGGCAATCCAGAACTACAATGCAACACTCTGCCTGCCCTCCAGAAGAAAAACATTGCTCTCTGGGGCTACCCAGAAACCCCAAATGAGGATCAACCTGCATGCCACTTGGCTGTACCCCAAATATATAGGCTGACCTGGGCACTGATCCCGTTGCAGACACAACCTGAGCCTGGACCACCTCGCACCACCCAGACAGCTGGCCACACTCTGAGCACATCGGACCCGCCATGGCCTTAGGTCGTCATCTCTTCTCAACCTCGATTTTCAGGCTTCAGATCCTATAACTTATCTTAAACCACAGCCCACGGTTGAAAATGATGCAGAAATCAGAACTCCATCCCCATGGCAAGAAACCTTGTGGTGCCATGTTGTCCAACGTTCAGTGTAGTTGCAACCAGTGTGGCCCATAAGGCGCCGCCTATGCTCGCGGGCCACATTGGTCACAAATACACATTGTGACCCTCAGCCTGAGGCCAGTCCTCAAGTAAGGCCTCTCAGTGGCTGGACCCTGTGCCCGCATATGGGGCCTGCCATGCCCCTGGCCCCAATTTTTAACCATAGTTCGCTTTGTCCCTTCACTCTTCCCTAGGGCTCTGCTTTGGAATTCCTCTTCTGGTGGGACACCTGAGGTAAAAAACCTGAAAGGAGTTCTCCCTTCCCACAGATTGAAGAAAAACAATTGGGATCGGGACAAATCCAAAGAGAGGAAGATTCGTCAATGGCCCATGAGGTCTCACCGACATTCCACGGCCATCGCTGATACAAAATCCAGAGACAAAAGCCTGAGCAAGCGCCTCAGACTCGCTGTTTTTTCATATCCTGAAGAGTTCTTCTCATGGTTTGTCGATCGGGTCTGCCATACCTACATCCCCAAACCTAAGCTGAGTTTGTGTTTTTAGGCATCTGTCCTCAATGTCCTGGTCAAAACACCCTCAAGGCTGGGTCCCGTGGAGTCACACATTAGGAATGCGCCTACCTAATCCATGGGAATTCTGCCCATTCCATTGTCCCAAACCGTACAAATTAGGAGAACCCTCCAAAGTCCCTGAGGCCATCTCAATAGTGTAGGTCACACGGCACAAACAAGGGCGGTCTGACACCAGCTGAGCAACTACCTCAACTCATTCCATAGATGGATGTCCCCAGAGAAGAAGATTGAACCAGACAGGACCCTAGGCCATAATCGGATCCAATGCTTTGGTTCACAGGTATGTCTCCTCAAAAGCCTGGATTCCAATTCTAGCATAGGGGTTTTCCTGAAGCACCCATCAGAACAAATCTCGTCTCCACAAGGAAACTTGTGCATGGGAGCTATTTCAAAAGCTTAGGAGAATACTTCAGGGTCCTGGTGCCACTGCCTCATTCCAAGGCCCTCATGGACACAAACACACATTAGGACCCATCCTCAGGAAAGTCCATTTCAACTCAGCCACCCAGGTTTCTCCCGCAGAGCCATCAGATCTAAACTGCCTTGTGGCTAGGAGACAATTGGATTGCGAGGCGCGCGTCCCAGGCATCCATCCTCGAATGGTGCCCTGAGGTCATTCCATATGGGATGTCCTGGACCTCTCCAACAGGTCTCAATTGTCCCGCAGAAGGAATCCTTGAAGAGGGCATCCCACAACTCCCAACGTGGGAAAATCTCCATGGCCTCGAGATTCCGCTCCCTTCATGAAGGGGCCGTCATGCACAGAAACTCCAACCTGAGCCAAAGTCTGATCCTCGCCCTGACTTCAGATGCATGACATCTTGGTTCTGATGTGAAGTGGGTACCTGCCGTGCCCTCGCCCTGAAACCCAAATCTAGCTTGTGTTCTCAGAATTCCGAACTCACACTCCTGGCCCCGAAATGCTCAAGTTTGGCAATTCAGGACCCACAATGCAGCACTCTGCCTGCACTCTAGAAAAAAAAAAAATTGCCTAATGAGCTGCCTAGGCAGCTTAAATGAGGATCAAACTACACGGCACTCGAATGTACCCAAATTATATAGTCTAACCTGGGCACTAATGCAATTTCTGACACAACCTGAGCCCGGACCTCCTGACCAACATCCAGACAGCTGAGCGCACACTGAGCACATCAGACCCGCCATGGCCTTAGGTCATCATCTCCTCCCGACCTCAGTTTTCAGGCTTCAGAACCTAGACCTTATCTCCAATCCCTGCCCAGGGGTGAGTGTGATGCAGAAATCAGAGCTCCTCCTTACCCATGGCAAGAAACCTTGTGGTTGGCATGTTGTCCAACGTTCAGTGTAGGAGAAACCAGCATTCACCCTGAGTCCCCGCCCATTCTTGAGTGCGACGAGGGCATAAACATGCATTGTGACCCTCAGCGTGAGTCCTGTCGTCTAGTAAATCCTCTTAGTGACTGGCGCATTAGATGTCATAATGGGCTTGACATGTCCCTAGGCCCCAATATTTAACCAGATTTCTGTTTGTCCAGTCCCCCCTCCCCAGGTCTCTACTCTGGAGTCCCTCATGTGGTGGTACACCTGACGTTAAAAAACAAAACAAAACAAAAACAAAACAAAACAACAACAACAACCACAACAATTTGTACGGTTTGGGACAATGGAATGGGCGAAATTCCCATGGATTGGGTAGGCACAGTCCTAATGTGTGACTCCAGGGGACCCAGCCTGGAGGGCATGTGGCTCAGGACTTTGAGGACAGAAGTCTAAAAACACAAACTCAGCTTAGGTTTGGGGATGTAGGTATGGCGGACCCGATCGACAAACCATGAGAAGAACTCTTGAGGATATGAAGAAACAGCGAGTCTGAGACGCTTGCTCAGGCTTTTGTCTCTGGATTTTGTATCAGCGTTGGCCGTGGAATGTCGGGGAGACCTCATGGGCCATGGACGAATCTTCCTCTCTGTGGATTTGGCCCGATCCCAATTGTTTTTCGTCAAACTGTGGGATGGGAGGACTCCTTTCAGGTTTGTTACCTCAGGTGTCCCACCAAAAGAGGAATTCCAAAGCAGAGCCCTAGGGAAGAGTGAAGGGACAAAGCGAACTATGGTTAAAAATTGGGGCCAGGGGCATGGCAGGCCCCATATGCGGGCTCAGGGTCCAACCACTGAGAGGCCTTACTTGAAGACTGGGCTCAGGCTGAGGGTCACAATGTGTGTTTGTGACCAATGTTGCCCGTGAGCATGGGCGGGGCCTCATGGGCCACACTGGTTTCAACTACACTGAACGTTGGACAGACAACATGGCAACCACAAGATTTCTGCCATGGGGATGGAGTTCTGATTTCTGCATCATTTTCAACCCTGGGCAGTGGATTGAGATAAGTTATAGGATCTGATGCCTCAAAATCGAGGTTGAGAAGAGATGAGGACCTAAGGCCAAGGCGGGTACGATGTGCTCAGAGTGTGGCCAGCTGTCTGTTTGGGGCCAGGAGGTCCAGGCTCAGGTTGTGTCTGCAAGGGCATCAGTGCCCAGGTCAGCCTATATATTTGGGGTACAGCCAAGTGGCGTGCAGGTTGATCCTCATTTGGGGTTTCAGGGTAGCCCCAGAGAGCAATGTTTTTCTTCTGGAGGGCAGGCAGAGTGTTGCATTGTAGTTCTGGATTGCCAAACTGGAGGTCTTGTGGGCCCGTAGTCTGAGGACGGAAGTCTGAGAACAGAAGCTAGGCTTAGGTTTCTGGGTGAGGACATGGCAGACAACATCTACAGACCTGACTCGAGATCTCGTGGATCTGAAGTCAGGGTGAGGAACAGACGATCGCTCAGGTTGGAGGTTCTGTCCCTGATGGCCTCTTCATGAAGTGGGGGGATCACGAGGCCATGGGGGTTTTCCCACGATGGGAGTTGTGAGAATCTCCAAACTGCCAAGATTCCTCTGCCGGACAATTGAGACCTGGTGGTTGGCTCCAGTCCAAAGATTCCGAGCAGGGTTCTAAGGATGGATGGCTGGGTAGCCCACCTCGCATTCCAATTGTCTCCTAGCAACAAGACAGTTTAGATCGGCTGGATCTGGGGGAGCAACCGAGGAGGCTGAGTTGAAATGGACTCTCCTATGGATGGGTCCTAATGTGTTTTTGTATCTATGGAGACCTTGGAATGAAGCGTTGGCACTGGGGACCTGAAGGGTTCTCCTAAACAGAAGTTTGCCATAGAACCAACGTGCAAGTTTCCCATGTGTAGAGGAGATTGGTTCTGATGGGTGAGTCAAGAAACAGCCATGTTCTGGTATTGAAATCCAGGCCTCTGAGGAGAGATGTCTGGAAACCAAAGCAATGGATCCGATTAGTGCCTAGGGGTCTGTTCGATCCTTTTTCCCTCTGGGGACATCAGTCTACGCGTCTGAATGCAGGTGGCGCTCAGAAGGGCTAAGATTGCCCCCTCTTTGTCCTGGGAAGCCACCACTATTGAGATGGCCTCAGGGACTTTGGAGGTTTATCCTCTTAGGAGGGTTGTGGCCATTGAAATGGGCACACAAAATCCCTTGGAGAGGGCAAGTACAGTCCTCAAGTTTGGCTCCAGGGTCCTGAGCCTGTACGGTGTGTAGGCCAGGGCTGTTTGGACCGTTGCCTGAAAACACAAAATCGGCTTATGTTTCGGGTCATAGGTATGGCAGGATTGATCTACAGACCATGAGGAGAACTCTTCGGGATATGGAAAAAGGGCGAGTGTGATTCTCTTGTTCAAGTTTTTGTCTCTGGATATCGTGTCACCCATGTTCATGAAATTTCCGGGTGACTTCATGGGAAATGGACAAGTCTTACTCTCTGGAGTTTTGGCCCCATCCAAAGAGTTTGGGGTCATTCTGTGGAATGGAATATGTCTGTTTTTTTGTCGTTGTTGTTGTTTTGTTTTGTTTTGTTTTTTAACCTCAGGTGTCCAACCAAATGAGGGACTCCAGATTAGAGCCCTGGTGGGGGGCGACTGGACAAACAGAAATCTGGTTAAATATTGGGGCCTAGGGACATGTGAAGCCCATTATCACATCTAATGGTCCAGTCCCTAAGAGGACTTACTAGAGGACAGGTCTCACGCTGAGGGTCACAATGCATGTTTATGTCCTCGTCGCACTCAAGAATGGGAGGGGACTCAGGGTGAATGCTGGTATCTCCTACACTGAACGTTGGACAACATGCCAACCACAAGGTTTCTTGCCAGAGGTAAGGAGGAGTTCTGATTTCTGCATCACACTCACCTCTGGGCAGGGATTGGAGATCAGGTCTAGGTTCTGAAGCCTGAAAACTGAAGTCGGGAAGATATGATGAACTAAGGCCATGGTGGGTCTGATGTGCTCAGGGTGTGATCAGCTCTCTGGGTGTTGGTCAGGAGGTCCGGGCTCAGGTTGTGTCAGAAAGTGCATTAGTGTCCAGGTTAAACTATATAATTGGGGTACATTCGAGTGCCGTGTAGCTTGATCCTCATTTAAGCTGCCTGGGAAGCTCAAGGGCAATTTTTTTTTTTCTAGAGGGCAGGCAGAGTGCTGCATTGTGGGTCCGTAATTACCACACTTGAGGGTTTTGGGGCCAGGAGTGTGAGGACGGAAGTCTGAGAACACAAGCTAGATTTGGGTTTCAGGGCGAGGGCACGGCAGGTACCCACTTCACATCAGAACCAAGATGTCATGCATCTGAAGTCAGGGCGAGGATCAGACGTTGGCTCAGGTTGGAGTTTCTGTGCATGACGGCCCCTTCATGAAGGGAGCGGAATCTCGAGGCCATGGAGGTATTCCCACGTTGGGAGTTGTGGGATGCCCCCTTCAAGGATTCCTTCTGCGGGACAATTGAGACCTGTTGGAGAGGTCCAGGACATCCCATATGGAATGACTCCAGTGCACCGTTCGAGGATGGATGCCTGGACGTGCGCTCGCATTCCAAAGGTCTCCTAGCAACAAGGCAGTTTAGATCTGATGGCTCTGCGGGAGAAACCTGGGTGGCTGAGTTGAAATGGACTTTCCTGAGGATGGGTCCTAATGTTTGTTTGTGTACATGAGGGCCTTGAAATGAGGCCGTGGCACCGGGACCCTGAAGTATTCTCCTAAGCTTTTGACATAGCTCCCATGCACAAGTTTCTTGTGGAGACGAGAATTTTTCTCATGGGTGCTTCAGGAAAACCCCTATGGTCGTATTGGAATCCAGGCTTTTGAGGAGACATGCCTGTGAACCAAAGCAATGGATCCGATTATGTCCTAGGGTCCTGTCTGGTTCAATCTTCTTCTCTGGGGACATCCATCTATGGAATGAGTGGAGGTAGTTGCTCAGCTGGTGTCAGACCGCCCTTGTTTTTGCCGGGCGACCTACACTATTGGGATGGCCTCCGGGACTTTGGAGGGTTCTCCTAATTTGTACGGTTTGGGACAATGGAATGGGGAGAATTCCCAGGGATTGGGTAGGAGCAGTACTAATGTGTGACTCCAGGGGAGCCAGCCTGGAGGGTGTGTGGCCCAGGACTTTGAGGATAGAAGTCTAAAAACACAAACTCAGCTTAGGTTTGGGGATGTAGGTAGGGCAGACCCAATCGACAAACCATGAGAAGAACTCTTCAGGATATGAAGAAACAGCGAGTCTGAGGCTTTTGCTCAAGCTTTTGTCTCAGGATTTTGTATCAGCGATGGCCGATGAATGTCGGGGAGACCTCATGGGCCATGGACGAATCTACCTCTCTGTGGATTTAGCCCAATCCCAATTGTTTTTCGTCAATCTGTGGGATGGGAGGGCTCCTTTCAGGTTTGTTACCTCAGGTGTCCCACCAAAAGAGGAGTTCCAAAGCAGAGCCCTAGGGACGAGTGGAGGGACAAAGCGAACTATGGTTAAAAATTGGGGCCAGGGGCATGGCAGGCCCCATATGCGGGCTCAGGGTCAAGCCACTGAGAGGCCTTACTTGAGGACTGGGCTCAGGCTGAGGGTCTCAATGTGTGTTTGTGACCAATGTGGCCCGCGAGCAGGGGCGGGGCCTCATGGGCCACACTGGTTTCAACTACAGGGAACGTTGGACAACATGGCAACCACAAGGTTTCTTGCCATGGGGATGGAGATCTGATTTCTGCATCATTTTCAACCCTGGGCATTGGTTTGAGATAAGTTATAGGATCTGAAGCCTGAAAATCGAGGTTGAGAAGAGATGACGACCTAAGGCCATGGCGGGTCGGATGTGCTCAGAGTGAGGCCAGCAGTCTGGTGGGGCCAGGAGGTCCAGGCTCAGGTTTTGTCTGCAACGGCATCAGTGCCCAGGTCAGCCTATATATTTGGGGTACAGCCAAGTGGCGTGCAGGTTGATCCTCATTTGGGGTTTCTGGGTAGCCCCAGAGGGCAATGTTTTATTCTGGAGGGCAGGCAGAGTGTTGCATTGTAGTTCTGGATTGCCAAACTGGAGGGCTTGTGGGCCCGTAGTCTGAGGACAGAAGTCTGAGAACAGAAGCTAGGCTTAGGTTTCTGGGTGAGGACATGGCAGGCACAATCTACAGACCTGACTCGAGATCCCGTGGATCTGAAGTCAGGGCGAGTATCAGACGATCGCTCAGGTTGTGGTTCTGTCCCTGATGGACACTTCATGAAGGGGGGGGATCACGAGACCATGGGGGTTTTCCCACGATGGGAGTTGTGAGAAGCTCCAAACTGCAAAGATTCTTGCAGGACAATTGAGACCTGTTGGTTGGCTCCAGGCCAACGATAAAGAGCAGGGTTCTAAGGATGGACGGCTGGGTAGCCCACCTCGCATTCCAATTGTCTCCTAGCAACAAGACATGTTAGATCTGCTGGATCTGGGGGAGCAACCGAGGAGGCTGAGTTGTAATGGACTCTCCTGTGGATGGGTCCTAATGTGTTTTTGTGTCTATGGAGACCTTGGAATGAAGCGGTGGCACTGGGGCCCTGAAGGGTTCTCCTAAACAGAAGCTTTGACAAAGCACCAAAGTGCAAGTTTCCCATGTGTAGAGGAGATTGGTTCTGATGGGTGAGTCAAGAAACAGCCATATTCTGGTATTGAAATCCAGGCCTCTGAGGAGAGATGCCTGGAAACCAAAGCAATATATCCGATTAGTGCCTAGGGGTCTCTTCGTTCCTTTTTGCCTCTGCGGACACCAGTCTACGGGTCTGAGTGCAAGTAGGCCCTCAGATGGGCTCAGATTGCCCCTGTTTGTTCTGGGAAGCCACCACTATTGAGATGGCCTCAGGGACTTTGGAGGTTTATCCTCTTAGGAGGGTTGTGGCCATTGGAATGAGCACACAGAAATCCCTTGGAGAGGGCAAGGACAGTCCTCAGGTTTGGCTCCAGGGTCCTGAGCCTGTACGGTGTGTAGGCCAGGGCTGTTTGGACCGTTGTCTGAAAACACAAACTCGGCTTATGTTTCGGGTCAAAGGTATGGCAGGACTGATCTACAGACCAAGAGGAGAACTCTTCGGGATATGGAAAAATGGCGAGTGTGAGTCTCTTGTTCAAGTTTTTGTCTCTGGATATCGTGTCACCCATGTTCATGAAATTTCCGGGTGACTTCATGGAAAATGGACGAGTCTTACTCTCTGGAGGTGTGGCCCCGTCCAAAGAGTTTGGGGTCATTCTGTGGGATCGAATAAGTCTGTTTTGTTGTGGTTGTTGTTTTGTTTTGTTTTGTTTTTTAACCTCAGGTGTCCCACCAAATGAGGGACTCCAGAGTAGAACCCTGGGGAGGGGCGACTGCACAACCAGAAATCTGGTTAAATATTGGGGCCTAGGGACATGTGAAGCCCATTATCACATCTAATGGTCCAGTCCCTAAGAGGACTTACTAGAGGACAGGTCTCACGCTGAGGGTCACAATGCATGTTTATGTCCTCGTCGCACTCAAGAATGGGAGGGGACTCAGGGTGAATGCTGGTATCTCCTACACTGAACGTTGGACAACATGCCAACCACAAGGTTTCTTGCCAGAGGTAAGGAGGAGTTCTGATTTCTGCATCACACTCACCTCTGGGCAGGGATTGGAGATCAGGTCTAGGTTCTGAAGCCTGAAAACTGAAGTCGGGAAGATATGATGAACTAAGGCCATGGTGGGTCTGATGTGCTCAGGGTGTGATCAGCTCTCTGGGTGTTGGTCAGGAGGTCCGGGCTCAGGTTGTGTCAGAAAGTGCATTAGTGTCCAGGTTAAACTATATAATTGGGGTACATTCGAGTGCCGTGTAGCTTGATCCTCATTTAAGCTGCCTGGGAAGCTCAAGGGCAATTTTTTTTTTTCTAGAGGGCAGGCAGAGTGCTGCATTGTGGGTCCGTAATTACCACACTTGAGGGTTTTGGGGCCAGGAGTGTGAGGACGGAAGTCTGAGAACACAAGCTAGATTTGGGTTTCAGGGCGAGGGCACGGCAGGTACCCACTTCACATCAGAACCAAGATGTCATGCATCTGAAGTCAGGGCGAGGATCAGACGTTGGCTCAGGTTGGAGTTTCTGTGCATGACGGCCCCTTCATGAAGGGAGCGGAATCTCGAGGCCATGGAGGTATTCCCACGTTGGGAGTTGTGGGATGCCCCCTTCAAGGATTCCTTCTGCGGGACAATTGAGACCTGTTGGAGAGGTCCAGGACATCCCATATGGAATGACTCCAGTGCACCGTTCGAGGATGGATGCCTGGACGTGCGCTCGCATTCCAAAGGTCTCCTAGCAACAAGGCAGTTTAGATCTGATGGCTCTGCGGGAGAAACCTGGGTGGCTGAGTTGAAATGGACTTTCCTGAGGATGGGTCCTAATGTTTGTTTGTGTACATGAGGGCCTTGAAATGAGGCCGTGGCACCGGGACCCTGAAGTATTCTCCTAAGCTTTTGACATAGCTCCCATGCACAAGTTTCTTGTGGAGACGAGAATTTTTCTCATGGGTGCTTCAGGAAAACCCCTATGGTCGTATTGGAATCCAGGCTTTTGAGGAGACATGCCTGTGAACCAAAGCAATGGATCCGATTATGTCCTAGGGTCCTGTCTGGTTCAATCTTCTTCTCTGGGGACATCCATCTATGGAATGAGTGGAGGTAGTTGCTCAGCTGGTGTCAGACCGCCCTTGTTTTTGCCGGGCGACCTACACTATTGGGATGGCCTCCGGGACTTTGGAGGGTTCTCCTAATTTGTACGGTTTGGGACAATGGAATGGGGAGAATTCCCAGGGATTGGGTAGGAGCAGTACTAATGTGTGACTCCAGGGGAGCCAGCCTGGAGGGTGTGTGGCCCAGGACTTTGAGGATAGAAGTCTAAAAACACAAACTCAGCTTAGGTTTGGGGATGTAGGTAGGGCAGACCCAATCGACAAACCATGAGAAGAACTCTTCAGGATATGAAGAAACAGCGAGTCTGAGGCTTTTGCTCAAGCTTTTGTCTCAGGATTTTGTATCAGCGATGGCCGATGAATGTCGGGGAGACCTCATGGGCCATGGACGAATCTACCTCTCTGTGGATTTAGCCCAATCCCAATTGTTTTTCGTCAATCTGTGGGATGGGAGGGCTCCTTTCAGGTTTGTTACCTCAGGTGTCCCACCAAAAGAGGAGTTCCAAAGCAGAGCCCTAGGGACGAGTGGAGGGACAAAGCGAACTATGGTTAAAAATTGGGGCCAGGGGCATGGCAGGCCCCATATGCGGGCTCAGGGTCAAGCCACTGAGAGGCCTTACTTGAGGACTGGGCTCAGGCTGAGGGTCTCAATGTGTGTTTGTGACCAATGTGGCCCGCGAGCAGGGGCGGGGCCTCATGGGCCACACTGGTTTCAACTACAGGGAACGTTGGACAACATGGCAACCACAAGGTTTCTTGCCATGGGGATGGAGATCTGATTTCTGCATCATTTTCAACCCTGGGCATTGGTTTGAGATAAGTTATAGGATCTGAAGCCTGAAAATCGAGGTTGAGAAGAGATGACGACCTAAGGCCATGGCGGGTCGGATGTGCTCAGAGTGAGGCCAGCAGTCTGGTGGGGCCAGGAGGTCCAGGCTCAGGTTTTGTCTGCAACGGCATCAGTGCCCAGGTCAGCCTATATATTTGGGGTACAGCCAAGTGGCGTGCAGGTTGATCCTCATTTGGGGTTTCTGGGTAGCCCCAGAGGGCAATGTTTTATTCTGGAGGGCAGGCAGAGTGTTGCATTGTAGTTCTGGATTGCCAAACTGGAGGGCTTGTGGGCCCGTAGTCTGAGGACAGAAGTCTGAGAACAGAAGCTAGGCTTAGGTTTCTGGGTGAGGACATGGCAGGCACAATCTACAGACCTGACTCGAGATCCCGTGGATCTGAAGTCAGGGCGAGTATCAGACGATCGCTCAGGTTGTGGTTCTGTCCCTGATGGACACTTCATGAAGGGGGGGGATCACGAGACCATGGGGATTTCCCACGATGGGAGTTGTGAGAAGCTCCAAACTGCAAAGATTCTTGCAGGACAATTGAGACCTGTTGGTTGGCTCCAGGCCAACGATAAAGAGCAGGGTTCTAAGGATGGACGGCTGGGTAGCCCACCTCGCATTCCAATTGTCTCCTAGCAACAAGACATGTTAGATCTGCTGGATCTGGGGGAGCAACCGAGGAGGCTGAGTTGTAATGGACTCTCCTGTGGATGGGTCCTAATGTGTTTTTGTGTCTATGGAGACCTTGGAATGAAGCGGTGGCACTGGGGCCCTGAAGGGTTCTCCTAAACAGAAGCTTTGACAAAGCACCAAAGTGCAAGTTTCCCATGTGTAGAGGAGATTGGTTCTGATGGGTGAGTCAAGAAACAGCCATATTCTGGTATTGAAATCCAGGCCTCTGAGGAGAGATGCCTGGAAACCAAAGCAATATATCCGATTAGTGCCTAGGGGTCTCTTCGTTCCTTTTTGCCTCTGCGGACACCAGTCTACGGGTCTGAGTGCAAGTAGGCCCTCAGATGGGCTCAGATTGCCCCTGTTTGTTCTGGGAAGCCACCACTATTGAGATGGCCTCAGGGACTTTGGAGGTTTATCCTCTTAGGAGGGTTGTGGCCATTGGAATGAGCACACAGAAATCCCTTGGAGAGGGCAAGGACAGTCCTCAGGTTTGGCTCCAGGGTCCTGAGCCTGTACGGTGTGTAGGCCAGGGCTGTTTGGACCGTTGTCTGAAAACACAAACTCGGCTTATGTTTCGGGTCAAAGGTATGGCAGGACTGATCTACAGACCAAGAGGAGAACTCTTCGGGATATGGAAAAATGGCGAGTGTGAGTCTCTTGTTCAAGTTTTTGTCTCTGGATATCGTGTCACCCATGTTCATGAAATTTCCGGGTGACTTCATGGAAAATGGACGAGTCTTACTCTCTGGAGGTGTGGCCCCGTCCAAAGAGTTTGGGGTCATTCTGTGGGATGGAATAAGTCTGTTTTGTTGTTGTTGTTGTTTTGTTTTGTTTTGTTTTTAACCTCAGGTGTCCCACCAAATGAGCGACTCCAGAGTAGAGCCCTGGGGAGGGGCGACTGCACAACCAGAAATCTGGTTAAATATTGGGGCCTAGGGACATGTCAAGCCCATTAGGACATCTAATGGTCCAGTCACTAAGAGGACTTACTAGAGGACAGGACTCACGCTGAGGGTTACAAGGCATGTTTATGCCCTCGTTGCACTCAAGAGTGGGCGGGGACTCAGGGTGAATGCTGGTTTCTCCTACACTGAACGTTGGACAACATGAGAACCACAAGGTTTCTTGCCATAGGTAGGAGGAGTTCTGATTTCTGCATCACACTCACCCCTGGGCAGGGATTGGAGATTAGGTCTAGGTTCTGAAGCCTGAAAACTGAGTTCGGAAAGAGATGATGACCTAAGGCCATGGCGGGTCTGATGTGCTCAGTGTGCGTTCAGCTCTCTGGGTGTTGGTCAAGAGTTCCGGGCTCAGGTTGTGTCAGAAAGTGGTTTAGTGCCCAGGTTAGACTATATAATTGGGGTACATTCGAGTGCCGTGTAGGTTGATCCTCATTTAAGCTGCCTGGGCAGCTCATTAGGCAATTTTTTTTTTTTTTCTAGAGGGCAGGCAGAGTGCTGCATTGTGGGTCCGTAATTACCACACTTGAGGGTTTTGGGGCCAGGAGTGTGAGGACGGAAGTCTGAGAACACAAGCTAGATTTGGGTTTAAGGGCAAGGGCACGGCAGGTACCCACTTCACATCAGAACCAAGATGTCATGCATCTGAAGTCAGCGCGAGGATCAGACGTTGGCTCAGGTTGGAGTTTCTGTGCATGACGGCCCCTTCATGAAGGGAGCGGAATCTCGAGGCCATGGAGGTATTCCCACGTTGGGAGTTGTGGGATGCCCCCTTCAAGGATTCCTTCTGCGGGACAATTGAGACCTGTTGGAGAGGTCCAGGACATCCCATATGGAATGACTCCAGTGCACCGTTCTAGGATGGATGCCTGGACGTGCGCTCGCATTCCAATTGTCTCCTAGCAACAAGGCAGTTTAGATCTGATGGCTCTGCGGGAGAAACCTGGGTGGCTGAGTTGAAATGGACTTTCCTGAGGATGGGTCCTAATGTTTGTTTGTGTACATGAGGGCCTTGAAATGAGGCCGTGGCACCGGGACCCTGAAGTATTCTCCTAAGATTTTGACATAGCTCCCATGCACAAGTTTCTTGTGGAGACGAGAATTTTTCTGATGGGTGCTTCAGGAAAACCCCTATGGTCGTATTGGAATCCAGGCTTTTGAGGAGACATGCCTGTGAACCAAAGCAATGGATCCGATTATGTCCTAGGGTCCTGTCTGGTTCAATCTTCTTCTCTGGGGACATCCATCTATGGAATGAGTGGAGGTAGTTGCTCAGCTGGTGTCAGACCGCCCTTGTTTGTGCCTGGCGACCTACACTATTGGGATGGCCTCCGGGACTTTGGAGGGTTCTCCTAATTTGTACGGTTTGGGACAATGGAATGGGGAGAATTCCCAGGGATTGGGTAGGAGCAGTACTAATGTGTGACTCCAGGGGACCCAGCCTGGAGGGTGTGTGGCCCAGGACTTTGAGGACAGAAGTCTAAAAACACAAACTCAGCTTAGGTTTGGGGATGTAGGTAGGGCAGACCCAATCGACAAACCATGAGAAGAACTCTTCAGGATATGAAGAAACAGCGAGTCTGAGGCTTTTGCTCAAGCTTTTGTCTCAGGATTTTGTATCAGCGATGGCCGATGAATGTCGGGGAGACCTCATGGGCCATGGACGAATCTACCTCTCTGTGGATTTAGCCCGATCCCAATTGTTTTTCGTCAATCTGTGGGATGGGAGGGCTCCTTTCAGGTTTGTTACCTCAGGTGTCCCACCAAAAGAGGAGTTCCAAAGCAGAGCCCTAGGGACGAGTGGAGGGACAAAGCGAACTATGGTTAAAAATTGGGGCCAGGGGCATGGCAGGCCCCATATGCGGGCTCAGGGTCAAGCCACTGAGAGGCCTTACTTGAGGACTGGGCTCAGGCTGAGGGTCTCAATGTGTGTTTGTGACCAATGTGGCCCGCGAGCAGGGGCGGGGCCTCATGGGCCACACTGGTTTCAACTACACGGAACGTTGGACAACATGGCAACCACAAGGTTTCTTGCCATGGGGATGGAGATCTGATTTCTGAATCATTTTCAACCCTGGGCATTGGTTTGAGATAAGTTATAGGATCTGAAGCCTGAAAATCGAGGTTGAGAAGAGATGACGACCTAAGGCCATGGCGGGTCGGATGTGCTCAGAGTGAGGCCAGCTGTCTGGTGGGGCCAGGAGGTCCAGGCTCAGGTTTTGTCTGCAACGGCATCAGTGCCCAGGTCAGCATATATTTGGGGTACAGCCAAGTGGCGTGCAGGTTGATCCTCATTTGGGGTTTCTGGGTAGCCCCCGAGGGCAATGTTTTATTCTGGAGGGCAGGCAGAGTGTTGCATTGTAGTTCTGGATTGCCAAACTGGAGGGCTTGTGGGCCCGTAATCTGAGGACGGAAGTCTGAGAACAGAAGCTAGGCTTAGGTTTCTGGGTGAGGACATGGCAGGCACAATCTACAGACCTGACTCGAGATCCCGTGGATCTGAAGTCAGGGCGAGTATCAGACGATCGCTCAGGTTGTGGTTCTGTCCCTGATGGACACTTCATGAAGGGGGGGGATCACGAGGCCATGGGGGTTTTCCCACGATGGGAGTTGTGAGAAGCTCCAAACTGCAAAGATTCTTGCAGGACAATTGAGACCTGTTGGTTGGCTCCAGGCCAACGATAAAGAGCAGGGTTCTAAGGATGGATGGCTGGGTAGCCCACCTCGCATTCCAATTGTCTCCTAGCAACAAGACATGTTAGATCTGCTGGATCTGGGGGAGCAACCGAGGAGGCTGAGTTGAAATGGACTCTCTTGTGGATGGGTCCTAATGTGTTTTTGTGTCTATGGAGACCTTGGAATGAAGCGGTGGCACTGGGGCCCTGAAGGGTTCTCCTAAACAGAAGCTTTGACAAAGCACCAAAGTGCAAGTTTCCCATGTGTAGAGGAGATTGGTTCTGATGGGTGAGTCAAGAAACAGCCATATTCTGGTATTGAAATCCAGGCCTCTGAGGAGAGATGCCTGGAAACCAAAGCAATATATCCGATTAGTGCCTAGGGGTCTCTTCGTTCCTTTTTGCCTCTGCGGACACCAGTCTACGGGTCTGAGTGCAAGTAGGCCCTCAGATGGGCTCAGATTGCCCCTGTTTGTTCTGGGAAGCCACCACTATTGAGATGGCCTCAGGGACTTTGGAGGTTTATCCTCTTAGGAGGGTTGTGGCCATTGGAATGGGCACACAGAAATCCCTTGGAGAGGGCAAGGACAGTCCTCAGGTTTGGCTCCAGGGTCCTGAGCCTGTACGGTGTGTAGGCCAGGGCTGTTTGGACCGTTGTCTGAAAACACAAACTCGGCTTATGTTTCGGGTCAAAGGTATGGCAGGACTGATCTACAGACCATGAGGAGAACTCTTCGGGATATGGAAAAAGGGCGAGTGTGAGTCTCTTGTTCAAGTTTTTGTCTCTGGATATCGTGTCACCCATGTTCATGAAATTTCCGGGTGACTTCATGGAAAATGGACGAGTCTTACTCTCTGGAGGTGTGGCCCCTTTCAAAGAGTTTGGGGTCATTCTGTGGGATGGAATAAGTCTGTTTTGTTGTTGTTGTTGTTTTGTTTTGTTTTGTTTTTTAACCTCAGGTGTCCCACCAAATGAGCGACTCCAGAGTAGAGCCCTGGGGAGGGGTGACTGGACAACCAGAAGTCTGGTTAAATATTGGGGCCTAGGGACATGTCAACCCCATTAGAACATCTAATGGTCCAGTCACTAAGAGGACTTACTAGAGGACAGGACTCACGCTGAGGGTTACAAGGCATGTTTATGCCCTCGTTGCACTCAAGAGTGGGCGGGGACTCAGGGTGAATGCTGGTTTCTCCTACACTGAACGTTGGACAACATGAGAACCACAAGGTTTCTTGCCATAGGTAGGAGGAGTTCTGATTTCTGCATCACACTCACCCCTGGGCAGGGATTGGAGATTAGGTCTAGGTTCTGAAGCCTGAAAACTGAGTTCGGAAAGAGATAATGACCTAAGGCCATGGCGGGTCTGATGTGCTCAGTGTGCGTTCAGCTCTCTGGGTGTTGGTCAAGAGTTCCGGGCTCAGGTTGTGTCAGAAAGTGGTTTAGTGCCCAGGTTAGACTATATAATTGGGGTACATTCGAGTGCCGTGTAGGTTGATCCTCATTTAAGCTGCCTGGGCAGCTCATTAGGCAATTTTTTTTTTTTTTCTAGAGGGCAGGCAGAGTGCTGCATTGTGGGTCCGTAATTACCACACTTGAGGGTTTTGGGGCCAGGAGTGTGAGGACGGAAGTCTGAGAACACAAGCTAGATTTGGGTTTAAGGGCAAGGGCACGGCAGGTACCCACTTCACATCAGAACCAAGATGTCATGCATCTGAAGTCAGCGCGAGGATCAGACGTTGGCTCAGGTTGGAGTTTCTGTGCATGACGGCCCCTTCATGAAGGGAGCGGAATCTCGAGGCCATGGAGGTATTCCCACGTTGGGAGTTGTGGGATGCCCCCTTCAAGGATTCCTTCTGCGGGACAATTGAGACCTGTTGGAGAGGTCCAGGACATCCCATATGGAATGACTCCAGTGCACCGTTCTAGGATGGATGCCTGGACGTGCGCTCGCATTCCAATTGTCTCCTAGCAACAAGGCAGTTTAGATCTGATGGCTCTGCGGGAGAAACCTGGGTGGCTGAGTTGAAATGGACTTTCCTGAGGATGGGTCCTAATGTTTGTTTGTGTACATGAGGGCCTTGAAATGAGGCCGTGGCACCGGGACCCTGAAGTATTCTCCTAAGATTTTGACATAGCTCCCATGCACAAGTTTCTTGTGGAGACGAGAATTTTTCTGATGGGTGCTTCAGGAAAACCCCTATGGTCGTATTGGAATCCAGGCTTTTGAGGAGACATGCCTGTGAACCAAAGCAATGGATCCGATTATGTCCTAGGGTCCTGTCTGGTTCAATCTTCTTCTCTGGGGACATCCATCTATGGAATGAGTGGAGGTAGTTGCTCAGCTGGTGTCAGACCGCCCTTGTTTGTGCCTGGCGACCTACACTATTGGGATGGCCTCCGGGACTTTGGAGGGTTCTCCTAATTTGTACGGTTTGGGACAATGGAATGGGGCGAATTCCCAGGGATTGGGTAGGAGCAGTACTAATGTGTGACTCCAGGGGACCCAGCCTGGAGGGTGTGTGGCCCAGGACTTTGAGGACAGAAGTCTAAAAACACAAACTCAGCTTAGGTTTGGGGATGTAGGTAGGGCAGACCCAATCGACAAACCATGAGAAGAACTCTTCAGGATATGAAGAAACAGCGAGTCTGAGGCTTTTGCTCAAGCTTTTGTCTCAGGATTTTGTATCAGCGATGGCCGATGAATGTCGGGGAGACCTCATGGGCCATGGACGAATCTACCTCTCTGTGGATTTAGCCCGATCCCAATTGTTTTTCGTCAATCTGTGGGATGGGAGGGCTCCTTTCAGGTTTGTTACCTCAGGTGTCCCACCAAAAGAGGAGTTCCAAAGCAGAGCCCTAGGGACGAGTGGAGGGACAAAGCGAACTATGGTTAAAAATTGGGGCCAGGGGCATGGCAGGCCCCATATGCGGGCTCAGGGTCAAGCCACTGAGAGGCCTTACTTGAGGACTGGGCTCAGGCTGAGGGTCTCAATGTGTGTTTGTGACCAATGTGGCCCGCGAGCAGGGGCGGGGCCTCATGGGCCACACTGGTTTCAACTACACGGAACGTTGGACAACATGGCAACCACAAGGTTTCTTGCCATGGGGATGGAGATCTGATTTCTGAATCATTTTCAACCCTGGGCATTGGTTTGAGATAAGTTATAGGATCTGAAGCCTGAAAATCGAGGTTGAGAAGAGATGACGACCTAAGGCCATGGCGGGTCGGATGTGCTCAGAGTGAGGCCAGCTGTCTGGTGGGGCCAGGAGGTCCAGGCTCAGGTTTTGTCTGCAACGGCATCAGTGCCCAGGTCAGCATATATTTGGGGTACAGCCAAGTGGCGTGCAGGTTGATCCTCATTTGGGGTTTCTGGGTAGCCCCCGAGGGCAATGTTTTATTCTGGAGGGCAGGCAGAGTGTTGCATTGTAGTTCTGGATTGCCAAACTGGAGGGCTTGTGGGCCCGTAATCTGAGGACGGAAGTCTGAGAACAGAAGCTAGGCTTAGGTTTCTGGGTGAGGACATGGCAGGCACAATCTACAGACCTGACTCGAGATCCCGTGGATCTGAAGTCAGGGCGAGTATCAGACGATCGCTCAGGTTGTGGTTCTGTCCCTGATGGACACTTCATGAAGGGGGGGGATCACGAGGCCATGGGGGTTTTCCCACGATGGGAGTTGTGAGAAGCTCCAAACTGCAAAGATTCTTGCAGGACAATTGAGACCTGTTGGTTGGCTCCAGGCCAACGATAAAGAGCAGGGTTCTAAGGATGGATGGCTGGGTAGCCCACCTCGCATTCCAATTGTCTCCTAGCAACAAGACATGTTAGATCTGCTGGATCTGGGGGAGCAACCGAGGAGGCTGAGTTGAAATGGACTCTCTTGTGGATGGGTCCTAATGTGTTTTTGTGTCTATGGAGACCTTGGAATGAAGCGGTGGCACTGGGGCCCTGAAGGGTTCTCCTAAACAGAAGCTTTGACAAAGCACCAAAGTGCAAGTTTCCCATGTGTAGAGGAGATTGGTTCTGATGGGTGAGTCAAGAAACAGCCATATTCTGGTATTGAAATCCAGGCCTCTGAGGAGAGATGCCTGGAAACCAAAGCAATATATCCGATTAGTGCCTAGGGGTCTCTTCGTTCCTTTTTGCCTCTGCGGACACCAGTCTACGGGTCTGAGTGCAAGTAGGCCCTCAGATGGGCTCAGATTGCCCCTGTTTGTTCTGGGAAGCCACCACTATTGAGATGGCCTCAGGGACTTTGGAGGTTTATCCTCTTAGGAGGGTTGTGGCCATTGGAATGGGCACACAGAAATCCCTTGGAGAGGGCAAGGACAGTCCTCAGGTTTGGCTCCAGGGTCCTGAGCCTGTACGGTGTGTAGGCCAGGGCTGTTTGGACCGTTGTCTGAAAACACAAACTCGGCTTATGTTTCGGGTCAAAGGTATGGCAGGACTGATCTACAGACCATGAGGAGAACTCTTCGGGATATGGAAAAAGGGCGAGTGTGAGTCTCTTGTTCAAGTTTTTGTCTCTGGATATCGTGTCACCCATGTTCATGAAATTTCCGGGTGACTTCATGGAAAATGGACGAGTCTTACTCTCTGGAGGTGTGGCCCCTTTCAAAGAGTTTGGGGTCATTCTGTGGGATGGAATAAGTCTGTTTTGTTGTTGTTGTTGTTTTGTTTTGTTTTGTTTTTTAACCTCAGGTGTCCCACCAAATGAGCGACTCCAGAGTAGAGCCCTGGGGAGGGGTGACTGGACAACCAGAAGTCTGGTTAAATATTGGGGCCTAGGGACATGTCAACCCCATTAGAACATCTAATGGTCCAGTCACTAAGAGGACTTACTAGAGGACAGGACTCACGCTGAGGGTTACAAGGCATGTTTATGCCCTCGTTGCACTCAAGAATGGGCGGGGACTAAGGGTGAATGCTGGTTTCTCCTACACTGAACGTTGGACAACATGCCAACCACAAGTTTTCTTGCCATAGGTAGGAGGAGTTCTGATTTCTGCATCACACTCACCCCTGGGCAGGGATTGGAAATAAGGTCTAGGTTCTGAAGCCTGAAAACTGAGGTCGGGAAGAGATGATGACCTAAGGCCATGGCAGGTCTGATGTGCTCAGTGTGCGGTCAGCTCTCTGGGTGTTGGTCAGGAGGTCCGGGCTCAGGTTGTGTCAGAAAGTGGTTTAGTGCCCAGGTTAGACTATATAATTGGGGTACATTCCAGTGCCGTGTTGGTTGATCCTCATTTAAGCTGCCTGGGCAGCTCATTAGGCCTTTTTTTTTTTTTCTAGAGGGCAGGCAGAGTGCTGCATTGTGGGTCCGGAATTACCAAACTTGAGGGTTTTGGGGCCAGGAGTGTGAGGACGGAAGTCTGAGAACACAAGCTAGATTTGGGTTTCAGGGCGAGGGCACGGCATGTACCCACTTCACATCAGAACCAAGATGTCATGCATCTGAAGTCAGGGCGAGGATCAGACGTTGGCTCAGGTTGGAGTTTCTGTGCATGACGGCCCCTTCATGAAGGGAGTGGAATCTCGAGGCCATGGAGGTATTCCCACGTTGGGAGTTGTGGGATGCCCCCTTCAAGGATTCCTTCTGCGGGACAATTGAGACCTGTTGGAGAGGTCCAGGACATCCCATATGGAATGACTCCAGTGCACCGTTCGAGGATGGATGCCTGGACGTGCGCTCGCATTCCAATTGTCTCCTAGCAACAAGGCAGTTTAGATCTGATGGCTCTGCGGGAGAAACCTGGGTGGCTGAGTTGAAATGGACTTTCCTGAGGATGGGTCCTAATGTTTGTTTGTGTACATGAGGGCCTTGAAATGAGGCCGTGGCACCGGGACCCTGAAGTATTCTCCTAAGATTTTGACATAGCTCCCATGCACAAGTTTCTTGTGGAGACGAGAATTTTTCTGATGGGTGCTTCAGGAAAACCCCTATGGTCGTATTGGAATCCAGGCTTTTGAGGAGACATGCCTGTGAACCAAAGCAATGGATCCGATTATGTCCTAGGGTTCTGTCTGGTTCAATCTTCTTCTCTGGGGACATCCATCTATGGAATGAGTGGAGGTAGTTGCTCAGCTGGTGTCAGACCGCCCTTGTTTGTGCCGGGCGACCTACACTATTGGGATGGCCTCCGGGACTTTGGAGGGTTCTCCTAATTTGTACGGTTTGGGACAATGGAATGGGGAGAATTCCCAGGGATTGGGTAGGCGCAGTACTAATGTGTGACTCCAGGGGACCCAGCCTGGAGGGTGTGTGGCCCAGGACTTGGAGGACAGAAGTCTAAAAACACAAACTCAGCTTAGGTTTGGGGATGTAGGTATGGCAGACACAATCGACAAACCATGAGAAGAACTCTTCAGGATATGAAGAAACAGCGAGTCTGAGGCTTTTGCTCAAGCTTTTGTCTCGGGATTTTGTATCAGCGATGACCGATGAATGTCGGGGAGACCTCATGGGCCATGGATGAATCTTCCTCTCTGTGGATTTAGCCCGATCCCAATTGTTTTTCGTCAATCTGTGGGATGGGAGGGCTCCTTTCAGGTTTGTTACCTCAGGTGTCCCACCAAAAGAGGAGTTCCAAAGCAGAGCCCTAGGGACGAGTGAAGGGACAAAGCGAACTATGGTTAAAATTTGGGGCCAGGGGCATGGCAGGCCCCATATGCGGGTTCAGGGTCACGCCACTGAGAGGCCTTACTTGAGGACTGGGCTCAGGCGGAGGGTCTCAATGTGTGTTTGTGACCAATGTGGCCCGCGAGCATGGGCGGGGCCTCATGGGCCACACTGGTTTCAACTACACTGAACGTTGGACAACATGGCAACCACAAGGTTTCTTGCCATGGAGATGGAGATCTGATTTCTGCATCATTTTCAACCCTGGGCATTGGGTTGAGATAAGTTATAGGATCTGAAGCCTGAAAATCGAGGTTGAGAAGAGATGACGACCTAAGGCCATGGCGGGTCGGATGTGCTCAGAGTGAGGCCAGCTGTCTGGAGGGGCCAGGAGGTCCAGGCTCAGGTTGTGTCTGCAACGGCATCAGTGCCCAGGTCAGCCTATATATTTGGGGTACAGCCAAGTGGCGTGCAGGTTGATCCTCATTTGGGGTTTCTGGGTAGCCCCAGAGGGCAATGTTTTTCTTCTGGAGGGCAGGCAGAGTGTTGCATTGTAGTTCTGGATTGCCAAACTGGAGGGCTTGTGGGCCCGTAGTCTGAGGACGGAACTCTGAGAACAGAAGCTAGGCTTAGGTTTCTGGGTGAGGACATGGCAGGCACAATCTACAGACCTGACTCGAGATCCCGTGGATCTGAAGTCAGGGCGAGTATCAGATGATCGCTCAGGTTGTGGTTCTGTCCCTGATGGACATTTCATGAAGGGGGGGGGAATCACGAGGCCATGGGGGTTTTCCCACAATGGGAGTTCTGAGAAGCTCCAAACTGCAAAGATTCTTGTAGGACAATTGAGACCTGTTGGTTGGCTCCAGGCCAACGATAAAGAGCAGGGTTCTAAGGATGGATGGCTGGGTAGCCCACCTCGCATTCCAATTGTCTCCTAGCAACAAGACATGTTAGATCTGCTGGATCTGGGGGAGCAACCGAGGAGGCTGAGTTGAAATGGACTCTCTTGTGGATGGGTCCTAATGTGTTTTTGTGT
This sequence comes from Mustela lutreola, assembly GCF_030435805.1. Taxonomy (NCBI): domain Eukaryota; kingdom Metazoa; phylum Chordata; class Mammalia; order Carnivora; family Mustelidae; genus Mustela; species Mustela lutreola. The sequence goes on along the minus strand of NC_081302.1, from coordinate 90,149,672 downwards.
CTATGGAGACCTTGGAATGAAGCGGTGGCACTGGGGCCCTGAAGGGTTCTCCTAAACAGAAGCTTTGACAAAGCACCAAAGTGCAAGTTTCCCATGTGTAGAGGAGATTGGTTCTGATGGGTGAGTCAAGAAACAGCCATATTCTGGTATTGAAATCCAGGCCTCTGAGGAGAGATGCCTGGACACCAAAGCAATATATCCGATTAGTGCCTAGGGGTCTCTTCGTTCCTTTTTGCCTCTGCGGACACCAGTCTACGGGTCTGAGTGCAAGTAGGCCCTCAGATGGGCTCAGATTGCCCCTGTTTGTTCTTGGAAGCCACCACTATTGAGATGGCCTCAGGGACTTTGAAGGTTTATCCTCTTAGGAGGGTTGTGGCCATTGGAATGGGCACACAGAAATCCCTTGGAGAGGGCAAGGACAGTCCTCAGGTTTGGCTCCAGGGTCCTGAGCCTGTACGGTGTGTAGGCCAGGGCTGTTTGGACCGTTGTCTGAAAACACAAACTCGGCTTATGTTTCGGGTCAAAGGTATGGCAGGACTGATCTACAGACCATGAGGAGAACTCTTCGGGATATGGAAAAAGGGCGAGTGTGAGTCTCTTGTTCAAGTTTTTGTCTCTGGATATCGTGTCACCCATGTTCATGAAATTTCCGGGTGACTTCATGGAAAATGGACGAGTCTTACTCTCTGGAGGTGTGGCCCCGTCCAAAGAGTTTGGGGTCATTCTGTGGGATGGAAAAAGTCTGTTTTGTTGTTGTTGTTGTTTTGTTTTGTTTTGTTTTTTAACCTCAGGTGTCCCACCAAATGAGGGACTCCAGAGTAGAGCCCTGGGGAGGGGTGACTGGACAACCAGAAGTCTGGTTAAATATTGGGGCCTAGGGACATGTCAAGCCCATTAGGACATCTAATGGTCCAGTCACTAAGAGGACTTACTAGAGGACAGGACTCACGCTGAGGGTTACAAGGCATGTTTATGCCCTCGTTGCACTCAAGACTGGGCGGGGACTCAGGGTGAATGCTGGTTTCTCCTACACTGAACGTTGGACAACATGCCAACCACAAGGTTTCTTGCCATAGGTAGGAGGAGTTCTGATTTCTGCATCACACTCACCCCTGGGCAGGGATTGGAGATTAGGTCTACGTTCTGAAGCCTGAAAACTGAGTTCGGAAAGAGATGATGACCTAAGGCCATGGCAGGTCTGATGTGCTCAGTGTGCGTTCAGCTCTCTGGGTGTTGGTCAGGAGTTCCGGGCTCAGGTTGTGTCAGAAAGTGGTTTAGTGCCCAGGTTAGACTGTATAATTGGGGTACATTCGAGTGCCGTGTAGGTTGATCCTCATTTAAGCTGCCTGGGCAGCTCATTAGGCAATTTTTTTTTTCTAGAGGGCAGGCAGAGTGCTGCATTGTGGGTCCGGAATTACCACACTTGAGGGTTTTGGGGCCAGGAGTGTGAGGACGGAAGTCTGAGAACACAAGCTAGATTTGGGTTTCAGGGCGAGGGCACGGCAGGTACCCACTTCACATCAGAACCAAGATGTCAGGACGAGGATCAGACGTTGGCTCAGGTTGGAGTTTCTGTGCATGACGGCCCCTTCATGAAGGGAGCGGAATCTCGAGGCCATGGAGGTATTCCCACGTTGGGAGTTGTGGGATGCCCCCTTCAAGGATTCCTTCTGCGGGACAATTGAGACCTGTTGGAGAGGTCCAGGACATCCCATATGGAATGACTCCAGTGCACCGTTCGAGGATGGATGCCTGGACGTGCGCTCGCATTCCAATTGTCTCCTAGCAACAAGGCAGTTTAGATCTGATGGCTCTGCGGGAGAAACCTGGGTGGCTGAGTTGAAATGGACTTTCCTGAGGATGGGTCCTAATGTTTGTTTGTGTACATGAGGGCCTTGAAATGAGGCCGTGGCACCGGGACCCTGAAGTATTCTCCTAAGCTTTTGACATAGCTCCCATGCACAAGTTTCCTGTGGAGACGAGAATTTTTCTGATGGGTGCTTCAGGAAAACCCCTATGGTCGTATTGGAATCCAGGCTTTTGAGGAGACATGCCTGTGAACCAAAGCAATGGATCCGATTATGTCCTAGGGTCCTGTCTGGTTCAATCTTCTTCTCTGGGGACATCCATCTATGGAATGAGTGGAGGTAGTTGCTCAGCTGGTGTCAGACCGCCCTTGTTTGTGCCGGGCGACCTACACTATTGGGATGGCCTCCGGGATTTTGGAGGGTTCTCCTAATTTGTACGGTTTGGGACAATGGAATGGGGAGAATTCCCAGGGATTGGGTAGGCGCAGTACTAATGTGTGACTCCAGGGGACCCAGCCTGGAGGGTGTGTGGCCCAGGACTTTGAGGACAGAAGTCTAAAAACACAAACTCAGCTTAGGTTTGGGGATGTAGGTATGGCAGACCCAATCGACAAACCATGAGAAGAACTCTTCAGGATATGAAGAAACAGCAAGTCTGAGGCTTTTGCTCAAGCTTTTGTCTCGGGATTTTCTATCAGCGATGGCCGATGAATGTCGGGGAGACCTCATGGGCCATGGACGAATCTTCCTCTCTGTGGATTTAGCCCGATCCCAATTGTTTTTCGTCAATCTGTGGGATGGGAGGGCTCCTTTCAGGTTTGTTACCTCAGGTGTCCCACCAAAAGAGGAGTTCCAAAGCAGAGCCCTAGGGACGAGTGAAGGGACAAAGCGAACTATGGTTAAAAATTGGGGCCAGGGGCATGGCAGGCCCCATATGCGGGCTCAGGGTCAAGCCACTGAGAGGCCTTACTTGAGGACTAGGCTCAGGGTTAGGGTCTCAATGTGTGTTTGTGACCAATGTGGCCCGCGAGCATGGGCGGGGCCTCATGGGCCACACTGGTTTCAACTACACGGAACATTGGACAACATGGCAACCACAAGGTTTCTTGCCATGGGGATGGAGATCTGATTTCTGCATCATTTTCAACCCTGGGCATTGGTTTGAGATAAGTTATCGGATCTGAAGCCTGAAAATCGAGGTTGAGAAGAGATGACGACCTAAGGCCATGGCGGGTCCGATGTGCTCAGAGTGAGGCCAGCTGTCTGGTGGGGCCAGGAGGTCCAGGCTCAGGTTGTGTCTGCAACGGCATCAGTGCCAAGTTCAGCCTATATATTTGGGGTACAGCCAAGTGGCGTGCAGGTTGATCCTCATTTGGGGTTTCTGGGTAGCCCCAGAGGGCAATGTTTTTCTTCTGGAGGGCAGGCAGAGTGTTGCATTGTAGTTCTGGATTGCCAAACTGGAGGGCTTGTGGGCCCGTAGTCTGAGGACGGAAGTCTGAGAACAGAAGCTAGGCTTAGGTTTCTGGGTGAGGACATGGCAGGCACAATCTACAGACCTGACTCGAGATCCCGTGGATCTGAAGTCAGGGCGAGTATCAGACGATCGCTCAAGTTGTGGTTCTGTCCCTGATGGACACTTCATGAAGTGGGGGGATCACGAAGCCATGGGGGTTTTCCCACGATGGGAGTTGTGAGAAGCTTCAAACTGCAAAGATTCTTGTAGGACAATTGAGACCTGTTTGTTGGCTCCAGGCCAACGATAAAGAGCAGGGTTCTAAGGATGGATGGCTGGGTAGCCCACCTCGCATTCCAATTGTCTCCTAGCAACAAGACATGCTAGATCTGCTGGATCTGGGGGAGCAACCGAGGAGGCTGAGTTGAAATGCACTCTCCTGTGGCTGGGTCCTAATGTGTTTTTGTGTCTATGGAGACCTTGGAATGAAGCGGAGGCACTGGGGCCCTGAAGGGTTCTCCTAAACAGAAGCTTTGACAAAGCACCAAAGTGCAAGTTTCCCATGTGTAGAGGAGATTGGTTCTGATGGGTGAGTCAAGAAACAGCCATATTCTGGTATTGAAATTCAGGCCTCTGAGGAGAGATGCCTGGAAACCAAAGCAATATATCCGATTAGTGCCTAGGGGTCTCTTCGTTCCTTTTTGCCTCTGCGGACACCAGTCTACGGGTCTGAGTGCAAGTAGGCCCTCAGATGGGCTCAGATTGCCCCTGTTTGTTCTGGGAAGCCACCACTATTGAGATGGCCTCAGGGACTTTGGAGGTTTATCCTCTTAGGAGGGTTTTGGCCATTGGAATGTGCACACAGAAATCCCTTGGAGAGGGCAAGTACAGTCCTCAGGTTTGGCTCCAGGGTCCTGAGCCTGTACGGTGTGTAGGCCAGGGCTGTTTGGACCGTTGTCTGAAAACACAAACTCGGCTTATGTTTCGGGTCAAAGGTATGGCAGGACTGATCTACAGACCATGAGGAGAACTCTTCGGGATATGGAAAAAGGGCGAGTGTGAGTCTCTTGTTCAAGTTTTTGTCTCTGGATATCGTGTCACCCATGTTCATGAAATTTCCGGGTGACTTCATGGAAAATGGACGAGTCTTACTCTCTGGAGGTGTGGCCCCGTCCAAAGAGTTTGGGGTCATTCTGTGGGATGGAATAAGTCTGTTTTGTTGTTGTTGTTGTTTTGTTTTGTTTTGTTTTTTAACCTCAGGTGTCCCACCAAATTAGGGACTCCAGAGTAGAGCCCTGGGGAGGGGCGACTGCACAACCAGAAATCTGGTTAAATATTGGGGCCTAGGGACATGTCAAGCCCATTAGGACATCTAATGGTTCAGTCACTAAGAGGACTTACTAGAGGACAGGACTCACGCTGAGGGTTACAAGGCATGTTTATGCCCTCGTTGCACTCAAGACTGGGCGGGGACTCAGGGTGAATGCTGGTTTCTCCTACACTGAACGTTGGACAACATGCCAACCACAAGGTTTCTTGCCATAAGTAGGAGGAGTTCTGATTTCTGCATCACACTCACCCTTGGGCAGGGATTGGAGATAAGGTCTAGGTTCTGAAGCCTGAAAACTGAGGTCGGGAAGAGATGATGACCTAAGGCCATGGCAGGTCTGATGTGCTCAGTGTGCGGTCAGCTCTCTGGGTGTTGGTCAGGAGGTCCTGGCTCAGGTTGTGTCAGAAAGTGGTTTAGTGCCCAGGTTAGACTATATAATTGGGGTACATTCGAGTGCCGTGGAGGTTGATCCTCATTTAAGCTGCTTGGGCAGCTCATTAGGCAATTTTTTTTTTTTCTAGAGGTCAGGCAGGGTGCTGCATTGTGGGTCCGGAATTACCAAACTTGAGGGTTTTGGGGCCAGGAGTGTGAGGACGGAAGTCTGAGAACACAAGCTAGATTTGGGTTTCAGGGCGAGGGCACGGCATGTACCCACTTCACATCAGAACCAAGATGTCATGCATCTGAAGTCAGGGCGAGGATCAGACGTTGGCTCAGGTTGGAGTTTCTGTGCATGACGGCCCCTTCATGAAGGGAGCGGAATCTCGAGGCCATGGAGGTATTCCCACGTTGGGAGTTGTGGGATGCCCCCTTCAAGGATTCCTTCTGCGGGACAATTGAGACCTGTTGGAGAGGTCCAGGACATCCCATATGGAATGACTCCAGTGCACCGTTCGAGGATGGATGCCTGAACGTGCGCTCGCATTCCAATTGTCTCCTAGCAACAAGGCAGTTTAGATCTCATGGCTCTGCGGGAGAAACCTGGGTGGCTGAGTTGAAATGGACTTTCCTGAGGATGGGTCCTAATGTTTGTTTGTGTACATGAGGGCCTTGAAATGAGGCCGTGGCACCGGGACCCTGAAGTATTCTCCTAAGCTTTTGACATAGCTCCCATGCACAAGTTTCTTGTGGAGACGAGAATTTTTCTGATGGGTGCTTCAGGAAAACCCCTATGGTCGTATTGGAATCCAGGCTTTTGAGGAGACATGCCTGTGAACCAAAGCAATGGATCCGATTATGTCCTAGGGTCCTGTCTGGTTCAATCTTCTTCTCTGGGGACATCCATCTATGGAATGAGTGGAGGTAGTTGCTCAGCTGGTGTCAGACCGCCCTTGTTTGTGCCTGGCGACCTACACTATTGGGATGGCCTCCGGGACTTTGGAGGGTTCTCCTAATTTGTACGGTTTGGGACAATGGAATGGGGAGAATTCCCAGGGATTGGGTAGGCGCAGTACTAATGTGTAACTCCAGGGGACCCAGCCTGGAGGGTGTGTGGCCCAGGACTTTGAGGACAGAAGTCTAAAAACACAAACTCAGCTTAGGTTTGGGGATGTAGGTATGGCAGACCCAATCGACAAACCATGAGAAGAAATCTTCAGGATATGAAGAAACAGCGAGTCTGAGGCTTTTGCTCAAGCTTTTGTCTCGGGATTTTGTATCAGCGATGGCCGATGAATGTCGGGGAGACCTCATGGGCCATGGATGAATCTTCCTCTCTGTGGATTTAGCCTGATCCCAATTGTTTTTCGTCAATCTGTGGGATGGGAGGGCTCCTTTCAGGTTTGTTACCTCAGGTGTCCCACCAAAAGAGGAGTTCCAAAGCAGAGCCCTAGGGACGAGTGAAGGGACAAAGCGAACTATGGTTAAAAATTGGGGCCAGGGGCATGGCAGGCCCCATATGCGGGCTCAGGGTCAAGCCACTGAGAGGCCTTACTTGAGGACTGGGCTCAGGCGGAGGGTCTCAATGTGTGTTTGTGACCAATGTGGCCCGCGAGCATGGGCGGGGCCTCATGGGCCACACTGGTTTCAACTACACTGAACGTTGGACAACATGGCAACCACAAGGTTTCTTGCCATGGGGATGGAGATCTGATTACTGCATCATTTTCAACCCTGGGCATTGGTTTGAGATAAGTTATCGGATCTGAAGCCTGAAAATCGAGGTTGAGAAGAGATGACGACCTAAGGCCATGGCGGATCCGATGTGCTCAGAGTGAGGCCAGCTGTCTGGAGGGGCCAGGAGGTCCAGGCTCAGGTTGTGTCTGCAAGGGCATCAGTGCCCAGGTCAGCCTATATATTTGGGGTACAGCCAAGTGGCGTGCAGGTTGATCCTCATTTGGGGTTTCTGGGTAGCCCCAGAGGGCAATGTTTTTCTTCTGGAGGGCAGGCAGAGTGTTGCATTGTAGTTCTGGATTGCCAAACTGGAGGGCTTGTGGGCCCGTAGTCTGAGGACGGAAGTCTGAGAACAGAAGCTAGGCTTAGGATTCTGGGTGAGGACATGGCAGGCACAATCTACAGACCTGACTCGAGATCCCGTGGATCTGAAGTCAGGGCGAGTATCAGACGATCGCTCAGGTTGTGGTTCTGTCCCTGATGGACACTTCATGAAGGGGGGGGATCACGAGGCCATGGGGGTTTTCCCACGATGGGAGTTGTGAGAAGCTCCAAACTGCATAGATTCTTGCAGGACAATTGAGACCTCTTGGTTGGCTCCAGGCCAACGATAAAGAGCAGGGTTCTAAGGATGGATGGCTGGGTAGCCCACCTCGTATTCCAATTGTCTCCAAGCAACAAGACATGTTAGATCTGTTGGATCTGGGGGAGCAACCGAGGAGGCTGAGTTGAAATGGCCTCTCCTGTGGATGGGCCCTAATGTGTTTTTGTGTCTATGGAGACCTTGGAATGAAGCGGTGGCACTGGGGCCCTGAAGGGTTCTCCTAAACAGAAGCTTTGACAGAGCACCAAAGTGCAAGTTTCCCATGGTAGAGGAGATTGGTTCTGATGGGTGAGTCAAGAAACAGCCATATTCTGGTATTGAAATCCAGGCCTCTGAGGAGAGATGCCTGGAAACCAAAGCAATATATCCGATTAGTGCCTAGGGGTCTCTTCGTTCCTTTTTGCCTCTGCGGACACCAGTCTACGGCTCTGAGTGCAAGTAGGCCCTCAGATGGGCTCAGATTGCCCCTGTTTGTTCTGGGAAGCCACCACTATTGAGATGGCCTCAGGGACTTTGGAGGTTTATCCTCTTAGGAGGGTTTTGGCCATTGGAATGTGCACACAGAAATCCCTTGGAGAGGGCAAGTACAGTCCTCAGGTTTGGCTCCAGGGTCCTGAGCCTGTACGGTGTGTAGGCCAGGGCTGTTTGGACCGTTGTCTGAAAACACAAACTCGGCTTATGTTTCGGGTCAAAGGTATGGCAGGACTGATCTACAGACCATGAGGAGAACTCTTCGGGATATGGAAAAAGGGCGAGTGTTAGTCTCTTGTTCAAGTTTTTGTCTCTGGATATCGTGTCATCCATGTTCATGAAATTTCCGGGTGACTTCATGGAAAATGGACGAGTCTTACTCTCTGGAGGTGTGGCCCCGTCCAAAGAGTTTGGGGTCATTCTGTGGGATCGAATAAGTCTGTTTTGTTGTTGTTGTTGTTTTGTTTTGTTTTGTTTTTTAACCTCAGGTGTCCCACCAAATGAGGGACTCCAGAGTAGAGCCCTGGGGAGGGGCGACTCCACAACCAGAAATCTGCTTAAATATTGGGGCCTAGGGACATGTCAAGCCCATTAGGACATCTAATGGTCCAGTCACTAAGACGACTTACTAGAGGACAGGACTCACCCTGAGGGTTACAAGGCATGTTTATGCCCTCGTTGCACTCAAGACTGGGCGGGGACTCAGGGTGAATGCTGGTTTCTCCTACACTGAACGTTGGACAACATGCCAACCACAAGGTTTCTTGCCATAAGTAGGAGGAGTTCTGATTTCTGCATCACACTCACCCCTGGGCAGGGATTGGAGATAAGGTCTAGGTTCTGAAGCCTGAAAACTGAGGTCGGGAAGAGATGATGACCTAAGGCCATGGCAGGTCTGATGTGCTCAGTGTGCGGTCAGCTCTCTGGGTGTTGGTCAGGAGGTCCTGGCTCAGGTTGTGTCAGAAAGTGGTTTAGTGCCCAGGTTAGACTATATAATTGGGGTACATTCGAGTGCCGTGGAGGTTGATCCTCATTTAAGCTGCTTGGGCAGCTCATTAGGCAATTTTTTTTTTTTTTTCTAGAGGTCAGGCAGAGTGCTGCATTGTGGGTCCGGAATTACCAAACTTGAGGGTTTTGGGGCCAGGAGTGTGAGGACGGAAGTCTGAGAACACAAGCTAGATTTGGGTTTCAGGGCGAGGGCACGGCATGTACCCACTTCACATCAGAACCAAGATGTCATGCATCTGAAGTCAGGGCGAGGATCAGACGTTGGCTCAGGTTGGAGTTTCTGTGCATGACGGCCCCATCATGAAGGGAGCGGAATCTCGAGGCCATGGAGGTATTCCCACGTTGGGAGTTGTGGGATGCCCCCTTCAAGGATTCCTTCTGCGGGACATTTGAGACCTGTTGGAGAGGTCCAGGACATCCCATATGGAATGACTCCAGTGCACCGTTCGAGGATGGATGCCTGGACGTGCGCTCGCATTCCAATTGTCTCCTAGCAACAAGGCAGTTTAGATCTCATGGCTCTGCGGGAGAAACCTGGGTGGCTGAGTTGAAATGGACTTTCCTGAGGATGGGTCCTAATGTTTGTTTGTGTACATGAGAGCCTTGAAATGAGGCCCTAGCACCGGGACCCTGAAGTATTCTCCTAAGCTTTTGACATAGCTCCAATTCACAAGTTTCTTGTGGAGACGAGAATTTTTCTGATGGGTGCTTCAGGAAAACCCCTATGGTCGTATTAGAATCCAGGCTTTTGAGGAGACATGCATGTGAACCAAAGCAATGGATCCGATTATGTCCTAGGGTCCTGTCTGGTTCAATCTTCTTCTCTGGGGACATCCATCTATGGAATGAGTGGAGGTAGTTGCTCAGCTGGTGTCAGACCGCCCTTGTTTGTGCTGGGCGACCTACACTATAGGGATGGCCTCAGGGACTTTGGAGGGTTCTCCTAATTTGTACGGTTTGGGACAATGGAATGGGGAGAATTCCCAGGGATTGGGTAGGCGCAGTACTAATGTGTGACTCCAGGGGACCCAGCCTGGAGGGTGTGTGGCCCAGGACTTTGAGGACACAAGTCTAAAAACACAAACTCAGCTTAGGTTTGGGGATGTAGGTATGGCAGACCCAATCGACAAACCATGAGAAGAACTCTTCAGGATATGAAGAAACAGGGAGTCTGAGACTTTTGCTCAAGCTTTTGTCTCGGGATTTTGTATCAGCGATGGCCGATGAATGTCGGGGAGACCTCATGGGCCATGGACGAATCATCCTCTCTGTGGATTTAGCCCGATCCCAATTGTTTTTCGTCCATCTGTGGGATGGGAGGGCTCCTTTCAGGTTTGTTACCTCAGGTGTCCCACCAAAAGAGGAGTTCCAAAGCAGAGCCCTAGGGACGAGTGAAGGGACAAAGCGAACTATGGTTAAAAATTGGGGCCAGGGGCATGGCAGGCCCCATATGCGGGCTCAGGGTCAAGCCACTGAGAGGCCTTACTTGAGGACTGGGCTCAGGCTGAGGGTCTCAATGTGTGTTTGTGACCAATGTGGCCCGCGAGCATGGGCGGGGCCACATGGGCCACACTTGTTTCAACTACACGGAACGTTGGACAACATGGCAAGCACAAGGTTTCTTGCCATGGGGATGGAGATCTGATTTCTGCATCATTTTCAACCCTGGGCATTGGTTTGAGATAAGTTATAGGATCTGAAACCTGAAAATCGAGGTTGAGAAGAGATGACGACCTAAGGCCATGGCGGGTCCGATGTGCTCAGAGTGAGGCCAGCTGTCTGGTGGGGCCAGGAGGTCCAGGCTCAGGTTGTGTCTGCAAGGGCATCAGTGCCCAGGTCAGCCTATATATTTGGGGTACAGCCAAGTGGCGTGTAGGTTGATCCTCATTTGGGGTTTCTGGGTAGCCCCAGAGGGCAATGTTTTCCTTCTGGAGGGCAGGCAGAGTGTTGCATTGTAGTTCTGGATTGCCAAACTGGAGGGCTTGTGGGCCCGTAGTCTGAGGACGGAAGTCTGAGAACAGAAGCTAGGCTTAGGTTTCTGGGTGAGGACATGGCAGGCACAATCTACAGACCTGACTCGAGATCCCGTGGATCTGAAGTCAGGGCGAGTATCAGACGATCGCTCAGGTTGTGGTTCTGTCCCTGATGGACACTTCATGAAGGGGGGGGATCACGAGGCCATGGGGGTTTTCCCACGATGGGAGTTGTGAGAAGCTCCAAACTGCATAGATTCTTGCAGGACAATTGAGACCTCTTGGTTGGCTCCAGGCCAACGATAAAGAGCAGGGTTCTAAGGATGGATGGCTGGGTAGCCCACCTCGTATTCCAATTGTCCCCAAGCAACAAGACATGTTAGATCTGTTGGATCTGGGGGAGCAACCGAGGAGGCTGAGTTGAAATGGCCTCTCCTGTGGATGGGTCCTAATGTGTTTTTGTGTCTATGGAGACCTTGGAATGAAGCGGTGGCACTGGGGCCCTGAAGGGTTCTCCTAAACAGAAGCTTTGACAAAGCACCAAAGTGCAAGTTTCCCATGTGTAGAGGAGATTGGTTCTGATGGGTGAGTCAAGAAACAGCCATATTCTGGTATTGAAATCCAGGCCTCAGAGGAGAGATGCCTGGAAACCAAAGCAATATATCCGATTAGTGCCTAGGGGTCTCTTCGTTCCTTTTTGCCTCTGCGGACACCAGTCTACGGGTCTGAGTGCAAGTAGGCCCTCAGATGGGCTCAGATTGCCCCTGTTTGTTCTGGGAAGCCACCACTATTGAGATGGCCTCAGGGACTTTGGAGGTTTATCCTCTTAGGAGGGTTTTGGCCATTGGAATGTGCACACAGAAATCCCTTGTAGAGGGCAAGTACAGTCCTCAGGTTTGGCTCCAGTGTCCTGAGCCTGTACGGTGTGTAGGCCAGGGCTGTTTGGACCGTTGTCTGAAAACACAAACTCGGCTTATGTTTCGGGTCAAAGGTATGGCAGGACTGATCTACAGACCATGAGGAGAACTCTTCGGGATATGGAAAAAGGGCGAGTGTTAGTCTCTTGTTCAAGTTTTTGTCTCTGGATATCGTGTCATCCATGTTCATGAAATTTCCGGGTGACTTCATGGAAAATGGACGAGTCTTACTCTCTGGAGGTGTGGCCCCGTCCAAAGAGTTTGGGGTCATTCTGTGGGATGGAATAAGTCTGTTTTGTTGTTGTTGTTGTTTTGTTTTGTTTTGTTTTTTAACCTCAGGTGTCCCACCAAATTAGGGACTCCAGAGTAGAGCCCTGGGGAGGGGCGACTGCACAACCAGAAATCTGGTTAAATATTGGGGCCTAGGGACATGTCAAGCCCATTAGGACATCTAATGGTCCAGTCACTAAGAGGACTTACTAGAGGACAGGACTCACGCTGAGGGTTACAAGGCATGTTTATGCCCTCGTTGCACTCAAGACTGGGCGGAGACTCAGGGTGAATGCTGCTTTCTCCTACACTGAACGTTGGACAACATGCCAACCACAAGGTTTCTTGCCATAGGTAGGAGGAGTTCTGATTTCTGCATCACACTCACCCCTGGGCAGGGATTGGAGATAAGGTCTAGGTTCTGAAGCCTGAAAACTGAGGTCGGGAAGAGATGATGACCTAAGGCCATGGCAGGTCTGATGTGCTCAGTGTGCGGTCAGCTCTCTGGGTGTTGGTCAGGAGTTCCTGGCTCAGGTTGTGTCAGAAAGTGGTTTAGTGCCCAGGTTAGACTATATAATTGGGGTACATTCGAGTGCCGTGGAGGTTGATCCTCATTTAAGCTGCTTGGGCAGCTCATTAGGCAATTTTTTTTTTTTTTCTAGAGGTCAGGCAGAGTGCTGCATTGTGGGTCCGGAATTACCAAACTTGAGCGTTTTGGGGCCAGGAGTGTGAGGACGGAAGTCTGAGAACACAAGCTAGATTTGGGTTTCAGGGCGAGGGCACGGCATGTACCCACTTCACATCAGAACCAAGATGTCATGCATCTGAAGTCAGGGCGAGGATCAGACGTTGGCTCAGGTTGGAGTTTCTGTGCATGACGGCCCCTTCATGAAGGGAGCGGAATCTCGAGGCCATGGAGGTATTCCCACGTTGGGAGTTGTGGGATGCCCCCTTCAAGGATTCCTTCTGCGGGACAATTGAGACCTGTTGGAGAGGTCCAGGACATCCCATATGGAATGACTCCAGTGCACCGTTCGAGGATGGATGCCTGGACGTGCGCTCGCATTCCAATTGTCTCCTAGCAACAAGGCCGTTTAGATCTCATGGCTCTGCGGGAGAAACCTGGGTGGCTGAGTTGAAATGGACTTTCCTGAGGATGGGTCCTAATGTTTGTTTGTGTACATGAGGGCCTTGAAATGAGGCCGTGGCACCGGGACCCTGAAGTATTCTCCTAAGCTTTTGACATAGCTCCCATGCACAAGTTTCTTGTGGAGACGAGAATTTTTCTGATGGGTGCTTCAGGAAAACCCCTATGGTCGTATTGGAATCCAGGCTTTTGAGGAGACATGCCTGTGAACCAAAGCAATGGATCCGATTATGTCCTAGGGTCCTGTCTGGTTCAATCTTCTTCTCTGGGGACATCCATCTATGGAATGAGTGGAGGTAGTTGCTCAGCTGGTGTCAGACCGCCCTTGTTTGTGCCGGACGACCTACACTATTGGGATGGCCTCCGGGACTTTGGAGGGTTCTCCTAATTTGTACGGTTTGGGACAATGGAATGGGGAGAATTCCCAGGGATTGGGTAGGCGCAGTACTAATGTGTAACTCCAGGGGACCCAGCCTGGAGGGTGTGTGGCCCAGGACTTTGAGGACAGAAGTCTAAAAACACAAACTCAGCTTAGGTTTGGGGATGTAGGTATGGCAGACCCAATCGACAAACCATGAGAAGAACTCTTCAGGATATGAAGAAACAGCGAGTCTGAGGCTTTTGCTCAAGCTTTTGTCTCGGGATTTTGTATCAGCGATGGCCGATGAATGTCGGGGAGACCTCATGGGCCATGGATGAATCTTCCTCTCTGTGGATTTAGCCTGATCCCAATTGTTTTTCGTCAATCTGTGGGATGGGAGGGCTCCTTTCAGGTTTGTTACCTCAGGTGTCCCACCAAAAGAGGAGTTCCAAAGCAGAGCCCTAGGGACGAGTGAAGGGACAAAGCGAACTATGGTTAAAAATTGGGGCCAGGGGCATGGCAGGCCCCATATGCGGGCTCAGGGTCAAGCCACTGAGAGGCCTTACTTGAGGACTGGGCTCAGGCGGAGGGTCTCAATGTGTGTTTGTGACCAATGTGGCCCGCGAGCATGGGCGGGGCCTCATGGGCCACACTGGTTTCAACTACACTGAACGTTGGACAACATGGCAACCACAAGGTTTCTTGCCATGGGGATGGAGATCTGATTTCTGCATCATTTTCAACCCTGGGCATTGGTTTGAGATAAGTTTTCGGATCTGAAGCCTGAAAATCAAGGTTGAGAAGAGATGACGACCTAAGGCCATGGCGGGTCCGATGTGCTCAGAGTGAGGCCAGCTGTCTGGAGGGGCCAGGAGGTCCAGGCTCAGGTTGTGTCTGCAAGGGCATCAGTGCCCAGGTCAGCCTATATATTTGGGGTACAGCCAAGTGGCGTGCAGGTTGATCCTCATTTGGGGTTTCTGGGTAGCCCCAGAGGGCAATGTTTTTCTTCTGGAGGGCAGGCAGAGTGTTTCATTGTAGTTCTGGATTGCCAAACTGGAGGGCTTGTGGGCCCGTAGTCTGAGGACGGAAGTCTGAGAACAGAAGCTAGGCTTAGGTTTCTGGGTGAGGACATGGCAGGCACAATCTACAGACCTGACTCGAGATCCCGTGGATCTGAAGTCAGGGCAAGTATCAGACGATCGCTCAGGTTGTGGTTCTGTCCCTGATGGACACTTCATGAAGGGGGGGGATCACGAGGCCATGGGGGTTTTCCCACGATGGGAGTTGTGAGAAGCTCCAAACTGCATAGATTCTTGCAGGACAATTGAGACCTCTTGGTTGGCTCCAGGCCAACGATAAAGAGCAGGGTTCTAAGGATGGATGGCTGGGTAGCCCACCTCGTATTCCAATTGTCTCCAAGCAACAAGACATGTTAGATCTGTTGGATCTGGGGGAGCAACCGAGGAGGCTGAGTTGAAATGGCCTCTCCTGTGGATGGGCCCTAATGTGTTTTTGTGTCTATGGAGACCTTGGAATGAAGCGGTGGCACTGGGGCCCTGAAGGGTTCTCCTAAACAGAAGCTTTGACAAAGCACCAAAGTGCAAGTTTCCCATGTGTAGAGGAGATTGGTTCTGATGGGTGAGTCAAGAAACAGCCATATTCTGGTATTGAAATCCAGGCCTCAGAGGAGAGATGCCTGGAAACCAAAGCAATATATCCGATTAGTGCCTAGGGGTCTCTTCGTTCCTTTTTGCCTCTGCGGACACCAGTCTACGGGTCTGAGTGCAAGTAGGCCCTCAGATGGGCTCAGATTGCCCCTGTTTGTTCTGGGAAGCCACCACTATTGAGATGGCCTCAGGGACTTTGGAGGTTTATCCTCTTAGGAGGGTTTTGGCCATTGGAATGTGCACACAGAAATCCCTTGTAGAGGGCAAGTACAGTCCTCAGGTTTGGCTCCAGTGTCCTGAGCCTGTACGGTGTGTAGGCCAGGGCTGTTTGGACCGTTGTCTGAAAACACAAACTCGGCTTATGTTTCGGGTCAAAGGTATGGCAGGACTGATCTACAGACCATGAGGAGAACTCTTCGGGATATGGAAAAAGGGCGAGTGTTAGTCTCTTGTTCAAGTTTTTGTCTCTGGATATCGTGTCATCCATGTTCATGAAATTTCCGGGTGACTTCATGGAAAATGGACGAGTCTTACTCTCTGGAGGTGTGGCCCCGTCCAAAGAGTTTGGGGTCATTCTGTGGGATGGAATAAGTCTGTTTTGTTGTTGTTGTTGTTTTGTTTTGTTTTGTTTTTTAACCTCAGGTGTCCCACCAAATTAGGGACTCCAGAGTAGAGCCCTGGGGAGGGGCGACTGCACAACCAGAAATCTGGTTAAATATTGGGGCCTAGGGACATGTCAAGCCCATTAGGACATCTAATGGTCCAGTCACTAAGAGGACTTACTAGAGGACAGGACTCACGCTGAGGGTTACAAGGCATGTTTATGCCCTCGTTGCACTCAAGACTGGGCGGAGACTCAGGGTGAATGCTGCTTTCTCCTACACTGAACGTTGGACAACATGCCAACCACAAGGTTTCTTGCCATAGGTAGGAGGAGTTCTGATTTCTGCATCACACTCACCCCTGGGCAGGGATTGGAGATAAGGTCTAGGTTCTGAAGCCTGAAAACTGAGGTCGGGAAGAGATGATGACCTAAGGCCATGGCAGGTCTGATGTGCTCAGTGTGCGGTCAGCTCTCTGGGTGTTGGTCAGGAGTTCCTGGCTCAGGTTGTGTCAGAAAGTGGTTTAGTGCCCAGGTTAGACTATATAATTGGGGTACATTCGAGTGCCGTGGAGGTTGATCCTCATTTAAGCTGCTTGGGCAGCTCATTAGGCAATTTTTTTTTTTTTTCTAGAGGTCAGGCAGAGTGCTGCATTGTGGGTCCGGAATTACCAAACTTGAGCGTTTTGGGGCCAGGAGTGTGAGGACGGAAGTCTGAGAACACAAGCTAGATTTGGGTTTCAGGGCGAGGGCACGGCATGTACCCACTTCACATCAGAACCAAGATGTCATGCATCTGAAGTCAGGGCGAGGATCAGACGTTGGCTCAGGTTGGAGTTTCTGTGCATGACGGCCCCTTCATGAAGGGAGCGGAATCTCGAGGCCATGGAGGTATTCCCACGTTGGGAGTTGTGGGATGCCCCCTTCAAGGATTCCTTCTGCGGGACAATTGAGACCTGTTGGAGAGGTCCAGGACATCCCATATGGAATGACTCCAGTGCACCGTTCGAGGATGGATGCCTGGACGTGCGCTCGCATTCCAATTGTCTCCTAGCAACAAGGCCGTTTAGATCTCATGGCTCTGCGGGAGAAACCTGGGTGGCTGAGTTGAAATGGACTTTCCTGAGGATGGGTCCTAATGTTTGTTTGTGTACATGAGGGCCTTGAAATGAGGCCGTGGCACCGGGACCCTGAAGTATTCTCCTAAGCTTTTGACATAGCTCCCATGCACAAGTTTCTTGTGGAGACGAGAATTTTTCTGATGGGTGCTTCAGGAAAACCCCTATGGTCGTATTGGAATCCAGGCTTTTGAGGAGACATGCCTGTGAACCAAAGCAATGGATCCGATTATGTCCTAGGGTCCTGTCTGGTTCAATCTTCTTCTCTGGGGACATCCATCTATGGAATGAGTGGAGGTAGTTGCTCAGCTGGTGTCAGACCGCCCTTGTTTGTGCCGGACGACCTACACTATTGGGATGGCCTCCGGGACTTTGGAGGGTTCTCCTAATTTGTACGGTTTGGGACAATGGAATGGGGAGAATTCCCAGGGATTGGGTAGGCGCAGTACTAATGTGTAACTCCAGGGGACCCAGCCTGGAGGGTGTGTGGCCCAGGACTTTGAGGACAGAAGTCTAAAAACACAAACTCAGCTTAGGTTTGGGGATGTAGGTATGGCAGACCCAATCGACAAACCATGAGAAGAACTCTTCAGGATATGAAGAAACAGCGAGTCTGAGGCTTTTGCTCAAGCTTTTGTCTCGGGATTTTGTATCAGCGATGGCCGATGAATGTCGGGGAGACCTCATGGGCCATGGATGAATCTTCCTCTCTGTGGATTTAGCCTGATCCCAATTGTTTTTCGTCAATCTGTGGGATGGGAGGGCTCCTTTCAGGTTTGTTACCTCAGGTGTCCCACCAAAAGAGGAGTTCCAAAGCAGAGCCCTAGGGACGAGTGAAGGGACAAAGCGAACTATGGTTAAAAATTGGGGCCAGGGGCATGGCAGGCCCCATATGCGGGCTCAGGGTCAAGCCACTGAGAGGCCTTACTTGAGGACTGGGCTCAGGCGGAGGGTCTCAATGTGTGTTTGTGACCAATGTGGCCCGCGAGCATGGGCGGGGCCTCATGGGCCACACTGGTTTCAACTACACTGAACGTTGGACAACATGGCAACCACAAGGTTTCTTGCCATGGGGATGGAGATCTGATTTCTGCATCATTTTCAACCCTGGGCATTGGTTTGAGATAAGTTTTCGGATCTGAAGCCTGAAAATCAAGGTTGAGAAGAGATGACGACCTAAGGCCATGGCGGGTCCGATGTGCTCAGAGTGAGGCCAGCTGTCTGGAGGGGCCAGGAGGTCCAGGCTCAGGTTGTGTCTGCAAGGGCATCAGTGCCCAGGTCAGCCTATATATTTGGGGTACAGCCAAGTGGCGTGCAGGTTGATCCTCATTTGGGGTTTCTGGGTAGCCCCAGAGGGCAATGTTTTTCTTCTGGAGGGCAGGCAGAGTGTTTCATTGTAGTTCTGGATTGCCAAACTGGAGGGCTTGTGGGCCCGTAGTCTGAGGACGGAAGTCTGAGAACAGAAGCTAGGCTTAGGTTTCTGGGTGAGGACATGGCAGGCACAATCTACAGACCTGACTCGAGATCCCGTGGATCTGAAGTCAGGGCAAGTATCAGACGATCGCTCAGGTTGTGGTTCTGTCCCTGATGGACACTTCATGAAGGGGGGGGATCACGAGGCCATGGGGGTTTTCCCACGATGGGAGTTGTGAGAAGCTCCAAACTGCATAGATTCTTGCAGGACAATTGAGACCTCTTGGTTGGCTCCAGGCCAACGATAAAGAGCAGGGTTCTAAGGATGGATGGCTGGGTAGCCCACCTCGTATTCCAATTGTCTCCAAGCAACAAGACATGTTAGATCTGTTGGATCTGGGGGAGCAACCGAGGAGGCTGAGTTGAAATGGCCTCTCCTGTGGATGGGCCCTAATGTGTTTTTGTGTCTATGGAGACCTTGGAATGAAGCGGTGGCACTGGGGCCCTGAAGGGTTCTCCTAAACAGAAGCTTTGACAGAGCACCAAAGTGCAAGTTTCCCATGGTAGAGGAGATTGGTTCTGATGGGTGAGTCAAGAAACAGCCATATTCTGGTATTGAAATCCAGGCCTCTGAGGAGAGATGCCTGGAAACCAAAGCAATATATCCGATTAGTGCCTAGGGGTCTCTTCGTTCCTTTTTGCCTCTGCGGACACCAGTCTACGGGTCTGAGTGCAAGTAGGCCCTCAGATGGGCTCAGATTGCCCCTGTTTGTTCTGGGAAGGCACCACTATTGAGATGGCCTCAGGGACTTTGGAGGTTTATCCTCTTAGGAGGGTTTTGGCCATTGGAATGTGCACACAGAAATCCCTTGGAGAGGGCAAGTACAGTCCTCAGGTTTGGCTCCAGGGTCCTGAGCCTGTACGGTGTGTAGGCCAGGGCTGTTTGGACCGTTGTCTGAAAACACATACTCGGCTTATGTTTCGGGTCAAAGGTATGGCAGGACTGATCTACAGACCATGAGGAGAACTCTTCGGGATATGGAAAAAGGGCGAGTGTGAGTCTCTTGTTCAAGTTTTTGTCTGGGGATATCGTGTCACCCATGTTCATGAAATTTCCGGGTGACTTCATGGAAAATGGACGAGTCTTACTCTCTGGAGGTGTGGCCCCGTCCAAAGAGTTTGGGGTCATTCTGTGGGATCGAATAAGTCTGTTTTGTTGTTGTTGTTGTTTTGTTTTGTTTTGTTTTTTAACCTCAGGTGTCCCACCAAATGAGGGACTCCAGAGTAGAGCCCTGGGGAGGGGCGACTGCACAACCAGAAATCTGGTTAAATATTGGGGCCTAGGGACATGTCAAGCCCATTAGGACATCTAATGGTCCAGTCACTAAGAGGACTTACTAGAGGACAGGACTCACGCTGAGGGTTACAAGGCATGTTTATGCCCTCGTTGCACTCAAGACTGGGCGGGGACTCAGGGTGAATGCTGGTTTCTCCTACACTGAACGTTGGACAACATGCCAACCACAAGGTTTCTTGCCATAAGTAGGAGGAGTTCTGATTTCTGCATCACACTCACCCCTGGGCAGGGATTGGAGATAAGGTCTAGGTTCTGAAGCCTGAAAACTGAGGTCGGGAAGAGATGATGACCTAAGGCCATGGCAGGTCTGATGTGCTCAGTGTGCGGTCAGCTCTCTGGGTGTTGGTCAGGAGGTCCTGGCTCAGGTTGTGTCAGAAAGTGGTTTAGTGCCCAGGTTAGACTATATAATTGGGGTACATTCGAGTGCCGTGGAGGTTGATCCTCATTTAAGCTGCTTGGGCAACTCATTAGGCAATTTTTTTTTTTTTTCTAGAGGTCAGGCAGAGTGCTGCATTGTGGGTCCGGAATTACCAAACTTGAGGGTTTTGGGGCCAGGAGTGTGAGGACGGAAGTCTGAGAACACAAGCTAGATTTGGGTTTCAGGGCGAGGGCACGGCATGTACCCACTTCACATCAGAACCAAGATGTCATGCATCTGAAGTCAGGGCGAGGATCAGACGTTGGCTCAGGTTGGAGTTTCTGTGCATGACGGCCCCATCAGGAAGGGAGCGGAATCTCGAGGCCATGGAGGTATTCCCACGTTGGGAGTTGTGGGATGCCCCCTTCAAGGATTCCTTCTGCGGGACATTTGAGACCTGTTGGAGAGGTCCAGGACATCCCATATGGAATGACTCCAGTGCACCGTTCGAGGATGGATGCCTGGACGTGCGCTCGCATTCCAATTGTCTCCTAGCAACAAGGCAGTTTAGATCTCATGGCTCTGCGGGAGAAACCTGGGTGGCTGAGTTGAAATGGACTTTCCTGAGGATGGGTCCTAATGTTTGTTTGTGTACATGAGAGCCTTGAAATGAGGCCCTAGCACCGGGACCCTGAAGTATTCTCCTAAGCTTTTGACATAGCTCCCATGCACAAGTTTCTTGTGGAGACGAGAATTTTTCTGATGGGTGCTTCAGGAAAACCCCTATGGTCGTATTAGAATCCAGGCTTTTGAGGAGACATGCCTGTGAACCAAAGCAATGGATCCGATTATGTCCTAGGGTCCTGTCTGGTTCAATCTTCTTCTCTGGGGACATCCATCTATGGAATGAGTGGAGGTAGTTGCTCAGCTGGTGTCAGACCGCCCTTGTTTGTGCCGGGCGACCTACACTATGGGGATGGCCTCAGGGACTTTGGAGGGTTCTCCTAATTTGTACGGTTTGGGACAATGGAATGGGGAGAATTCCCAGGGATTGGGTAGGCGCAGTACTAATGTGTGACTCCAGGGGACCCAGCCTGGAGGGTGTGTGGCCCAGGACTTTGAGGACAGAAGTCTAAAAACACAAACTCAGCTTAGGTTTGTGGATGTAGGTATGGCAGACCCAATCGAAAAACCATGAGAAGAACTCTTCAGGATATGAAGAAACAGGGAGTCTGAGGCTTTTGCTCAAGCTTTTGTCTCGGGATTTTGTATCAGCGATGGCCGATGAATGTCGGGGAGACCTCATGGGCCATGGACGAATCTTCCTCTCTGTGGATTTAGCCCGATCCCAATTGTTTTTCGTCCATCTGTGGGATGGGAGGGCTCCTTTCTGGTTTGTTACCTCAGGTGTCCCACCAAAAGAGGAGTTCCAAAGCAGAGCCCTAGGGACGAGTGAAGGGACAAAGCGAACTATGGTTAAAAATTGGGGCCAGGGGCATGGCAGGCCCCATATGCGGGCTCAGGGTCAAGCCACTGAGAGGCCTTACTTGAGGACTGGGCTCAGGCTGAGGGTCTCAATGTGTGTTTGTGACCAATGTGGCCCGCGAGCATGGGCGGGGCCACATGGGCCACACTGGTTTCAACTACACGGAACGTTGGACAACATGGCAAGCACAAGATTTCTTGCCATGGGGATGGAGATCTGATTTCTGCATCATTTTCAACCCTGGGCATTGGTTTGAGATAAGTTATAGGATCTGAAACCTGAAAATCGAGGTTGAGAAGAGATGACGACCTAAGGCCATGGCGGGTCCGATGTGCTCAGAGTGAGGCCAGCTGTCTGGTGGGGCCAGGAGGTCCAGGCTCAGGTTGTGTTTGCAAGGGCATCAGTGCCCAGGTCAGCCTATATATTTGGGGTACAGCCAAGTGGCGTGTAGGTTGATCCTCATTTGGGGTTTCTGGGTAGCCCCAGAGGGCAATGTTTTTCTTCTGGAGGGCAGGCAGAGTGTTGCATTGTAGTTCTGGATTGCCAAACTGGAGGGCTTGTGGGCCCGTAGTCTGAGGACGGAAGTCTGAGAACAGAAGCTAGGCTTAGGTTTCTGGGTGAGGACATGGCAGGCACAATCTACAGACCTGACTCGAGATCCCGTGGATCTGAAGTCAGGGCGAGTATCAGACGATCGCTCAGGTTGTGGTTCTGTCCCTGATGGACACTTCATGAAGGGGGGGGATCACGAGGCCATGGGGGTTTTCCCACGATGGGAGTTGTGAGAAGCTCCAAACTGCATATATTCTTGCAGGACAATTGAGACCTCTTGGTTGGCTCCAGGCCAACGATAAAGAGCAGGGTTCTAAGGATGGATGGCTGGGTAGCCCACCTCGTATTCCAATTGTCTCCAAGCAACAAGACATGTTAGATCTGTTGGATCTGGGGGAGCAACCGAGGAGGCTGAGTTGAAATGGCCTCTCCTGTGGATGGGTCCTAATGTGTTTTTGTGTCTATGGAGACCTTGGAATGAAGCGGTGGCACTGGGGCCCTGAAGGGTTCTCCTAAACAGAAGCTTTGACAAAGCACCAAAGTGCAAGTTTCCCATGTGTAGAGGAGATTGGTTCTGATGGGTGAGTCAAGAAACAGCCATATTCTGGTATTGAAATACAGGCCTCAGAGGAGAGATGCCTGGAAACCAAAGCAATATATCCGATTAGTGCCTAGGGGTCTCTTCGTTCCTTTTTGCCTCTGCGGACAGCAGTCTACGGGACTGAGTGCAAGTAGGCCCTCAGATGGGCTCAGATTGCCCCTGTTTGTTCTGGGAAGCCACCACTATTGAGATGGCCTCAGGGACTTTGGAGGTTTATCCTCTTAGGAGGGTTTTGGCCAATGGAATGTGCACACAGAAATCCCTTGGAGAGGGCAAGTACAGTCCTCAGGTTTGGCTCCAGGGTCCTGAGCCTGTACGGTGTGTAGGCCAGGGCTGTTTGGACCGTTGTCTGAAAACACAAACTCGGCTTATGTTTCGGGTCAAAGGTATGGCAGGACTGATCTACAGACCATGAGGAGAACTCTTCGGGATATGGAAAAAGGGCGAGTGTTAGTCTCTTGTTCAAGTTTTTGTCTCTGGATATCGTGTCATCCATGTTCATGAAATTTCCGGGTGACTTCATGGAAAATGGACGAGTCTTACTCTCTGGAGGTGTGGCCCCGTCCAAAGAGTTTGGGGTCATTCTGTGGGATGGAATAAGTCTGTTTTGTTGTTGTTGTTGTTTTGTTTTGTTTTGTTTTTTAACCTCAGGTGTCCCACCAAATTAGGGACTCCAGAGTAGAGCCCTGGGGAGGGGCGACTGCACAACCAGAAATCTGGTTAAATATTGGGGCCTAGGGACATGTCAAGCCCATTAGGACATCTAATGGTCCAGTCACTAAGAGGACTTACTAGAGGACAGGACTCACGCTGAGGGTTACAAGGCATGTTTATGCCCTCGTTGCACTCAAGACTGGGCGGGGACTCAGGGTGAATGCTGGTTTCTCCTACACTGAACGTTGGACAACATGCCAACCACAAGGTTTCTTGCCATAAGTAGGAGGAGTTCTGATTTCTGCATCACACTCACCCCTGGGCAGGGATTGGAGATAAGGTCTAGGTTCTGAAGCCTGAAAACTGAGGTCGGGAAGAGATGATGACCTAAGGCCATGGCAGGTCTGATGTGCTCAGTGTGCGGTCAGCTCTCTGGGTGTTGGTCAGGAGGTCCGGGCTCAGGTTGTGTCAGAAAGTGGTTTAGTGCCCAGGTTAGACTATATAATTGGGGTACATTTGAGTGCCGTGGAGGTTGATCCTCATTTAAGCTGCTTGGGCAGCTCATTAGGCAATTTTTTTTTTTTTCTAGAGGTCAGGCAGAGTGCTGCATTGTGGGTTCGGAATTACCAAACTTGAGCGTTTTGGGGCCAGGAGTGTGAGGACGGAAGTCTGAGAACACAAGCTAGATTTGGGTTTCAGGGCGAGGGCACGGCATGTACCCACTTCACATCAGAACCAAGATGTCATGCATCTGAAGTCAGGGCGAGGATCAGACGTTGGCTCAGGTTGGAGTTTCTGTGCATGACGGCCCCTTCATGAAGGGAGCGGAATCTCGAGGCCATGGAGGTATTCCCACGTTGGGAGTTGTGGGATGCCCCCTTCAAGGATTCCTTCTGCGGGACAATTGAGACCTGTTGGAGAGGTCCAGGACATCCCATATGGAATGACTCCAGTGCACCGTTCGAGGATGGATGCCTGGACGTGCGCTCGCATTCCAATTGTCTCCTAGCAACAAGGCAGTTTAGATCTCATGGCTCTGCGGGAGAAACCTGGGTGGCTGAGTTGAAATGGACTTTCCTGAGGATGGGTCCTAATGTTTGTTTGTGTACATGAGGGCCTTGAAATAAGGCCGTGGCACCGGGACCCTGAAGTATTCTCCTAAGCTTTTGACATAGCTCCCATGCACAAGTTTCTTGTGGAGACGAGAATTTTTCTGATGGGTGCTTCAGGAAAACCCCTATGGTCGTATTGGAATCCAGGCTTTTGAGGAGACATGCCTGTGAACCAAAGCAATGGATCCGATTATGTCCTAGGGTCCTGTCTGGTTCAATCTTCTTCTCTGGGGACATCCATCTATGGAATGAGTGGAGGTAGTTGCTCAGCTGGTGTCAGACCGCCCTTGTTTGTGCCGGACGACCTACACTATTGGGATGGCCTCCGGGACTTTGGAGGGTTCTCCTAATTTGTACGGTTTGGGACAATGGAATGGGGAGAATTCCCAGGGATTGGGTAGGCGCTGTACTAATGTGTAACTCCAGGGGACCCAGCCTGGAGGGTGTGTGGCCCAGGACTTTGAGGACAGAAGTCTAAAAACACAAACTCAGCTTAGGTTTGGGGATGTAGGTATGGCAGACCCAATCGACAAACCATGAGAAGAACTCTTCAGGATATGAAGAAACAGCGAGTCTGAGGCTTTTGCTCAAGCTTTTGTCTCGGGATTTTGTATCAGCGATGGCCGATGAATGTCGGGGAGACCTCATGGGCCATGGATGAATCTTCCTCTCTTTGGATTTAGCCTGATCCCAATTGTTTTTCGTCAATCTGTGGGATGGGAGGGCTCCTTTCAGGTTTGTTACCTCAGGTGTCCCACCAAAAGAGGAGTTCCAAAGCAGAGCCCTAGGGACGAGTGAAGGGACAAAGCGAACTATGGTTAAAAATTGGGGCCAGGGGCATGGCAGCCCCATATGCGGGCTCAGGGTCAAGCCACTGAGAGGCCTTACTTGAGGACTGGGCTCAGGCGGAGGGTCTCAATGTGTGTTTGTGACCAATGTGGCCCGCGAGCATGGGCGGGGCCTCATGGGCCACACTGGTTTCAACTACACTGAACGTTGGACAACATGGCAACCACAAGGTTTCTTGCCATGGGGATGGAGATCTGATTTCTGCATCATTTTCAACCCTGGGCATTGGTTTGAGATAAGTTATCGGATCTGAAGCCTGAAAATCGAGGTTGAGAAGAGATGACGACCTAAGGCCATGGCGGGTCCGATGTGCTCAGAGTGAGGCCAGCTGTCTGGAGGGGCCAGGAGTTCCAGGCTCAGGTTGTGTCTGCAAGGGCATCAGTGCCCAGGTCAGCCTATATATTTGGGGTACAGCCAACGGCGTGCAGGTTGATCCTCATTTGGGGTTTCTGGGTAGCCCCAGAGGGAATGTTTTTCTTCTGGAGGGCAGGCAGAGTGTTGCATTGTAGTTCTGGATTGCCAAACTGGAGGGCTTGTGGGCCCGTAGTCTGAGGACGGAAGTCTGAGAACAGAAGCTAGGCTTAGGTTTCTGGGTGAGGACATGGCAGGCACAATCTACAGACCTGACTCGAGATCCCGTGGATCTGAAGTCAGGGCGAGTATCAGACGATCGCTCAGGTTGTGGTTCTGTCCCTGATGGACACTTCATGAAGGGGGGGGATCACGAGGCCATGGGGGTTTTCCCACGATGGGAGTTGTGAGAAGCTCCAAACTGCAAAGATTCTTGCAGGACAATTGAGACCTGTTGGTTGGCTCCAGGCCAACGATAAAGAGCAGGGTTCTAAGGATGGATGGATGGGTAGCCCACCTCGCATTCCAATTGTCTCCTAGCAACAAGGCATGTTAGATCTGCTTGATCTGGGGGAGCAACCGAGGAGGCTGAGTTGAAATGGACTCTCCTGTGGATGGGTCCTAATGTGTTTTTGTGTCTATGGAGACCTTGGAATGAAGCGGTGGCACTGGGCCCCTGAAGGGTTCTCCTAAACAGAAGCTTTGACAAAGCACCAAAGTGCAAGTTTCCCATGTGTAGAGGAGATTGGTTCTGATGGGTGAGTCAAGAAACAGCCATATTCTGGTATTGAAATCCAGGCCTCTGAGGAGAGATGCCTGGAAACCAAAGCAATATATCTGATTAGTGCCTAGGGGTCTCTTCGTTCCTTTTTGCCTCTGCGGACACCAGTCTACGGGTCTGAGTGCAAGTAGGCCCTCAGATGGGCTCAGATTGCCCCTGTTTGTTCTGGGAAGCCACCACTATTTTGATGGCCTCAGGGACTTTGGAGGTTTATCCTCTTAGGAGGGTTGTGGCCATTGGAATGGGCACACAAAAAATCCCTTGGAGAGGGCAAGTACAGTCCTCAGGTTTGGCTCCAGGGTCCTGAGCCTGTACGGTGTTTAGGCCAGGGCTGTTTGGACCGTTGTCTGAAAACACAAACTCGGCTTATGTTTCGGGTCAAAGGTATGGCAGGACTGATCTACAGACCATGAGGAGAACTCTTCGGGATATGGAAAAAGGGCGAGTGTGAGTCTCTTGTTCAAGTTTTTGTCTCTGGATATCGTGTCACCCATGTTCATGAAATTTCCGGGTGACTTCATGGAAAATGGACGAGTCTTACTCTCTGGAGGTGTGGCCCCGTCCAAAGAGTTTGGGGTCATTCTGTGGGATGGAATAAGTCTGTTTTGTTGTTGTTGTTTTGTTTTGTTTTGTTTTTTAACCTCAGGTGTCCCACCAAATGAGGGACTCCAGAGTAGAGCCCTGGGGAGGGGCGACTGGACAACCAGAAATCTGGTTAAATATTGGGGCCTAGGGACATGTCAAGCCCATTAGGACATCTAATGGTTCAGTCACTAAGAGGACTTACTAGAGGACAGGACTCACGCTGAGGGTTACAAGGCATGTTTATGCCCTCGTTGCACTCAAGACTGGGCGGGGACTCAGGGTGAATGCTGGTTTCTCCTACACTGAACGTTGGACAACATGCCAACCACAAGGTTTCTTGCCATAGGTAGGAGGAGTTCTGATTTCTGCATCACACTCACCCCTGGGCAGGGATTGGAGATTAGGTCTAGGTTCTGAAGCCTGAAAACTGAGGTCGGAAAGAGATGATGACCTAAGGCCATGGCGGGTCTGATGTGCTCAGTGTGCGGTCAGCTCTCTGGGTGTTGGTCAGGAGGTCCGGGCTCAGGTTGTGTCAGAAAGTGGTTTAGTGCCCAGGTTAGACTATGTAATTGGGGTACATTCGAGTGCCGTGTAGTTTGATCCTCATTGAAGCTGCCTGGGCAGCTCATTAGGCAATTTTTTTTTTTTCTAGAGGGCAGGCAGAGTGCTGCATTGTGGGTCCGGAATTACAAAACTTGAGGGTTTTGGGGCCAGGAGTGTGAGGACGGAAGTCTGAGAACACAAGCTAGATTTGGGTTTCAGGGCGAGGGCACGGCAGGTACCCACTTCACATCAGAACCAAGATGTCATGCATCTTAAGTCTGGGCGAGGATCAGACGTTGGCTCAGGTTGGAGTTTCTGTGCATGACGGCCCCTTCATGAAGGGAGCGGAATCTCGAGGCCATGGAGGTATTCCCACGTTGGGAGTTGTGGGATGCCCCCTTCAAGGATTCCTTCTGCGGGGACATTTGAGACCTGTTGGAGAGGTCCAGGACATCCCATATGGAATGACTCCAGTGCACCGTTCGAGGATGGATGCCTGGACGTGCGCTCGCATTCCAATTGTCTCCTAGCAACAAGGCAGTTTAGATCTCATGACTCTGCGGGAGAAACCTGGGTGGCTGAGTTGAAATGGACTTTCCTGAGGATGGGTCCTAATGTTTGTTTGTGTACATGAGGGCCTTGAAATGAGGCCCTGGCACCGGGACCCTGAAGTATTCTCCTAAGCTTTTGACATAGCTCCCATGCACAAGTTTCTTGTGGAGACGAGAATTTTTCTGATGGGTGCTTCAGGAAAACCCCTATGGTCGTATTAGAATCCAGGCTTTTGAGGAGACATGCCTGTGAACCAAAGCAATGGATCCGATTATGTCCTAGGGTCCTGTCTGGTTCAATCTTCTTCTCTGGGGACATCCATCTATGGAATGAGTGGAGGTAGTTGCTCAGCTGGTGTCAGACCGCCCTTGTTTGTGCCGGACCACCTACACTATTGGGATGGCCTCAGGGACTTTGGAGGGTTCTCCTAATTTGTACGGTTTGGGACAATGGAATGGGGAGAATTCCCAGGGATTGGGTAGGCGCAGTACTAATGTGTGACTCCAGGGGACCCAGCCTGGAGCGTGTGTGGCCCAGGACTTTGAGGACAGAAGTCTAAAAACACAAACTCAGCTTAGGTTTGGGGATGTAGGTATGGCAGACCCAATCGACAAACCATGAGAAGAACTCTTCAGGATATGAAGAAACAGGGAGTCTGAGGCTTTTGCTCAAGCTTTTGTCTCGGGATTTTGTATCAGCGATGGCCGATGAATGTCGGGGAGACCTCATGGGCCATGGACGAATCTTCCTCTCTGTGGATTTAGCCCGATCCCAATTGTTTTTCGTCCATCTGTGGGATGGGAGGGCTCCTTTCTGGTTTGTTACCTCAGGTGTCCCACCAAAAGAGGAGTTCCAAAGCAGAGCCCTAGGGACGAGTGAAGGGACAAAGCGAACTATGGTTAAAAATTGGGGCCAGGGGCATGGCAGGCCCCATATGCGGGCTCAGGGTCAAGCCACTGAGAGGCCTTACTTGAGGACTGGGCTCAGGCTGAGGGTCTCAATGTGTGTTTGTGACCAATGTGGCCCTCGAGCATGGGCGGGGCCTCATGGGCCACACTGGTTTCAACTACACGGAACGTTGGACAACATGGCATCCACAAGGTTTCTTGCCATGGGGATGGAGATCTGATTTCTGCATCATTTTCAACCCTGGGCATTGGTTTGAGATAAGTTATCGGATCTGAAGCCTGATAATCGAGGTTGAGAAGAGATGACGACCTAAGGCCATGGCGGGTCCGATGTGCTCAGAGTGAGGCCAGCTGTCTGGAGGGGCCAGGAGTTCCAGGCTCAGGTTGTGTCTGCAAGGGCATCAGTGCCCAGGTCAGCCTATATATTTGGGGTACAGCCAACGGCGTGCAGGTTGATCCTCATTTGGGGTTTCTGGGTAGCCCCAGAGGGCAATGTTTTTCTTCTGGAGGGCAGGCAGAGTGTTGCATTGTAGTTCTGGATTGCCAAACTGGAGGGCTTGTGGGCCCGTAGTCTGAGGACGGAAGTCTGAGAACAGAAGCTAGGCTTAGGTTTCTGGGTGAGGACATGGCAGGCACAATCTACAGACCTGACTCGAGATCCCGTGGATCTGAAGTCAGGGCGAGTATCAGACGATCGCTCAGGTTGTGGTTCTGTCCCTGATGGACACTTCATGAAGGGGGGGGATCACGAGGCCATGGGGGTTTTCCCACGATGGGAGTTGTGAGAAGCTCCAAACTGCAAAGATTCTTGCAGGACAATTGAGACCTGTTGGTTGGCTCCAGGCCAACGATAAAGAGCAGGGTTCTAAGGATGGATGGATGGGTAGCCCACCTCGCATTCCAATTGTCTCCTAGCAACAAGGCATGTTAGATCTGCTTGATCTGGGGGAGCAACCGAGGAGGCTGAGTTGAAATGGACTCTCCTGTGGATGGGTCCTAATGTGTTTTTGTGTCTATGGAGACCTTGGAATGAAGCGGTGGCACTGGGCCCCTGAAGGGTTCTCCTAAACAGAAGCTTTGACAAAGCACCAAAGTGCAAGTTTCCCATGTGTAGAGGAGATTGGTTCTGATGGGTGAGTCAAGAAACAGCCATATTCTGGTATTGAAATCCAGGCCTCTGAGGAGAGATGCCTGGAAACCAAAGCAATATATCTGATTAGTGCCTAGGGGTCTCTTCGTTCCTTTTTGCCTCTGCGGACACCAGTCTACGGGTCTGAGTGCAAGTAGGCCCTCAGATGGGCTCAGATTGCCCCTGTTTGTTCTGGGAAGCCACCACTATTTTGATGGCCTCAGGGACTTTGGAGGTTTATCCTCTTAGGAGGGTTGTGGCCATTGGAATGGGCACACAAAAAATCCCTTGGAGAGGGCAAGTACAGTCCTCAGGTTTGGCTCCAGGGTCCTGAGCCTGTACGGTGTTTAGGCCAGGGCTGTTTGGACCGTTGTCTGAAAACACAAACTCGGCTTATGTTTCGGGTCAAAGGTATGGCAGGACTGATCTACAGACCATGAGGAGAACTCTTCGGGATATGGAAAAAGGGCGAGTGTGAGTCTCTTGTTCAAGTTTTTGTCTCTGGATATCGTGTCACCCATGTTCATGAAATTTCCGGGTGACTTCATGGAAAATGGACGAGTCTTACTCTCTGGAGGTGTGGCCCCGTCCAAAGAGTTTGGGGTCATTCTGTGGGATGGAATAAGTCTGTTTTGTTGTTGTTGTTTTGTTTTGTTTTGTTTTTTAACCTCAGGTGTCCCACCAAATGAGGGACTCCAGAGTAGAGCCCTGGGGAGGGGCGACTGGACAACCAGAAATCTGGTTAAATATTGGGGCCTAGGGACATGTCAAGCCCATTAGGACATCTAATGGTTCAGTCACTAAGAGGACTTACTAGAGGACAGGACTCACGCTGAGGGTTACAAGGCATGTTTATGCCCTCGTTGCACTCAAGACTGGGCGGGGACTCAGGGTGAATGCTGGTTTCTCCTACACTGAACGTTGGACAACATGCCAACCACAAGGTTTCTTGCCATAGGTAGGAGGAGTTCTGATTTCTGCATCACACTCACCCCTGGGCAGGGATTGGAGATTAGGTCTAGGTTCTGAAGCCTGAAAACTGAGGTCGGAAAGAGATGATGACCTAAGGCCATGGCGGGTCTGATGTGCTCAGTGTGCGGTCAGCTCTCTGGGTGTTGGTCAGGAGGTCCGGGCTCAGGTTGTGTCAGAAAGTGGTTTAGTGCCCAGGTTAGACTATGTAATTGGGGTACATTCGAGTGCCGTGTAGTTTGATCCTCATTGAAGCTGCCTGGGCAGCTCATTAGGCAATTTTTTTTTTTTCTAGAGGGCAGGCAGAGTGCTGCATTGTGGGTCCGGAATTACAAAACTTGAGGGTTTTGGGGCCAGGAGTGTGAGGACGGAAGTCTGAGAACACAAGCTAGATTTGGGTTTCAGGGCGAGGGCACGGCAGGTACCCACTTCACATCAGAACCAAGATGTCATGCATCTTAAGTCTGGGCGAGGATCAGACGTTGGCTCAGGTTGGAGTTTCTGTGCATGACGGCCCCTTCATGAAGGGAGCGGAATCTCGAGGCCATGGAGGTATTCCCACGTTGGGAGTTGTGGGATGCCCCCTTCAAGGATTCCTTCTGCGGGGACATTTGAGACCTGTTGGAGAGGTCCAGGACATCCCATATGGAATGACTCCAGTGCACCGTTCGAGGATGGATGCCTGGACGGGCGCTCGCATTCCAATTGTCTCCTAGCAACAAGGCAGTTTAGATCTCATGACTCTGCGGGAGAAACCTGGGTGGCTGAGTTGAAATGGACTTTCCTGAGGATGGGTCCTAATGTTTGTTTGTGTACATGAGGGCCTTGAAATGAGGCCCTGGCACCGGGACCCTGAAGTATTCTCCTAAGCTTTTGACATAGCTCCCATGCACAAGTTTCTTGTGGAGACGAGAATTTTTCTGATGGGTGCTTCAGGAAAACCCCTATGGTCGTATTAGAATCCAGGCTTTTGAGGAGACATGCCTGTGAACCAAAGCAATGGATCCGATTATGTCCTAGGGTCCTGTCTGGTTCAATCTTCTTCTCTGGGGACATCCATCTATGGAATGAGTGGAGGTAGTTGCTCAGCTGGTGTCAGACCGCCCTTGTTTGTGCCGGACCACCTACACTATTGGGATGGCCTCAGGGACTTTGGAGGGTTCTCCTAATTTGTACGGTTTGGGACAATGGAATGGGGAGAATTCCCAGGGATTGGGTAGGCGCAGTACAAATGTGTGACTCCAGGGGACCCAGCCTGGAGCGTGTGTGGCCCAGGACTTTGAGGACAGAAGTCTAAAAACACAAACTCAGCTTTGGTTTGGGGATGTAGGTTTGGCAGACCCAATCGACAAACCATGAGAAGAACTCTTCAGGATATGAAGAAACAGGGAGTCTGAGGCTTTTGCTCAAGCTTTTGTCTCGGGATTTTGTATCAGCGATGGCCGATGAATGTCGGGGAGACCTCATGGGCCATGGACGAATCTTCCTCTCTGTGGATTTAGCCCGATCCCAATTGTTTTTCGTCCATCTGTGGGATGGGAGGGCTCCTTTCTGGTTTGTTACCTCAGGTGTCCCACCAAAAGAGGAGTTCCAAAGCAGAGCCCTAGGGACGAGTGAAGGGACAAAGCGAACTATGGTTAAAAATTGGGGCCAGGGGCATGGCAGGCCCCATATGCGGGCTCAGGGTCAAGCCACTGAGAGGCCTTACTTGAGGACTGGGCTCAGGCTGAGGGTCTCAATGTGTGTTTGTGACCAATGTGGCCCTCGAGCATGGGCGGGGCCTCATGGGCCACACTGGTTTCAACTACACGGAACGTTGGACAACATGGCATCCACAAGGTTTCTTGCCATGGGGATGGAGATCTGATTTCTGCATCATTTTCAACCC
Organism: Mustela lutreola; assembly: GCF_030435805.1. NCBI lineage: Eukaryota > Metazoa > Chordata > Mammalia > Carnivora > Mustelidae > Mustela > Mustela lutreola. The sequence goes on along the minus strand of NC_081302.1, from coordinate 90,116,744 downwards.
TGGGCATTGGTTTGAGATAAGTTATCGGATCTGAAGCCTGATAATCGAGGTTGAGAAGAGATGACGACCTAAGGCCATGGCGGGTCCGATGTGCTCAGAGTGAGGCCAGCTGTCTGGTGGGGCCAGGAGGTCCAGGCTCAGGTTGTGTCTGCAACGGCATCAGTGCCAAGGTCAGCCTATATAATTGGGGTACAGCAAAGTGGCGTGCAGGCTGATCCTCATTTGGGGTTTCTGGGTAGGCCCAGAGGGCAATGTTTTTCTTCTGGAGGGCAGGCAGAGTGTTGCATTGTAGTTCTGGATTGCCAAACTGGAGGGCTTGTGGGCCCGTAGTCTGAGGACGGAAGTCTGAGAACAGAAGCTAGGCTTAGGTTTCTGGGTGAGGACATGGCAGGCACAATCCACAGACCTGACTCGAGATCCCGTGGATCTGAAGTCAGGGCGAGATTCAGACGATCGCTCAGGTTGTGGTTCTGTCCCTGATGGACACTTCATGAAGGGGGGTGATCACGAGGCCATGGGGCTTTTCCCACGATGGGAGTTGTGAGAAGCTCCAAACTGCAAAGATTCTTGCAGGACAATTGAGACCTGTTGGTTGGCTCCAGGCCAACGATAAAGAGCAGGGTTCTAAGGATGGATGGCTGGGTAGCCCACCTCGTATTCCAATTGTCTCCAAGCAACAAGACATGTTAGATCTGTTGGATCTGGGGGAGCAACCGAGGAGGCTGAGTTGAAATGGCCTCTCCTGTGGATGGGTCATAATGTGTTTTTGTGTCTATGGAGACCTTGGAATGAAGCGGTGGCACTGGGCCCCTGAAGGGTTCTCCTAAACAGAAGCTTTGACAAAGCACCAAAGTGCAAGTTTCCCATGTGTAGAGGAGATTGGTTCTGATGGGTGAGTCAAGAAACAGCCATATTCTGGTATTGAAATCCAGGCCTCTGAGGAGAGATGCCTGGAAACCAAAGAAATATATCTGATTAGTGCCTAGGGGTCTCTTCGTTCCTTTTTGCCTCTGCGGACACCAGTCTACGGGTCTGAGTGCAAGTAGGCCCTCAGATGGGCTCAGATTGCCCCTGTTTGTTCTGGGAAGCCACCACTATTTTGATGGCCTCAGGGACTTTGGAGGTTTATCCTCTTAGGAGGGTTGTGGCCATTGGAATGGGCACACAAAAAATCCCTTGGAGAGGGCAAGTACAGTCCTCAGGTTTGGCTCCAGGGTCCTGAGCCTGTACGGTGTTTAGGCCAGGGCTGTTTGGACCGTTGTCTGAAAACACAAACTCGGCTTATGTTTCGGGTCAAAGGTATGGCAGGACTGATCTACAGACCATGAGGAGAACTCTTCGGGATATGGAAAAAGGGCGAGTGTGAGTCTCTTGTTCAAGTTTTTGTCTCTGGATATCGTGTCACCCATGTTCATGAAATTTCCGGGTGACTTCATGGAAAATGGACGAGTCTTACTCTCTGGAGGTGTGGCCCCGTCCAAAGAGTTTGGGGTCATTCTGTGGGATGGAATAAGTCTGTTTTGTTGTTGTTGTTTTGTTTTGTTTTGTTTTTTAACCTCAGGTGTCCCACCAAATGAGGGACTCCAGAGTAGAGCCCTGGGGAGGGGCGACTGGACAACCAGAAATCTGGTTAAATATTGGGGCCTAGGGACATGTCAAGCCCATTAGGACATCTAATGGTTCAGTCACTAAGAGGACTTACTAGAGGACAGGACTCACGCTGAGGGTTACAAGGCATGTTTATGCCCTCGTTGCACTCAAGACTGGGCGGGGACTCAGGGTGAATGCTGGTTTCTCCTACACTGAACGTTGGACAACATGCCAACCACAAGGTTTCTTGCCATAGGTAGGAGGAGTTCTGATTTCTGCATCACACTCACCCCTGGGCAGGGATTGGAGATTAGGTCTAGGTTCTGAAGCCTGAAAACTGAGGTCGGAAAGAGATGATGACCTAAGGCCATGGCGGGTCTGATGTGCTCAGTGTGCGGTCAGCTCTCTGGGTGTTGGTCAGGAGGTCCGGGCTCAGGTTGTGTCAGAAAGTGGTTTAGTGCCCAGGTTAGACTATGTAATTGGGGTACATTCGAGTGCCGTGTAGTTTGATCCTCATTGAAGCTGCCTGGGCAGCTCATTAGGCAATTTTTTTTTTTTTTTCTAGAGGGCAGGCAGAGTGCTGCATTGTGGGTCCGGAATTACCAAACTTGAGGGTTTTGGGGCCAGGAGTGTGAGGACGGAAGTCTGAGAACACAAGCTAGATTTGGGTTTCAGGGCGAGGGCACGGCAGGTACCCACTTCACATCAGAACCAAGATGTCATGCATCTTAAGTCTGGGCGAGGATCAGACGTTGGCTCAGGTTGGAGTTTCTGTGCATGACGGCCCCTTCATGAAGGGAGCGGAATCTCGAGGCCATGGAGGTATTCCCACGTTGGGAGTTGTGGGATGCCCCCTTCAAGGATTCCTTCTGCGGGGACATTTGAGACCTGTTGGAGAGGTCCAGGACATCCCATATGGAATGACTCCAGTGCACCGTTCGAGGATGGATGCCTGGACGTGCGCTCGCATTCCAATTGTCTCCTAGCAACAAGGCAGTTTAGATCTCATGACTCTGCGGGAGAAACCTGGGTGGCTGAGTTGAAATGGACTTTCCTGAGGATGGGTCCTAATGTTTGTTTGTGTACATGAGGGCCTTGAAATGAGGCCCTGGCACCGGGACCCTGAAGTATTCTCCTAAGCTTTTGACATAGCTCCCATGCACAAGTTTCTTGTGGAGACGAGAATTTTTCTGATGGGTGCTTCAGGAAAACCCCTATGGTCGTATTAGAATCCAGGCTTTTGAGGAGACATGCCTGTGAACCAAAGCAATGGATCCGATTATGTCCTAGGGTCCTGTCTGGTTCAATCTTCTTCTCTGGGGACATCCATCTATGGAATGAGTGGAGGTAGTTGCTCAGCTGGTGTCAGACCGCCCTTGTTTGTGCCGGACCACCTACACTATTGGGATGGCCTCAGGGACTTTGGAGGGTTCTCCTAATTTGTACGGTTTGGGACAATGGAATGGGGAGAATTCCCAGGGATTGGGTAGGCGCAGTACTAATGTGTGACTCCAGGGGACCCAGCCTGGAGCGTGTGTGGCCCAGGACTTTGAGGACAGAAGTCTAAAAACACAAACTCAGCTTAGGTTTGGGGATGTAGGTATGGCAGACCCAATCGACAAACCATGAGAAGAACTCTTCAGGATATGAAGAAACAGGGAGTCTGAGGCTTTTGCTCAAGCTTTTGTCTCGGGATTTTGTATCAGCGATGGCCGATGAATGTCGGGGAGACCTCATGGGCCATGGACGAATCTTCCTCTCTGTGGATTTAGCCCGATCCCAATTGTTTTTCGTCCATCTGTGGGATGGGAGGGCTCCTTTCTGGTTTGTTACCTCAGGTGTCCCACCAAAAGAGGAGTTCCAAAGCAGAGCCCTAGGGACGAGTGAAGGGACAAAGCGAACTATGGTTAAAAATTGGGGCCAGGGGCATGGCAGGCCCCATATGCGGGCTCAGGGTCAAGCCACTGAGAGGCCTTACTTGAGGACTGGGCTCAGGCTGAGGGTCTCAATGTGTGTTTGTGACCAATGTGGCCCTCGAGCATGGGCGGGGCCTCATGGGCCACACTGGTTTCAACTACACGGAACGTTGGACAACATGGCATCCACAAGGTTTCTTGCCATGGGGATGGAGATCTGATTTCTGCATCATTTTCAACCCTGGGCATTGGTTTGAGATAAGTTATCGGATCTGAAGCCTGATAATCGAGGTTGAGAAGAGATGACGACCTAAGGCCATGGCGGGTCCGATGTGCTCAGAGTGAGGCCAGCTGTCTGGTGGGGCCAGGAGGTCCAGGCTCAGGTTGTGTCTGCAACGGCATCAGTGCCAAGGTCAGCCTATATAATTGGGGTACAGCAAAGTGGCGTGCAGGCTGATCCTCATTTGGGGTTTCTGGGTAGGCCCAGAGGGCAATGTTTTTCTTCTGGAGGGCAGGCAGAGTGTTGCATTGTAGTTCTGGATTGCCAAACTGGAGTGCTTGTGGGCCCGTAGTCTGAGGACGGAAGTCTGAGAACAGAAGCTAGGCTTAGGTTTCTGGGTGAGGACATGGCAGGCACAATCCACAGACCTGACTCGAGATCCCGTGGATCTGAAGTCAGGGCGAGATTCAGACGATCGCTCAGGTTGTGGTTCTGTCCCTGATGGACACTTCATGAAGGGGGGTGATCACGAGGCCATGGGGCTTTTCCCACGATGGGAGTTGTGAGAAGCTCCAAACTGCAAAGATTCTTGCAGGACAATTGAGACCTGTTGGTTGGCTCCAGGCCAACGATAAAGAGCAGGGTTCTAAGGATGGATGGCTGGGTAGCCCACCTCGTATTCCAATTGTCTCCAAGCAACAAGACATGTTAGATCTGTTGGATATGGGGGAGCAACCGAGGAGGCTGAGTTAAAATGGCCTCTCCTGTGGATGGGTCATAATGTGTTTTTGTGTCTATGGAGACCTTGGAATGAAGCGGTGGCACTGGGGCCCTGAAGGGTTCTCCTAAACAGAAGCTTTGACAAAGCACCAAAGTGCAAGTTTCCCATGTGTAGAGGAGATTGGTTCTGATGGGTGAGTCAAGAAACAGCCATATTCTGGTATTGAAATCCAGGCCTCTGAGGAGAGATGCCTGGAAACCAAAGCAATATATCCGATTAGTGCCTAGGGGTCTCTTCGTTCCTTTTTGCCTCTGCGGACACCAGTCTACGGGTCTGAGTGCAAGTAGTCCCTCAGATGGGCTCAGATTGCCCCTGTTTGTTCTGGGAAGCCACCACTATTGAGATGGCCTCAGGGACTTTGGAGGTTTATCCTCTTAGGAGGGTTGTGGCCATTGGAATGGGCACACAGAAATCCCTTGGAGAGGGCAAGTACAGTCCTCAGGTTTGGCTCCAGGGTCCTGAGCCTGTACGGTGTGTAGGCCAGGGCTGTTTGGACCGTTGTCTGAAAACACAAACTCGGCTTATGTTTCGGGTCAAAGGTATGGCAGGACTGATCTACAGACCATGAGGAGAACTCTTCGGGATATGGAAAAAGGGCGAGTGTGAGTCTCTTGTTCAAGTTTTTGTCTCTGGATATCGTGTCACCCATGTTCATGAAATTTCCGGGTGACTTCATGGAAAATGGACGAGTCTTACTCTCTGGAGGTGTGGCCCCGGCAAAGAGTTTGGGGTCATTCTGTGGGATCGAATAAGTCTGTTTTGTTGTGGTTGTTGTTTTGTTTTGTTTTGTTTTTTAACCTCAGGTGTCCCACCAAATGAGGGACTCCAGAGTAGAACCCTGGGGAGGGGCGACTGCACAACCAGAAATCTGGTTAAATATTGGGGCCTAGGGACATGTCAAGCCCATTAGGACATCTAATGGTCCAGTCACTAAGAGGACTTACTAGAGGACAGGACTCACGCTGAGGGTTACAAGGCATGTTTATGCCCTCGTTGCACTCAAGACTGGGCGGGGACTCAGGGTGAATGCTGGTTTCTCCTACACTGAACGTTGGACAACATGCCAACCACAAGGTTTCTTGCCATAGGTAGGAGGAGTTCTGATTTCTGCATCACACTCACCCCTGGGCAGGGATTGGAGATTAGGTCTAGGTTCTGAAGCCTGAAAACTGAGGTCGGAAAGAGATGATGACCTAAGGCCATGGCGGGTCTGATGTGCTCAGTGTGCGGTCAGCTCTCTGGGTGTTGGTCAGGAGGTCCGGGCTCAGGTTGTGTCAGAAAGTGGTTTAGTGCCCAGGTTAGACTATGTAATTGAGGTACATTCGAGTGCCGTGTAGGTTGATCCTCATTTAAGCTGCCTGGGCAACTCATTAGGCAATTTTTTTTTTTTTTTCTAGAGGGCAGGCAGAGTGCTGCATTTTGGGTCCGGAATTACCAAACTTGAGGGTTTTGGGGCCAGGAGTGTGTGGACGGAAGTCTGAGAACACAAGCTAGATTTGGGTTTCAGGGCGAGGGCACGGCAGGTACCCACTTCACATCAGAACCAAGATGTCATGCATCTGAAGTCTGGGCGAGGATCAGACGTTGGCTCAGGTTGGAGTTTCTGTGCATGACGGCCCCGTCATGAAGGGAGCGGAATCTCGAGGCCATGGAGGTATTCCCACGTTGGGAGTTGTGGGATGCCCCCTTCAAGGATTCCATCTGCGGGTCATTTGAGACCTGTTGGAGAGGTCCAGGACATCCCATATGGAATGACTCCAGTGCACCGTTCGAGGATGGATGCCTGGACGTGCGCTCACATTCCAATTGTCTCCTAGCAACAAGGCAGTTTAGATCTCATGGCTCTGCGGGAGAAACCTGGGTGGCTGAGTTGAAATGGACTTTCCTGAGGATGGGTCCTAATGTTTGTTTGTGTACATGAGGGCCTTGAAATGAGGCCGTGGCACCGGGACCCTGAAGTATTCTCCTAAGCTTTTGACATAGCTCCCATGCACAAGTTTCTTGTGGAGACGAGAATTTTTCTGATGGGTGCTTCAGGAAAACCCCTATGGTCGTATTAGAATCCAGGCTTTTGAGGAGACATGCCTGTGAACCAAAGCAATGGATACGATTACGTCCTAGGGTCTTGTCTGGTTCAATCTTCTTCACTGGGGACATCCATCTATGGAATGATTGGAGGTAGTTGCTCAGCTGGTGTCAGACCGCCCTTGTTTGTGCCGGGCGACCTACACTATTGGGATGGCCTCAGGGACTTTGGAGGGTTCTCCTAATTTGTACGGTTTGGGACAATGGAATGGGGAGAATTCCCAGGGATTGGGTAGGCGCAGTACTAATGTGTGACTCCAGGGGACCCAGCCTGGAGGGTGTGTGGCCCAGGACTTTGAGGACAGAATTCTAAAAACACAAACTCAGCTTAGGTTTGGGGATGTAGGTTTGGCAGACCCAATCGACAAACCATGAGAAGAACTCTTCAGGATATGAAGAAACAGCGAGTCTGAGGCTTTTGCTCAAGCTTTTGTCTCGGGATTTTGTATCAGCGATGGCCGATGAATGTCGGGGAGACCTCATGGGCCATGGACGAATCTTCCTCTCTGTGGATTTAGCCCGATCCCAATTGTTTTTCGTCAATCTGTGGGATGGGAGGGCTCCTTTCAGGTTTGTTACCTCAGGTGTCCCACCAAAAGAGGAGTTCCAAAGCAGAGCCCTAGGGACGAGTGAAGGGACAAAGCGAACTATGGTTAAAAATTGGGGCCAGGGGCATGGCAGGCCCCATATGCGGGCTCAGGGTCAAGCCACTGATAGGCCTTACTTGAGGACTGGGCTCAGGCTGAGGGTCTCAATGTGTGTTTGTGACCAATGTGGCCCGCGAGCATGGGCGGGGCCACATGGGCCACACTGGTTTCAACTACACGGAACGTTGGACAACATGGCAACCACAAGGTTTCTTGCCATGGGGATGGAGATCTGATTTCTGCATCATTTTCAACCCTGCGCATTGGTTTGAGATAAGTTATAGGATCTGAAACCTGAAAATCGAGGTTGAGAAGAGATGACGACCTAAGGCCATGGCGGGTCCGATGTGCTCAGAGTGAGGCCAGCTGTCTGGTGGGGCCAGGAGGTCCAGGCTCAGGTTGTGTCTGCAAGGGCATCAGTGCCCAGGTCAGCCTATATATTTGGGGTACAGCCAAGTGGCGTGCAGGTTGATCCTCATTTGGGGTTTCTGGGTAGCCCCAGAGGGCAATGTTTTTCTTCTGGAGGGCAGGCAGAGTGTTGCATTGTAGTTCTGGATTGCCAAACTGGAGGGCTTGTGGGCCCGTAGTCTGAGGACGGAAGTCTGAGAACAGAAGCTAGGCTTAGGTTTCTGGGTGAGGACATGGCAGGCACAATCTACAGACCTGACTCGAGATCCCGTGGATCTGAAGTCAGGGCGAGTATCAGACGATCGCTCAGGTTGTGGTTCTGTCCCTGATGGACACTTCATGAAGGGGGGGGATCACGAGGCCATGGGGGTTTTCCCACGATGGGAGTTGTGAGAAGCTCCAAACTGCAAAGATTCTTGCAGGACAATTGAGACCTGTTGGTTGGCTCCAGGCCAACGATAAAGAGCAGGGTTCTAAGGATGGATGGCTGGGTAGCCCACTTCGCATTCCAATTGTCTCCTAGCAACAAGACATGTTAGATCTGTTGGATCTGGGGGAGCAACCGAGGAGGCTGAGTTGAAATGCACTCTCCTGTGGATGGGACCTAATGTGTTTTTGTGTCTATGGAGACCTTGGAATGAAGCGGTGGCACTGGGCCCCTGAAGGGTTCTCCTAAACAGAAGCTTTGACAAAGCACCAAAGTGCAAGTTTCCCATGTGTAGAGGAGATTGGTTCTGATGGGTGAGTCAAGAAACAGCCATATTCTGGTATTGAAATCCAGGCCTCTGAGGAGAGATGCCTGGAAACCAAAGCAATATATCCGATTAGTGCCTAGGGGTCTCTTCTTTCCTTTTTGCCTCTGCGGACACCAGTCTACGGGTCTGAGTGCAAGTAGGCCCTCAGATGGGCTCAGATTGCCCCTGTTTGTTCTGGGAAGCCACCACTATTGAGATGGCCTCAGGGACTTTGGAGGTTTATCCTCTTAGGAGGGTTGTGGCCATTGGAATGGGCACACAGAAATCCCTTGGAGAGGGCAAGTACAGTCCTCAGGTTTGGCTCCAGGGTCCTGAGCCTGTACGGTGTGTAGGCCAGGGCTGTTTGGACCGTTGTCTGAAAACACAAACTCGGCTTATGTTTCGGGTCAAAGGTATGGCAGGACTGATCTACAGACCATGAGGAGAACTCTTCGGGATATGGAAAAAGGGCGAGTGTGAGTCTCTTGTTCAAGTTTTTGTCTCTGGATATCGTGTCACCCATGTTCATGAAATTCCCGGGTGACTTCATGGAAAATGGACGAGTCTTACTCTCTGGAGGTGTGGCCCCGTCCAAAGAGTTTGGGGTCATTCTGTGGGATGGAATAAGTCTGTTTTGTTGTGGTTGTTGTTTTGTTTTGTTTTGTTTTTTAACCTCAGGTGTCCCACCAAATGAGGGACTCCAGAGTAGAGCCCTGGGGAGGGGCGACTGCACAACCAGAAATCTGGTTAAATATTGGGGCCTAGGGACATGTCAAGCCCATTAGGACATCTAATGGTCCAGTCACTAAGACGACTTACTAGAGGACAGGACTCACGCTGAGGGTTACAAGGCATGTTTATGCCCTCGTTGCACTCAAGAATGGGCGGGGACTCAGGTTGAATGCAGGTTTCTCCTACATTGAACGTTGGACAACATGCCAACCACAAGGTTTCTTGCCATAGGTAGGAGGAGTTCTGATTTCTGCATCACACTCACCCCTGGGCAGGGATTGGAGATTAGGTCTAGGTTCTGAAGCCTGAAAACTGAGGTCGGAAAGAGATGATGACCTAAGGCCATGGCGGGTCTGATGTGCTCAGTGTGCGGTCAGCTCTCTGGGTGTTGGTCAGGAGGTCCGGGCTCAGGTTGTGTCAGAAAGTGGTTTAGTGCCCAGGTTAGACTATGTAATTGGGGTACATTCGAGTGCCGTGTAGGTTGATCCTCATTTAAGCTGCCTGGGCAACTCATTAGGCAATTTTTTTTTTTTTTCTAGAGGGCAGGCAGAGTGCTGCATTGTGGGTCCGGAATTACCAAACTTGAGGGTTTTGGGGCCAGGAGTGTGAGGACGGAAGTCTGAGAACACAAGCTAGATTTGGGTTTCAGGGCGAGGGCACGGCAGGTACCCACTTCACATCAGAACCAAGATGTCATGCATCTGAAGTCTGGGCGAGGATCAGACGTTGGCTCAGGTTGGAGTTTCTGTGCATACGGCCCCGTCATGAAGGGAGCGGAATCTCGAGGCCATGGAGGTATTCCCACGTTGGGAGTTGTGGGATGCCCCCTTCAAGGATTCCATCTGCGGGACATTTGAGACCTGTTGGAGTGGTCCAGGACATCCCATATGGAATGACTCCAGTGCACCGTTCGAGGATGGATGCCTGGACGTGCGCTCACATTCCAATTGTCTCCTAGCAACAAGGCAGTTTAGATCTCATGTCTCTGCGGGAGAAACCTGGTTGGCTGAGTTGAAATGGACTTTCCTGAGGATGGGTCCTAATGTTTGTTTGTGTACATGAGGGCCTTGAATTGAGGCCCTGGCACCGGGACCCTGAAGTATTCTCCTAAGCTTTTGACATAGCTCCCATGCACAAGTTTCTTGTGGAGACGAGAATTTTTCTGATGGGTGCTTCAGGAAAACCCCTATGGTCGTATTAGAATCCAGGCTTTTGAGGAGACATGCCTGTGAACCAAAGCAATGGATCCGATTACGTCCTAGGGTCTTGTCTGGTTCAATCTTCTTCACTGGGGACATCCATCTATGGAATGAGTGGAGGTAGTTGCTCAGCTGGTGTCAGACCGCCCTTGTTTGTGCTGGGCGACCTACACTATTGGGATGGCCTCAGGGACTTTGGAGGGTTCTCCTAATTTGTACGGTTTGGGACAATGGAATGGGGAGAATTCCCAGGGATTGGGTAGGCGCAGTACTAATGTGTGACTCCAGGGGACCCAGCCTGGAGGGTGTGTGGCCCAGGACTTTGAGGACAGAATTCTAAAAACACAAACTCAGCTTAGGTTTGTGGATGTAGGTTTGGCAGACCCAATCGACAAACCATGAGAAGAACTCTTCAGGATATGAAGAAGCAGCGAGTCTGAGGCTTTTGCTCAAGCTTTTGTCTCGGGATTTTGTATCAGCGATGGCCGATGAATGTCGGGGAGACCTCATGGGCCATGGACGAATCTTCCTCTCTGTGGATTTAGCCCGATCCCAATTGTTTTTCATCAATCTGTGGGATGGGAGGGCTCCTTTCAGGTTTGTTACCTCAGGTGTCCCACCAAAAGAGGAGTTCCAAAGCAGAGCCCTAGGGACGAGTGAAGGGACAAAGCGAACTATGGTTAAAAATTGGGGCCAGGGGCATGGCAGGCCCCATATGCGGGCTCAGGGTCAAGCCACTGACAGGCCTTACTTGAGGACTGGGCTCAGGCTGAGGGTCTCAATATGTGTTTGTGACCAATGTGGCCCGCGAGCATGGGCGGGGCCACATGGGCCACACTGGTTTCAACTACACGGAACGTTGGACAACATGGCAACCACAAGGTTTCTTGCCATGGGGATGGAGATCTGATTTCTGCATCATTTTCAACCCTGCGCATTGGTTTGAGATAAGTTATAGGATCTGAAACCTGAAAATCGTGGTTGAGAAGAGATGACGACCTAAGGCCATGGCGGGTCCGATGTGCTCAGAGTGAGGCCAGCTGTCTGGTGGGGCCAGGAGGTCCAGGCTCAGGTTGTGTCTGCAAGGGCATCAGTGCCCAGGTCAGCCTATATATTTGGGGTACAGCCAAGTGTTTTTGCAGGTTGATCCTCATTTGGGGTTTCTGGGTAGCCCCAGAGGGCAATGTTTTTCTTCTGGAGGGCAGGCTGAGTGTTGCATTGTAGTTCTGGATTGCCAAACTGGAGGGCTTGTGGGCCCGTAGTCTGAGGACGGAAGTCTGAGAACAGAAGCTAGGCTTAGGTTTCTGGGTGAGGACATGGCAGGCACAATCTACAGACCTGACTCGAGATCCCGTGGATCTGAAGTCAGGGCGAGTATCAGACGATCGCTCAGGTTGTGGTTCTGTCCCTGATGGAAACTTCATGAAGGGGGGGGATCACGAGGCCATGGGGGTTTTCCCACGATGGGAGTTGTGAGAAGCTCCAAACTGCAAAGATTCTTGCAGGACAATTGAGACCTGTTGGTTGGCTCCAGGCCAACGATAAAGAGCAGGGTTCTAAGGATGGATGGCTGGGTAGCCCACCTCGCATTCCAATTGTCTCCTAGCAACAAGACATGTTAGATCTGCTGGATCTGGGGGAGCAACCGAGGAGGCTGAGTTGAAATGCACTCTCCTGTGGATGGGACCTAATGTGTTTTTGTGTCTATGGAGACCTTGGAATGAAGCGGTGGCACTGGGCCCCGAAGGGTTCTCCTAAACAGAAGCTTTGACAAAGCACCAAAGTGCAAGTTTCCCATGTGTAGAGGAGATTGGTTCTGATGGGTGAGTCAAGAAACACCCATATTCTGGTATTGAAATCCAGGCCTCTGAGGAGAGATGCCTGGAAACCAAAGCAATATATCCGATTAGTGCCTAGGGGTCTCTTCTTTCCTTTTTGCCTCTGCGGACACCAGTCTACGGGTCTGAGTGCAAGTAGGCCCTCAGATGGGCTCAGATTGCCCCTGTTTGTTCTGGGAAGCCACCACTATTGAGATGGCCTCAGGGACTTTGGAGGTTTATCCTCTTAGGAGGGTTGTGGCCATTGGAATGGGCACACAGAAATCCCTTGGAGAGGGCAAGTACAGTCCTCAGGTTTGGCTCCAGGGTCCTGAGCCTGTACGGTGTGTAGGCCAGGGCTGTTTGGACCGTTGTCTGAAAACACAAACTCGGCTTATGTTTCGGGTCAAAGGTATGGCAGGACTGATCTACAGACCATGAGGAGAACTCTTCGGGATATGGAAAAAGGGCGAGTGTGAGTCTCTTGTTCAAGTTTTTGTCTCTGGATATCGTGTCACCCATGTTCATGAAATTCCCGGGTGACTTCATGGAAAATGGACGAGTCTTACTCTCTGGAGGTGTGGCCCCGTCCAAAGAGTTTGGGGTCATTCTGTGGGATGGAATAAGTCTGTTTTGTTGTGTTTGTTGTTTTGTTTTGTTTTGTTTTTTAACCTCAGGTGTCCCACCAAATGAGGGACTCCAGAGTAGAGCCCTGGGGAGGGGCGACTGCACAACCAGAAATCTGGTTAAATATTGGGGCCTAGGGACATGTCAAGCCCATTAGGACATCTAATGGTCCAGTCACTAAGACGACTTACTAGAGGACAGGACTCACGCTGAGGGTTACAAGGCATGTTTATGCCCTCGTTGCACTCAAGAATGGGCGGGGACTCAGGGTGAATGCAGGTTTCTCCTACATTGAACGTTGGACAACATGCCAACCACAAGGTTTCTTGCCATAGGTAGGAGGAGTTCTGATTTCTGCATCACACTCACCCCTGGGCAGGGATTGGAGATTAGGTCTAGGTTCTGAAGCCTGAAAACTGAGGTCGGAAAGAGATGATGACCTAAGGCCATGGCGGGTCTGATGTGCTCAGTGTGCGGTCAGCTCTCTGGGTGTTGGTCAGGAGGTCCGGGCTCAGGTTGTGTCAGAAAGTGGTTTAGTGCCCAGGTTAGACTATGTATTTGGGGTACATTCGAGTGCCGTGTAGGTTGATCCTCATTTAAGCTGCCTGGGCAACTCATTAGGCAATTTTTTTTTTTTTTCTAGAGGGCAGGCAGAGTGCTGCATTGTGGGTCCGGAATTACCAAACTTGAGGGTTTTGGGGCCAGGAGTGTGAGGACGGAAGTCTGAGAACACAAGCTAGATTTGGGTTTCAGGGCGAGGGCACGGCAGGTACCCACTTCACATCAGAACCAAGATGTCATGCATCTGAAGTCTGGGCGAGGATCAGACGTTGGCTCAGGTTGGAGTTTCTGTGCATACGGCCCCGTCATGAAGGGAGCGGAATCTCGAGGCCATGGAGGTATTCCCACGTTGGGAGTTGTGGGATGCCCCCTTCAAGGATTCCATCTGCGGGACATTTGAGACCTGTTGGAGAGGTCCAGGACATCCCATATGGAATGACTCCAGTGCACCGTTCGAGGATGGATGCCTGGACGTGCGCTCGCATTCCAATTGTCTCCTAGCAACAAGGCATTTTAGATCTCATGGCTCTGCGGGAGAAACCTGGGTGGCTGAGTTGAAATGGACTTTCATGAGGATGGGTCCTAATGTTTGTTTGTGTACATGAGTGCCTTGAAATGAGGCCCTGGCACCGGGACCCTGAAGTATTCTCCTAAGCTTTTGACATAGCTCCCATGCACAAGTTTCTTGTGGAGACGAGAATTTTTCTGATGGATGCTTCAGGAAAACACCTATGGTCGTATTGGAATCCAGACTTTTGAGGAGACATGCCTGTGAACCAAAGCAATGGATCCGATTACGTCCTAGGGTCTTGTCTGGTTCAATCTTCTTCTCCGGGGACATCCATCTATGGAATGAGTGGAGGTAGTTGCTCAGCTGGTGTCAGACCGCCCTTGTTTGTGCGGGGCGACCTACACTATTGGGATGGCCTCAGGGACTTTGGAGGGTTCTCCTAATTTGTACCGTTTGGGACAATGGAATGGGGAGAATTCCCAGGGATTGGGTAGGCGCAGTACTAATATGTGACTCCAGGGGACCCAGCCTGGAGGGTGTGTGGCCCAGGACTTTGAGGACAGAAGTGTAAAAACACTAACTCAGCTTAGGTTTGGGGATGTAGGTATGGCAGACCCAATCGACAAACCAGGAGAAGAACTCTTCAGGATATGAAGAAGCAGCGAGTCTGAGGCTTTTGCTCAAGCTTTTGTCTCGGGATTTTGTATCAGCGATGGCCGATGAATGTCGGGGAGACCTCATGGGCCATGGACGAATCTTCCTCTCTGTGGATTTAGCCCGATCCCAATTGTTTTTCGTCAATCTGTGGGATGGGAGGGCTCCTTTCAGGTTTGTTACCTCAGGTGTCCCACCAAAAGAGGAGTTCCAAAGCAGAGCCCTAGGGACGAGTGAAGGGACAAAGCGAACTATGGTTAAAAATTGGGGCCAGGGGCATGGCAGGCCCCATATGCGGGCTCAGGGTCAAGCTACTGAGAGGCCTTACTGAGGACTGGGCTCAGGCTGAGGGTCTCAATGTGTGTTTGTGACCAATGTGGCCCGCGAGCATGGGCGGGGCCACATGGGCCACACTGGTTTCAACTACACGGAACGTTGGACAACATGGCAACCACAAGGTTTCTTGCCATGGGGATGGAGATCTGATTTCTGCATCATTTTCAACCCTGGGCATTGGTTTGAGATAAGTTATCGGATCTGAAGCCTGAAAATCGAGGTTGAGAAGAGATGACGACCTAAGGCCATGGCGGGTCCGATGTGCTCAGAGTGAGGCCAGCTGTCTGGTGGGGCCAGGAGGTCCAGGCTCAGGTTGTGTCTGCAAGGGCATCAGTGCCCAGGTCAGCCTATATATTTGGGGTACAGCCAAGTGGCGTGCAGGTTGATCCTCATTTGGGGTTTCTGGGTAGCCCCAGAGGGCAATGTTTTTCTTCTGGAGGGCAGGCAGAGTGTTGCATTGTAGTTCTGGATTGCCAAACTGGAGGGCTTGTGGGCCCGTAGTCTGAGGACGGAAGTCTGAGAACAGAAGCTAGGCTTAGGTTTCTGGGTGAGGACATGGCAGGCACAATCTACAGACCTGACTCGAGATCCCGTGGATCTGAAGTCAGGGCGAGTATCAGACGATCGCTCAGGTTGTGGTTCTGTCCCTGATGGACACTTCATGAAGGGGGGGGATCACGAGGCCATGGGGGTTTTCGCAGGATGGGAGTTGTGAGAAGCTCCAAACTGCAAAGATTCTTGCAGGACAATTGAGACCTGTTGGTTGGCTCCAGGCCAACGATAAAGAGCAGGGTTCTAAGGATGGATGGCTGGGTAGCCCACCTCGCATTCCAATTGTCTCCTAGCAACAAGACATGTTAGATCTGCTGGATCTGGGGGAGCAACCGAGGAGGCTGAGTTGAAATGCACTCTCCTGTGGATGGGTCCTAATGTGTTTTTGTGTCTCTGGAGACCTTGGAATGAAGCGGTGGCACTGGGGCCCTGAAGGGTTATCCTAAACAGAAGCTTTGACAAAGCACCAAAGTGCAAGTTTCCCATGTGTAGAGGAGATTGGTTCTGATGGGTGAGTCAAGAAACAGCCATATTCTGGTATTGAAATCCAGGCCTCTGAGGAGAGATGCCTGGAAACGAAAGCAATATATCCGATTAGTGCCTAGGGGTCTCTTCGTTCCTTTTTGCCTCTGCGGACACCAGTCTACGGGTCTGAGTGCAAATAGGCCCTCAGATGGGCTCAGATTGCCCCTGTTTGTTCTGGGAAGCCACCACTACTGTGATGGCCTCAGGGACTTTGGAGGTTTATCCTCTTAGGAGGGTTGTGGCCATTGGAATGGGCACACAGAAATCCCTTGGAGAGGGCAAGTACAGTCCTCAGGTTTGGCTCCAGGGTCCTGAGCCTGTACGGTGTGTAGGCCAGGGCTGTTTGGACCGTTGTCTGAAAACACAAACTCGGCTTATGTTTGGGTCAAAGGTATGGCAGGACTGAACTACAGACCATGAGGAGAACTCTTCGGGATATGGAAAAAGGGCGAGTGTGAGTCTCTTGTTCAAGTTTTTGTCTCTGGATATCGTGTCACCCATGTTCATGAAATTTCCGGGTGACTTCATGGAAAATGGACGAGTCTTACTATCTGGAGGTGTGGCCCCGTCCAAAGAGTTTGGGGTCATTCTGTGGGATGGAATAAGTCTGTTTTGTTGTTGTTGTTGTTTTGTTTTGTTTTGTTTTTTAACCTCAGGAGTCCCACCAAATGAGGGACTCCAGAGTAGAGCCCTGGGGAGGGGCGACTGCACAACCAGAAATCTGGTTAAATATTGGGGCCTAGGGACATGTCAAGCCCATTAGGACATCTAATAGTCCAGTCACTAAGAGGACTTACTAGAGGACAGGACTCACGCTGAGGGTTACAACGCATGTTTATGCCCTCGTTGCACTCAAGAATGGGCGGGGACTCAGGGTGAATGCTTGTTTCTCCTACACTGAACGTTGGACAACATGCCAACCACAAGGTTTCTTGCCATAGGTAGGAGGAGTTCTGATTTCTGCATCACACTCACCCCTGGGCAGGGATTGGAGATTAGGTCTAGGTTCTGAAGCCTGAAAACTGAGGTCGGAAAGAGATGATGACCTAAGGCCATGGCGGGTCTGATGTGCTCAGTGAGCGGTCAGCTCTCTGGGTGTTAGTCAGGAGGTCCGGGCTCAGGTTGTGTCAGAAAGTGGTTTAGTGCCCAGGTTAGACTATGTAATTGGGGTACATTCGAGTGCCGTGTAGGTTGATCCTCATTTAAGCTGCCTGGGCAGCTCATTAGGCAATTTTTTTTTTTTTTCTAGAGGGCAGGCATAGTGCTGCATTGTGGGTCCGGAATTACCAAACTTGAGGGTTTTGGGGCCAGGAGTGTGAGGACGGAAGTCTGAGAACACAAGCTAGATTTGGGTTTCAGGGCGAGGGCACGGCAGGTACCCACTTCACATCAGAACCAAGATGTCATGCATCTGAAGTCAGGGCGAGGATCAGACGTTGGCTCAGGTGGAGTTTCTGTGCATGACGGCCCCTTCATGAAGGGAGCGGAATCTCGAGGCCATGGAGGTATTTCCACGTTGGGAGTTGTGGGATGCCCCCTTCAAGGATTCCTTCTGCGGGACAATTGAGACCTGTTGGAGAGGTCCAGGACATCCCATATGGAATGACTCCAGTGCACCGTTCGAGGATGGATGCCTGGACGTGCGCTCGCATTCCAATTGTCTCCTAGCAACAAGGCAGTTTAGATCTCATGGCTCTGCGGGAGAAACCTGGGTGGCTGAGTTGAAATGGACTTTCCTGAGGATGGGTCCTAATGTTTGTTTGTGTACATGAGGGCCTTGAAATGAGGCCATGGCACCGGGACCCTGAAGTATTCTCCTAAGCTTTTGACATAGCTCCCATGCACAAGTTTCTTGTGGAGACGAGAATTTTTCTGATGGGTGCTTCAGGAAAACCCCTATGGTCGTATTGGAATCCAGGCTTTTGAGGAGACATGCCTGTGAACCAAAACAATGGATCCGATTATGTCCTAGGGTCCTGTCTGGTTCAATCTTCTTCTCCGGGGACATCCATCTATGGAATGAGTGGAGGTAGTTGCTCAGCTGGTGTCAGACCGCCCTTGTTTGTGCCGGGCGACCTACACTATTGGGATGGCCTCAGGGACTTTGGAGGGTTCTCCTAATTTGTACGGTTTGGGACAATGGAATGGGGAGAATTCCCAGGGATTGGGTAGGCGCAGTACTAATGTGTGACTCCAGGGGACCCAGCCTGGAGGGTGTGTGGCCCAGGACTTTGAGGACAGAAGTCTAAAAACACAAACTCAGCTTAGGTTTGGGGATGTAGGTATGGCAGACCCAATCGACAAACCATGAGAAGAACTCTTCAGGATATGAAGAAACAGCGAGTCTGAGGCTTTTGCTCAAGCTTTTGTCTCGGGATTTTGTATCAGCGATGGCCGATGAATGTCGGGGAGACCTCATGGGCCATGGACGAATCTTCCTCTCTGTGGATTTAGCCCGATCCCAATTGTTTTTCGTCAATCTGTGGGATGGGAGGGCTCTTTCAGGTTTGTTACCTCAGGTGTCCCACCCAAAGAGGAGTTCCAAAGCAGAGCCCTAGGGACGAGTGAAGGGACAAAGCGAACTATGGTTAAAAATTGGGGCCAGGGGCATGGCAGGCCCCATATGCGGGCTCAGGGTCAAGCCACTGACAGGCCTTACTTGAGGACTGGGCTCAGGCTGAGGGTCTCAATGTGTGTTTGTGACCAATGTGGCCCGCGAGCATGGGCGGGGCCACATGGGCCACACTGGTTTCAACTACACGGAACGTTGGACAACATGGCAACCACAAGGTTTCTTGCCATGGGGATGGAGATCTGATTTCTGCATCATTTTCAACCCTGGGCATTGGTTTGAGATAAGTTATCGGATCTGAAGCCTGAAAATCGAGGTTGAGAAGAGATGACGACCTAAGGCCATGGCGGGTCCGATGTGCTCAGAGTGAGGCCAGCTGTCTGGTGGGGCCAGGAGGTCCAGGCTCAGGTTGTGTCTGCAAGGGCATCAGTGCCCAGGTCAGCCTATATATTTGGGGTACAGCCAAGTGGCGTGCAGGTTGATCCTCATTTGGGGTTACTGGGTAGCCCCAGAGGGCAATGTTTTTCTTCTGGATGGCAGGCAGAGTGTTGCATTGTAGTTCTGGATTGCCAAACTGGAGGGCTTGTGGGCCCGTAGTCTGAGGACGGAAGTCTGAGAACAGAAGCTAGGCTTAGGTTTCTGGGTGAGGACATGGCAGGCACAATCTACAGACCTGACTCGAGATCCCGTGGATCTGAAGTCAGGGCGAGTATCAGACGATCGCTCAGGTTGTGGTTCTGTCCCTGATGGACACTTCATGAAGGGGGTGGATCACGAGGCCATGGGGGTTTTCCCACGATGGGAGTTGTGAGAAGCTCCAAACTGCAAAGATTCTTGCAGGACAATTGAGACCTGTTGGTTGGCTCCAGGCCAACGATAAAGAGCAGGGTTCTAAGGATGGATGGCTGGGTAGCCCACCTCGCATTCCAATTGTCTCCTAGCAACAAGACATGTTAGATCTGCTGGATCTGGGGGAGCAACCGAGGAGGCTGAGTTGAAATGGACTCTCCTGTGGATGGGTGCTAATGTGTTTTTGTGTCTATGGAGACCTTGGAATGAAGCGGTGGCACTGGGGCCCTGAAGGGTTCTCCTAAACAGAAGCTTTGACAAAGCACCAAAGTGCAAGTTTCCCATGTGTAGAGGAGATTGGTTCTGATGGGTGAGTCAAGAAACAGCCATATTCTGGTATTGAAATCCAGGCCTCTGAGGAGAGATGCCTGGAAACCAAAGCAATATATCCGATTAGTGCCTAGGGGTCTCTTCGTTCCTTTTTCCCTCTGCGGACACCAGTCTACGGGTCTGAGTGCAAGTAGGCCCTCAGATGGGCTCAGATTGCCCCTGTTTGTTCTGGGAAGCCACCACTATTGAGTTGGCCTCAAGGACTTTGGAGGTTTATCCTCTTGGGAGGGTTGTGGCCATTGGAATGGGCACACAGAAATCCCTTGGAGAGGGCAAGTACAGTCCTCAGGTTTGGCTCCAGGGTCCTGAGCCTGTACGGTGTGTAGGCCAGGGCTGTTTGGACCGTTGTCTGAAAACACAAACTCGGCTTATGTTTCGGGTCAAAGGTATGGCAGGACTGATCTACAGACCATGAGGAGAACTCTTCGGGATATGGAAAAAGGGCGAGTGTGAGTCTCTTGTTCAAGTTTTTGTCTCTGGATATCGTGTCACCCATGTTCATGAAATTTCCGGGTGACTTCATGGAAAATGGACGAGTCTTACTCTCTGGAGGTGTGGCCCCGTCCAAAGAGTTTGGGGTCATTCTGTGGGATGGAATAAGTCTGTTTTGTTGTTGTTGTTGTTTTGTTTTGTTTTGTTCTTTAACCTCAGGTGTCCCACCAAATGAGGGACTCCAGAGTAGAGCCCTGGGGAGGGGCGACTGCACAACCAGAAATCTGGTTAAATATTGGGGCCTAGGGACATGTCAAGCCCATTAGGACATCTAATGGTCCAGTCACTAAGAGGACTTACTAGAGGACAGGACTCACGCTGAGGGTTACAAGGCATGTTTATGCCCTCGTTGCACTCAAGACTGGGCGGGGACTCAGGGTGAATGCTTGTTTCTCCTACACTGAACGTTGGACAACATGCCAACCACAAGGTTTCTTGCCATAGGTAGGAGGAGTTCTGATTTCTGCATCACACTCACCCCTGGGCAGGGATTGGAGGTTAGGTCTAGGTTCTGAAGCCTGAAAACTGAGGTCGGAAAGAGATGATGACCTAAGGCCATGGCGGGTCTGATGTGCTCAGTGAGCGGTCAGCTCTCTGGGTGTTGGTCAGGAGGTCCGGGCTCAGGTTGTGTCAGAAAGTGGTTTAGTGCCCAGGTTAGACTATGTAATTGGGGAACATTCGAGTGCCGTGTAGGTTGATCCTCATTTAAGCTGCCTGGGCAGCTCATTAGGCAATTTTTTTTTTTTTTTCTAGAGGGCAGGCTGAGTGCTGCATTGTGGGTCCGGAATTACCAAACTTGAGGGTTTTGGGGCCAGGAGTGTGAGGACGGAAGTCTGAGAACACAAGCTAGATTTGGGTTTCAGGGCGAGGGCACGGCAGGTACCCACTTCACATCAGAACCAAGATGTCATGCATCTGAAGTCTGGGCGAGGATCAGACGTTGGCTCAGGTTGGAGTTTCTGTGCATGACGGCCCCTTCATGAAGGGAGCGGAATCTCGAGGCCATGGAGGTATTCCCACGTTGGGAGTTGTGGGATGCCCCCTTCAAGGATTCCTTCTGCGGGACAATTGAGACCTGTTGGAGAGGACAAGGACATCCCATATGGAATGACTCCAGTGCGACCTTCGAGGATGGATGCCTGGACGTGCGCTCGCATTCCTATTGTCTCCTAGCAACAAGGCAGTTTAGATCTGATGGCTCTGCGGGAGAAACCTGGGTGGCTGAGTTGAAATGGACTTTCCTGAGGATGGGTCCTAATGTTTGTTTGTGTACATGAGGGCCTTGAAATGAGGCAGAGGCACCGGGACTCTGAAGTGTTCTCCTAAGCTTTTGACATAGCTCCCATGCACAAGCTTCTTGTGGAGACGAGAATTTTTCTGATGGGTGCTTCAGGAAAACCCCTATGGTCGTATTGGAATCCAGGCTTTTGAGGAGACATGCCTGTGAACCAAAGCAATGGATCCGATTATGTCCTAGGGTCCTGTCTGGTTCAATCTTCTTCTCCGAGGACATCCATCTATGGAATGAGTGGAGGTAGTTGCTCAACTGGTGTCAGACCGCCCTTTTTTGTGCCGGGTGACCTACACTATTGGGATGGCCTCAGGGACTTTGGAGGGTTCTCCTAATTTGTACGGTTTGGGAAAATGGAATGGGGAGAATTCCCAGGGATTGGGTAGGCGCAGTACTAATGTGTGACTCCAGGGGACCCAGCCTGGAGCGTGTGTGGCCCAGGACTTTGAGGACAGAAGTCTAAAAACACAAACTCAGCTTAGGTTTGGGGATGTAGGTTTGGCAGACCCATTCGACAAACCATGAGAAGAACTCTTCGGGATATGAAGAAGCAGCGAGTCTGAGGCTTTTGCTCAAGCTTTTGTCTCGGGATTTTGTATCAGCGATGGCCGATGAATGTCGGGGAGACCTCATGGGCCATGGACGAATCTTCCTCTCTGTGGATTTAGCCCGATCCCAATTGTTTTTCGTCCATCTGTGGGATGGGAGGGCTCCTTTCAGGTTTGTTACCTCAGGTGTCCCACCAAAAGAGGAGTTCCAAAGCAGAGCCCTAGGGACGAGTGAAGGGACAAAGCGAACTATGGTTAAAAATTGGGGCCAGGGGCATGGCAGGCCCCATATGCGGGCTCAGGGTCAAGCCACTGAGAGGCCTTACTTGAGGACTGGGCTCAGGCTGAGGGTCTCAATGTGTGTTTGTGACCAATGTGGCCCGCGAGCATGGGCGGGGCCACATGGGCCACACTTGTTTCAACTACATGGAACGTTGGACAACATGGCAACCACAAGGTTTCTTGCCATGGGGATGGAGATCTGATTTCTGCATAATTATCAACCCTGGGCATTGGTTTGAGATAAGTTATAGGATCTGAAGCCTGAAAATCGAGGTTGAGAAGAGATGACGACATAAGGCCATGGCGGGTCCGATGAGCTCAGAGTGAGGCCAGCTTTCTGGTGGGGCCAGGAGGTCCAGGCTCAGGTTGTGTCTGCAAGGGCATCAGTGCCCAGGTCAGCCTATATATTTGGGGTACAGCCAAGTGGCGTGCAGGTTGATCCTCATTTGGGGTTTCTGGGTAGCCCCAGAGGGCAATGTTTTTCTTCTGGAGGGCAGGCAGAGTGTTGCATTGTAGTTCTGGATTGCCAAACTGGAGGGCTTGTGGGCCCGAAGTCTGAGGACGGAAGTCTGAGAATAGAAGCTAGGCTTATGTTTCTGGGTGAGGACCTGGCAGGCACAATCTACAGACCTGACTCGAGATCCCGTGGATCTGAATTCAGGGCGAGTATCAGACGATCGCTCAGGTTGTGGTTCTGTCCCTGATGGACACTTCATGAAGGGGGGGGATCACGAGGCCATGGGGGTTTTCCCACGATGGGAGTTGTGAGAAGCTCCAAACTGCAAAGATTCTTGCAGGACAATTGAGACCTGTTGGTTGGCTCCAGGCCAACGATAAAGAGCAGGGTTCTAAGGATGGATGGCTGGGTAGCCCACCTCGCATTCCAATTGTCTCCTAGCAACAAGACATGTTAGATCTGCTGGATCTGGGGGAGCAACCGAGGAGGCTGAGTTGAAATGGACTCTCCTGTGGATGGGTCCTAATGTGTTTTTGTGTCTATGGAGACCTTGGAATGAAGCGGTGGCACTGGGGCCCTGAAGGGTTCTCCTAAACAGAAGCTTGACAAAGCACCAAAGTGCAAGTTTCCCATGTGTAGAGGAGATTGGTTCTGATGGGTGAGTCAAGAAACAGCCATATTCTGGTATTGAAATCCAGGCCTCTGAGGAGAGATGCCTGGAAACCAAAGCAATATATCCGATTAGTGCCTAGGGGTCTCTTCTTTCCTTTTTGCCTCTGCGGACACCAGTCTACGGGTCTGAGTGCAAGTAGGCCCTCAGATGGGCTCAGATTGCCCCTGTTTGTTCTGGGAAGCCACCACTATTGAGATGGCCTCAGGGACTTTGGAGGTTTATCCTCTTAGGAGGGTTGTGGCTACTGGAATGGGCACACAGAAATCCCTTGGAGAGGGCAAGTACAGTCCTCAGGTTTGGCTCCAGGGTCCTGAGCCTGTACGGTGTGTAGGCCAGGGCTGTTTGGACCGTTGTCTGAAAACACAAACTCGGCTTATGTTTCGGGTCAAAGGTATGGCAGGACTGATCTACAGACCATGAGGAGAACTCTTCGGGATATAGAAAAAGGGCGAGTGTGAGTCTCTTGTTCAAGTTTTTGTCTCTGGATATCGTGTCACCCATGTTCATGAAATTTCCGGGTGACTTCATGGAAAATGGACGAGTCTTACTCTCTGGAGGTGTGGCCCCGTCCAAAGAGTTTGGGGTCATTCTGTGGGATGGAATAAGTCTGTTTTGTTGTTGTTGTTTTGTTTTGTTTTGTTTTTTAACCTCAGGTTTCCCACCAAATGAGGGACTCCAGAGTAGAGCCCTGGGGAGGGGCGACTGGACAACCTGAAATCTGGTTAAATATTGGGGCCTAGTGACATGTCAAGCCCATTAGGACATCTAATGGTCCAGTCTCTAAGAGGACTTACTAGAGGACAGGACTCACGCTGAGGGTTACAAGGCATGTTTATGCCCTCGTTGCACTCAAGACTGGGCGGGGAATCAGGGTGAATGCTTGTTTCTCCTACACTGAACGTTGGACAACATGCCAACCACAAGGTTTCTTGCCATATGTAGGAGGAGTTCTGATTTCTGCATCACACTCACCCCTGGGCAGGGATTGGAGGTTAGGTCTAGGTTCTGAAGCCTGAAAACTGAGGTCGGAAAGAGATGATGACCTAAGGCCATGGCGGGTCTGATGTGCTCAGTGAGCGGTCAGCTCTCTGGGTGTTGGTCAGGAGGTCCGGGCTCAGGTTGTGTCAGAAAGTGGTTTAGTGCCCAGGTTAGACTATGTAATTGGGGAACATTCGAGTGCCGTGTAGGTTGATCCTCATTTAAGCTGCCTGGGCAGCTCATTAGGCAATTTTTTTTTTTTTTTTCTAGAGGGCAGGCAGAGTGCTGCATTGTGGGTCCGGAATTACCAAACTTGCGGGTTTTGGGGCCAGGAGTGTGAGGACGGAAGTCTGAGAACACAAGCTAGATTTGGGTTTCAGGGCGAGGGCACGGCAGGTACCCACTTCACATCAGAACCAAGATGTCATGCATCTGAAGTCTGGGCGAGGATCAGACGTTGGCTCAGGTTGGAGTTTCTGTGCATGACGGCCCCTTCATGAAGGGAGCGGAATCTCGAGGCCATGGAGGTATTCCCACGTTGGGAGTTGTGGGATGCCTCCTTCAAGGATTCCTTCTGCGGGACATTTGAGACCTGTTGGAGAGGTCCAGGACATCCCATATGGAATGACTCCAGTGCACCGTTCGAGGATGGATGCCTGGACGAGCGCTCGCATTCCAATTGTCTCCTAGCAACAAGGCAGTTTAGATCAGATGGCTCTGCGGGAGAAACCTGGGTGGCTGAGTTGAAATGGACTTTCCTGAGGATGGGTCCTAATGTTTGTTTGTGTACATGAGGGCCTTGAAATGAGGCCGTGGCACCGGGACCCTGAAGTATTCTCCTAAGCTTTTGACATAGCTCCCATAAACAAGTTTCTTGTGGAGACGAGAATTTTTCTGATGGGTGCTTCAGGAAAACCCCTATGGTCGTATTGGAATCCAGGCTTTTGAGGAGACATGCCTGTGAACCAAAGCAATGGATCCGATTATGTCCTAGGGTCCTGTCTGGTTCAATCTTCTTCTCCGGGGACATTCATCTACGGAATGAGTGGAGGTAGTTGCTCAGCTGGTGTCAGACCGCCCTTTTTTGTGCCGGGCGACCTACACTATTGGGATGGCCTCAGGGACTTTGGAGGGTTCTCCTAATTTGTACGGTTTGGGACAATGGAATGGGGAGAATTCCCAGGGATTGGGTAGGCGCAGTACTAATGTGTGACTCCAGGGGACCCAGCCTGGAGGGTGTGTGGCCCAGGACTTTGAGGACAGAAGTCTAAAAACACAAACTCAGCTTAGGTTTGGGGATGTAGGTATGGCAGACCCAATCGACAAACCATGAGAAGAACTCTTCGGGATATGAAGAAGCAGCGAGTCTGAGGCTTTTGCTCAAGCTTTTGTCTCGTGATTTTGTATCAGCGATGGCCTATGAATGTCGGGGAGACCTCATGGGCCATGGACGAATCTTCCTCTCTGTGGATTTGGCCCGATCCCAATTGTTTTTCCTCAATCTGTGGGATGGGAGGGCTCCTTTCAGGTTTGTTACCTCAGGTGTCCCACCAAAAGAGGAGTTCCAAAGCAGAGCCCTAGGGACGAGTGAAGGGACAAAGCGAACTATGGTTAAAAATTGGGGCCAGGGGCATGGCAGGCCCCATATGCGGGCTCAGGGTCAAGCCACTGAGTGGCCTTACTTGAGGACTGGGCTCAGGCTGAGGGTCTCAATGTGTGTTTGTGACCAATGTGGCCCGCGAGCATGGGCGGGGCCACATGGGCCACACTTGTTTCAACTACATGGAACGTTGGACAACATGGCAACCACAAGGTTTCTTGCCATGGGGATGGAGATCTGATTTCTGCATAATTTTCAACCCTGGGCATTGGTTTGAGATAAGTTATAGGATCTGAAGCCTGAAAATCGAGGTTGAGAAGAGATGACGACCTAAGGCCATGGCGGGTCCGATGTGCTCAGAGTGAGGCCAGGTGTCTGGTGGGGCCAGGAGGTCCAGGCTCAGGTTGTGTCTGCAACGGCATCAGTGCCCAGGTCAGCCTATATATTTGGGGTACAGCCAAGTGGCGTGCAGGTTGATCCTCATTTGGGGTTTCTGGGTAGCCCCAGAGGGCAATGTTTTTCTTCTGGACGGCAGGCAGAGTGTTGCATTGTAGTTCTGGATTGCCAAACTGGAGGGCTTGTGGGCCCGTAGTCTGAGGACGGAAGTCTGAGAACAGAAGCTAGGCTTAGGTTTCTGGGTGAGGACATGGCAGGCACAATCTACAGACCTGACTCGAGATCCCGTGGATCTGAAGTCAGGGCGAGCATCAGACGATCGCTCAGGTTGTGGTTCTGTCCCTGATGGACCCTTAATGAAGGGGGGGGATCACGAGGCCATGGGGGTTTTCCCACGATGGGAGTTGTGAGAAGCTCCAAACTGCAAAGATTCTTGCAGGACAATTGAGACCTGTTGGTTGGCTCCAGGCCAACGATAAAGAGCAGGGTTCTAAGGATGGATGGCTGGGTAGCCCACCTCGCATTCCAATTGTCTCCTAGCAACAAGACATGTTAGATCTGCTGGATCTGGGGGAGCAACCGAGGAGGCTGAGTTGAAATGGACTCTCCTGTGGATGGGTCCTAATGTGTTTTTGTGTCTATGGAGACCTTGGAATGAAGCGGTGGCACTGGGGCCCTGAAGGGTTCTCCTAAACAGAAGCTTTGACAAAGCACCAAAGTGCAAGTTTCCCATGTGTAGAGGAGATTGGTTCTGATGGGTGAGTCAAGAAACAGCCATATTCTGGTATTGAAATCCAGGCCTCTGAGGAGAGATGCCTGGAAACCAAAGCAATATATCCGATTAGTGCCTAGGGGTCTCTTCGTTCCTTTTTGCCTCTGCGGACACCAGTCTACGGGTCTGAGTGCAAGTAGGCCCTCAGATGGGCTCAGATTGCTCCTGTTTGTTCTGGGAAGCCACCACTATTGAGATGGCCTCAGGGACTTTGGAGATTTATCCTCTTAGGAGGGTTGTGGCCATTGGAATGGGCACACAGAAATCCCTTGGAGAGGGCAAGTACAGTCCTCAGGTTTGGCTCCAGGGTCCTGAGCCTGTACGGTGTGTAGGCCAGGGCTGTTTGGACCGTTGTCTGAAAACACAAACTCGGCTTATGTTTCGGGTCAAAGGTATGGCAGGACTGAACTACAGACCATGAGGAGAACTCTTCGGGATATGGAAAAAGGGCGAGTGTGAGTCTCTTGTTCAAGTTTTTGTCTCTGGATATCGTGTCACCCATGTTCATGAAATTTCCGGGTGACTTCATGGAAAATGGACGAGTCTTACTCTCTGGAGGTGTGGCCCCGTCCAAAGAGTTTGGGGTCATTCTGTGGGATGGAATAAGTCTGTTTTGTTGTTGTTGTTGTTTTGTTTTGTTTTGTTTTGTTTTTTAAACTCAGGTGTCCCACCAAATGAGGGACTCCAGAGTAGAGCCCTGGGGAGGGGCGACTGGACAACCAGAAATCTGGTTAAATATTGGGGCCTAGGGACATGTCAAGCCCATTAGGACATCTAATGGTCCAGTCACTAAGAGGACTTACTAGAGGACAGGACTCACGCTGAGGGTTACAAGCATGTTTATGCCCTCGTTGCACTCAAGAATGGGCGGGGACTCAGGGTGAATGCTGGTTTCTCCTACACTGAACGTTGTACAACATGCCAACCACAAGGTTTCTTGCCATAGGTAGGAGGAGTTCTGATTTCTGCATCACACTCACCCCTGGGCAGGGATTGGAGATAAGGTCTAGGTTCTGAAGCCTGAAAACTGAGGTAGGGAAGAGATGATGACCTAAGGCCATGGCAGGTCTGATGTGCTCAGTGTGCGGTCAGCTCTCTGGGTGTTGGTCAGGAGGTCCGGGCTCAGGTTGTGTCAGAAAGTGGTTTAGTGCCCAGGTTAGACTATATAATTGGGGTACATTCGAGTGCCGTGGAGGTTGATCCTCATTTAAGCTGCCTGGGCAGCTCATTAGGCAATATTTTTTTTTTTTTCTAGAGGGCAGGCTGAGTGCTGCATTGTAGGTCCGGAATTACCAAACTTGCGGGTTTTGGGGCCAGGAGTGTGAGGACGGAAGTCTGAGAACACAAGCTAGATTTGGGTTTCAGGGCGAGGGCACGGCAGGTACCCACTTCACATCAGAACCAAGATGTCATGCATCTGAAGTCAGGGCGAGGATCAGACGTTGGCTCAGGTTGGAGTTTCTGTGCATGACCGCCCCTTCATGAAGGGAGCGGAATCTCGAGGCCATGGAGGTATTCCCACGTTGGGAGTTGTGGGATGCCCCCTTCAAGGATTCCTTCTGCGGGACAATTGAGACCTGTTGGAGAGGTCCAGGACATCCCATATGGAATGACTCCAGTGCACCGTTCGAGGATGGATGCCTGGACGTGCGCTCGCATTCCAATTGTCTCCTAGCAACAAGGCAGTTTAGATCTGATGGCTCTGCGGGAGCAACCTGGGTGGCTGAGTTGAAATGGACTTTCCTGAGGATGGGTCCTAATGTTTGTTTGTGTACATGAGGGCCTTGAAATGAGGCCGTGGCACCGGGACCCTGAAGTATTCTCCTAAGCTTTTGACATAGCTCCCATGCACAAGTTTCTTGTGGGGACGAGAATTTTTCTGATGGGTGCTTCAGGAAAACCCCTATGGTCGTATTGGAATCCAGGCTTTTGAGGAGACATGCCTGTGAACCAAAGCAATGGATCCGATTATGTCCTAGGGTCCTGTCTGGTTCAATCTTCTTCTCTGGGGACATCCATCTATGGAATGAGTGGAGGTAGTTGCTCAGCTGGTGTCAGACCGCCTTTGTTTGTGCCGGGCGACCTACACTATTGGGATGGCCTCAGGGAATTTGGAGGGTTCTCCTAATTTGTACGGTTTGGGTCAATGGAATGGGGAGAATTCCCAGGGATTGGGTAGGCGCAGTACTAATGTGTGACTCCAGGGGACCCAGCCTGGAGGGTGTGTGGCCCAGGACTTTGAGGACAGAAGTCTAAAAACACAAACTCAGCTTAGGTTTGGGAATGTAGGTATGGCAGACCCAATCGACAAACCATGAGAAGAACTCTTCAGGATATGAAGAAAGAGCGAGTCTGAGGCTTTTGCTCAAGCATTTGTCTCGGGATTTTGTATCAGCGATGGCAGATGAATGTCGGGGAGACCTCATGGGCCATGGACGAATCTTCCTCTCTGTGGATTTAGCCCGATCCCAATTGTTTTTCGTCAATCTGTGGGATGGGAGGGCTCCTTTCAGGTTTGTTACCTCAGGTGTCCCACCCATAGAGGAGTTCCAAAGCAGAGCCCTAGGGACGAGTGAAGGGACAAAGCGAACTATGGTTAAAAATTGGGGCCAGGGGCATGGCAGGCCCCATATGCGGGCTCAGGGTCAAGCCACTGAGAGGCCTTACTTGAGGACTGGGCTCAGGCTGAGGGTCTCAATGTGTGTTTGTGACCAATGTGGCCCGCGAGCATGGGCGGGGCCTCATGGGCCACACTGGTTTCAACTACACGGAACGTTGGACAACATGGCAACCACAAGGTTTCTTGCCATGGGGATGGAGATCTGATTTCTGCATCATTTTCAACCCTGGGCATTGGTTTGAGATAAGTTATAGGATCTGAAGCCTGAAAATCGAGGTTGAGAAGAGATGACGACCTAAGGCCATGGCGGGTCCGATGTGCTCAGAGTGAGGCCAGGTGTCTGGTGGGGCCAGGAGGTCCAGGCTCAGGTTGTGTCTGCAACGGCATCAGTGCCCAGGTCAGCCTATATATTTGGGGTACAGCCAAGTGGCGTGCAGGTTGATCCTCATTTGGGGTTTCTGGGTAGCCCCAGAGGGCAATGTTTTTCTTCTGGACGGCAGGCAGAGTGTTGCATTGTAGTTCTGGATTGCCAAACTGGAGGGCTTGTGGGCCCGTAGTCTGAGGACGGAAGTCTGAGAACAGAAGCTAGGCTTAGATTTCTGGGTGAGGACATGGCAGGCACAATCTACAGACCTGACTCGAGATCCCGTGGATCTGAAGTCAGGGCGAGCATCAGACGATCGCTCAGGTTGTGGTTCTGTCCCTGATGGACACTTCATGAAGGGGGGGGGATCACGAGGCCATGGGGGTTTTCCCACGATGGGAGTTGTGAGAAGCTCCAAACTGCAAAGATTCTTGCAGGACAATTGAGACCTGTTGGTTGGCTCCAGGCCAACGATAAAGAGCAGGGTTCTAAGGATGGCTGGCTGGGTAGCCCACCTCGCATTCCAATTGTCTCCTAGCAACAAGACATGTTAGATCTACTGGATCTGGGGGAGCAACCGAGGAGGCTGAGTTGAAATGGACTCTCCTGTGGATGGGTCCTAATGTGTTTTTGTGTCTATGGAGACCTTGGAATGAAGCGGTGGCACTGGGGCCCTGAAGGGTTCTCCTAAACAGAAGCTTTGACAAAGCACCAAAGTGCAAGTTTCCCATGTGTAGAGGAGATTGGTTCTGATGGGTGAGTCAAGAAACAGCCATATTCTGGTATTGAAAACCAGGCCTCTGAGGAGAGATGCCTGGAAACCAAAGCAATATATCCGATTAGTGCCTAGGGGTCTCTTCGTTCCTTTTTCCCTCTGCGGACACCAGTCTACGGGTCTGAGTGCAAGTAGGCCCTCAGATGGGCTCAGATTGCCCCTGTTTGTTCTGGGAAGCCACCACTATTGAGATGGCCTCAGGGTCTTTGGAGATTTATCCTCTTAGGAGGGTTGTGGCCATTGGAATGGGCACACAGAAATCCCTTGGAGAGGGCAAGTACAGTCCTCAGGTTTGGCTCCAGGGTCCTGAGCCTGTACGGTGTGTAGGCCAGGGCTGTTTGGACCGTTGTCTGAAAACACAAACTCGGCTTATGTTTCGGGTCAAAGGTATGGCAGGACTGAACTACAGACCATGAGGAGAACTCTTCGGGATATGGAAAAAGGGCGAGTGTGAGTCTCTTGTTCAAGTTTTTGTCTCTGGATATCGTGTCACCCATGTTCATGAAATTTCCGGGTGACTTCATGGAAAATGGACGAGTCTTACTATCTGGAGGTGTGGCCCCGTCCAAAGAGTTTGGGGTCATTCTGTGGGATGGAATAAGTCTGTTTTGTTGTTGTTGTTGTTTTGTTTTGTTTTGTTTTTTAACCTCAGGTGTCCCACCAAATGAGGGACTCCAGAGTAGTGCCCTGGGGAGGGGTGACTGGACAACCAGAAATCTGGTTAAATATTGGGGCCTAGGGACATGTCAAGCCCATTAGGACATCTAATGGTCCAGTCACTAAGACGACTTACTAGAGGACAGGACTCACGCTGAGGGTTACAAGGCATGTTTATGCCCTCGTTGCACTCAAGAATGGGCGGGGACTCAGGGTGAATGCTGGTTTCTCCTACACTGAACGTTGGACAACATGCCAACCACAAGGTTTCTTGCCATAGGTAGGAGGAGTTCTGATTTCTGCATCACACTCACCCCTGGGCAGGGATTGGAGATAAGGTCTAGGTTCTGAAGCCTGAAAACTGAGGTCGGGAAGAGATGATGACCTAAGGCCATGGCAGTTCTGATGTGCTCAGTGTGCGGTCAGTCTCTGGGTGTTGGTCAGGAGGTCCGGGCTCAGGTTGTGTCAGAATGTGGTTTAGTGCCCAGGTTAGACTACATACTTGGGGTACATTCGAGTGCCGTGTAGGTTGATCCTCATTTAAGCTGCCTGGGCAGCTCATTAGGCAATATATTTTTCTTTTTTCTAGAGGGCAGGCAGAGTGCTGCATTGTGGGTCCGGAATTACCAAACTTGAGGGTTTTGGGGCCAGGAGTGTGAGGACGGAAGTCTGAGAACACAAGCTAGATTTGGGTTTCAGGGCGAGGGCACGGCAGGTACCCACTTCACATCAGAACCAAGATGTCATGCATCTGAAGTCAGGGCGAGGATCAGACGTTGGCTCAGGTGGAGTTTCTGTGCATGACGGCCCCTTCATGAAGGGAGCGGAATCTCGAGGCCATGGAGGTATTCCCACGTTGGGAGTTTTGGGATGCCCCCTTCAAAGATTCCTTCTGCGGGACAATTGAAACCTGTTGGAGAGGTCCAGGACATCCCATATGGAATGACTCCAGTGCACCGTTCGAGGATGGATGCCTGGACGTGTGCTCGCATTCCAATTGTCTCCTAGCAACAAGGCAGTTTAGATCTGATGGCTCTGAGGGAGAAACCTGGGTGGCTGAGTTGAAATGGACTTTCCTGAGGATGGGTCCTAATGTTTGTTTGTGTACATGAGGGACTTGAAATGAGGCCGTGGCACCGGGACCCTAAAGTATTCTCCTAAGCTTTTGACATAGCTCCCATGCACAAGTTTCTTGTGGGGACGAGAATTTTTCTGATGGGTGCTTAGGAAAACCCCTATGGTCGTATTGGAATCCAGGCTTTTGAGGAGACATGCCTGTGAACCAAAGCAATGGATCCGTTTATGTCCTAGGGTCCTGTCTGGTTCAATCTTCTTCTCTGGGGACATCCATCTATGGAATGAGTGGAGGTAGTTGCTCAGCTGGTGTCAGACCGCCATTGTTTGTGCCGGGCGACCTACACTATTGGGATGGCCTCAGGGACTTTGGAGGGTTCTCCTAATTTGTACGGTTTGGGACAATGGAATGGGGAGAATTCCCAGGGATTGGGTAGGCGCAGTACTAATGTGTGACTCCAGGGGACCCAGCCTGGAGGGTGTGTGGCCCAGGACTTTGAGGACAGAAGTCTAAAAACACAAACTCAGCTTAGGTTTGGGGATGTAGGTATGGCAGACCCAATCGACAAAGCATGAGAAGAACTCTTCAGGATATGAAGAAACAGCGAGTCTGCGGCTTTTGCTCAAGCTTTTGTCTCGGGATTTTGTATCAGCGATGGCCGATGAATGTCGGGGAGACCTCATGGGCCATGGACGAATCTTCCTCTCTGTGGATTTAGCCCGATCCCAATTGTTTTTCGTCAATCTGTGGGATGGGAGGGCTCCTTCCAGGTTTGTTACCTCAGGTGTCCCACCAAAAGAGGAGCTCCAAAGCAGAGCCCTAGGGACGAGTGAAGGGACAAAGCGAACTATGGTTAAAAATTGGGGCCAGGGGCATGGCAGGCCCCATATGCGGGCTCAGGGTCAAGCCACTGAGAGGCCTTACTTGAGGACTGGGGTCAGGATGAGGGTCTCAATGTGTGTTTGTGACCAATGTGGCCCGCGAGCATGGGCGGGGCCTCATGGGCCACACTGGTTACAACTACACGGAACGTTGGACAACATGGCAACCACAAGGTTTCTTGCCATGGGGATGGAGATCTGATTTCTGCATAATTTTCAACCCTGGGCATTGGTTTGAGATAAGTTATAGGATCTGAAGCCTGAAAATCGAGGTTGAGAAGAGATGACGACCTAAGGCCATGGCGGGTCCGATGTGCTCAGAGTGAGGCCAGCTGTCTGGTTGGGCCAGGAGGTGCAGGCTCAGGTTGTGTCTGCAACGGCATCAGTGCCCAGGTCAGCCTATATATTTGGGGTACAGCCAAGTGGCGTGCAGGTTGATCCTCATTTGGGGTTTCTGGGTAGCCCCAGAGGGCAATGTTTTTCTTCTGGACGGCAGGCAGAGTGTTGCATTGTAGTTCTGGATTGCCAAACTGGAGGGCTTGTGGGCCCGTAGTCTGAGGACGGAAGTCTGAGAACAGAAGCTAGGCTTAGGTTTCTGGGTGAGGACATGGCAGGCACAATCTACAGACCTGACTCGAGATCCCGTGGATCTGAAGTCAGGGCGAGCATCAGACGATCGCTCAGGTTGTGGTTCTGTCCCTGATGGACACTTCATGAAGGGGGGGGGATCACGAGGCCATGGGGGTTTTCCCACGATGGGAGTTGTGAGAAGCTCCAAACTGCAAAGATTCTTACAGGACAATTGAGACCTTTTGGTTGGCTCCAGGCCAACGATAAAGAGCAGGGTTCTAAGGATGGCTGGCTGGGTAGCCCACCTCGCATTCCAATTGTCTCCTAGCAACAAGACATGTTAGATCTGCTGGATCTGGGGGAGCAACCGAGGAGGCTGAGTTGAAATGGACTCTCCAGTGGATGGGTCCTAATGTGTTTTTGTGTCTATGGAGACCTTGGAATGAAGCGGTGGCACTGGGGCCCTGAAGGGTTCTCCTAAACAGAAGCTTTGACAAAGCACCAAAGTGCAAGTTTCCCATGTGTAGAGGAGATTTGTTCTGATGGGTGAGTCAAGAAACAGCCATATTCTGGTATTGAAAACCAGGCCTCTGAGGAGAGATGCCTGGAAACCAAAGCAATATATCCGATTAGTGACTAGGGGTCTCTTCGTTCCTTTTTGCCTCTGCGGACACCAGTCTACGGGTCTGAGTGCAAGTAGGCCCTCAGATGGGCTCAGATTGCCCCTGTTTGTTCTGGGAAGCCACCACTATTGAGATGGCCTCAGGGACTTTGGAGATTTATCCTCTTAGGAGGGTTGTGGCCATTGGAATGGGCACACAGAAATCCCTTGGAGAGGGCAAGTACAGTCCTCAGGTTTGGCTCCAGGGTCCTGAGCCTGTACGATGTGTAGGCCAGGGCTGTTTGGACCGTTGTCTGAAAACACAAACTCGGCTTATGTTTCGGGTCAAAGGTATGGCAGGACTGAACTACAGACCATGAGGAGAACTCTTTGGGATATGGAAAAAGGTCGAGTGTGAGTCTCTTGTTCAAGTTTTTGTCTCTGGATATCGTGTCACCCATGTTCATGAAATTTCCGGGTGACTTCATGGAAAATGGACGAGTCTTACTCTCTGGAGGTGTGGCCCCGTCCAAAGAGTTTGGGGTCATTCTGTGGGATGGAATAAGTCTGTTTTGTTGTTGTTGTTGTTTTGTTTTGTTTTGTTTTTTAACCTCAGGTGTCCCACCAAATGAGGGACTCCAGAGTAGAGCCCTGGGGAGGGGCGACTGGACAACCAGAAATCTGGTTAAATATTGGGGCCTAGGGACATGTCAAGCCCATTAGGACATCTAATGGTCCAGTCACTAAGAGGACTTACTAGAGGACAGGACTCACGCTGAGGGTTACAAGGCATGTTTATGCCCTCGTTGCACTCAAGAATGGGCGGGTACTCAGGGTGAATGCTGGTTTCTCCTACACTGAACGTTGGACAACATGCCAACCACAAGGTTTCTTGCCATAGGTAGGAGGAGTTCTGATTTCTGCATCACACTCACCCCTGGGCAGGGATTGGAGATAAGGTCTAGGTTCTGAAGCCTGAAAACTGAGGTCGGGAAGAGATGATGACCTAAGGCCATGGCATGTCTGATGTGCTCAGTGTGCGGTCAGCTCTCTGGGTGTTGGTAAGGAGGTCCGGGCTCAGGTTGTGTCAGAAAGTGGTTTAGTGCCCAGGTTAGACTATATAATTGGGGTACATTCGAGTGCCGTGTAGGTTGATCCTCATTTAAGCTGCCTGGGCAGCTCATTAGGCAATATTTTTTTTTTTTTTTTCTAGAGGGCAGGCTGAGTGCTGCATTGTGGGTCCGGAATTACCAAACTTGCGGGTTTTGGGGCCAGGAGTGTGAGGACGGAAGTCTGAGAACACAAGCTAGATTTGGGTTTCAGGGCGAGGGCACGGCAGGTACCCACTTCACATCAGAACCAAGATGTCATGCATCTGAAGTCAGGGCGAGGATCAGACGTTGGCTCAGGTTGGAGTTTCTGTGCATGACCGCCCCTTCATGAAGGGAGCGGAATCTCGAGGCCATGGAGGTATTCCCACGTTGGGAGTTGTGGGATGCCCCCTTCAAGGATTCCTTCTGCGGGACAATTGAGACCTGTTGGAGAGGTCCAGGACAACCCATATGGAATGACTCCAGTGCACCGTTCGAGGATGGATGCCTGGACGTGCGCTCGCATTCCAATTGTCTCCTAGCAACAAGGCAGTTTAGATCCGATGGCTCTGCGGGAGCAACCTGGGTGGCTGAGTTGAAATGGACTTTCCTGAGGATGGGTCCTAATGTTTGTTTGTGTACATGAGGGCCTTGAAATGAGGTCGTGGCACCGGGACCCTGAAGTATTCTCCTAAGCTTTTGACATAGGTCCCATGCACAAGTTTCTTGTGGGGACGAGAATTTTTCTGATGGGTGCTTCAGGAAAACCCCTATGGTCGTATTGGAATCCAGGCTTTTGAGGAGACATGCCTGTGAACCAAAGCAATGGATCCGATTATGTCCTAGGGTCCTGTCTGGTTCAATCTTCTTCTCTGGGGACATCCATCTATGGAATGAGTGGAGGTAGTTGCTCAGCTGGTGTCAGACCGCCCTTGTTTGTGCCGGGCGACCTACACTATTGGGATGGCCTCAGGGACTTTGGAGGGTTCTCCTAATTTGTACGGTTTGGGACAATGGAATGGGGAGAATTCCCAGGGATTGGGTAGGCGCAGTACTAATGTGTGACTCCAGGGGACCCAGCCTGGAGGGTGTGTGGCCCAGGACTTTGAGGACAGAAGTCTAAAAACACAAACTCAGCTTAGGTTTGGGGATGTAGGTATGGCAGACCCAATCGACAAACCATGAGAAGAACTCTTCAGGATATGAAGAAATAGCGAGTCTGAGGCTTTTGCTCAAGCTTTTGTCTCGGGATTTTGTATCAGCGATGGCCGATGAATGTCGGGGAGACCTCATGGGCCATGGACGAATCTTCCTCTCGGTGGATTTAGCCCGATCCCAATTGTTTTTCGTCAATCTGTGGGATGGGAGGGCCCCTTTCAGGTTTGTTACCTCAGGTGTCCCACCAAAAGAGGAGTTCCAAAGCAGAGCCCTAGGGACGAGTGAAGGGACAAAGCGATCTATGGTTAAAAATTGGGGCCAGGGGCCTGGCAGACCCCATATGCGGGCTCAGGGTCAAGCCACTGAGAGGCCTTACTTGAGGACTGGGCTCAGGCTGAGGGTCTCAATGTGTGTTTGTGACCAATGTGGCCCGCGAGCATGGGCGGGGCCTCATGGGCCACACTGGTTTCAACTACACGGAACGTTGGACAACATGGCAACCACAAGGTTTCTTGCCATGGGGATGGAGATCTGATTTCTGCATCATTTTCAACCCTGGGCATTGGTTTCAGATAAATTATAGGATCTGAAGCCTGAAAATCGAGGTTGAGAAGAGATGACGACCTAAGGCCATGGCGGGTCCGATGTGCTCAGAGTGAGGCCAGCTGTCTGGTGGGGCCAGGAGGTGCAGGCTCAGGTTGTGTCTGCAAGGGCATCAGTGCCCAGGTCAGCCTATATATTTGGGGTACAGCCAAGTGGCGTGCAGGTTGATCCTCATTTGGGGTTTCTGGGTAGCCCCAGAGGGCAATGTTTTTCTTCTGGACGGCAGGCAGAGTGTTGCATTGTAGTTCTGGATTGCCAAACTGGAGGGCTTGTGGGCCCGTAGTCTGAGGACGGAAGTCTGAGAACAGAAGCTAGGCTTAGGTTTCTGGGTGAGGACATGGCAGGCACAATCTACAGACCTGACTCGAGATCCCGGGGATCTGAAGTCAGGGCGAGTATCAGACGATCGCTCAGGTTGTGGTTCTGTCCCTGATGGACACTTCATGAAGGGGGGGGATCACGAGGCCATGGGGGTTTTCGCAGGATGGGAGCTGTGAGAAGCTCCAAACTGCAAAGATTCTTGCAGGACAATTGAGACCTGTTGGTTGGCTCCAGGCCAACGATAAAGAGCAGGGTTCTAAGGATGGATGGCTGGGTAGCCCACCTCGCATTCCAATTGTCTCCTAGCAACAAGACATGTTAGATCTGCTGGATCTGGGGGAGCAACCGAGGAGGCTGAGTTGATATGGACACTCCTGTGGATGGGTCCTAATGTGTTTTTGTGTCTATGGAGACCTTGGAATGAAGCGGTGGCACTGGGGACCTGAAGGGTTCTCCTAAACAGAAGCTTTGACAAAGCACCAAAGTGCAAGTTTCCCATGTATAGAGGAGATTGGTTCTGATGGGTGAGTCAAGAAACAGCCATATTCTGGTATTGAAATCCAGGCCTCTGAGGAGAGATGCCTGGAAACCAAAGCAATATATCCGATTAGTGCCTAGGGGTCTCTTCGTTCCTTTTTCCCTCTGCGGACACCAGTCTACGGGTCTGAGTGCAAGTAGGCCCTCAGATGGACTCAGATTGCCCCTGTTTGTTCTGGGAAGCCACCAC
Source organism: Mustela lutreola (assembly GCF_030435805.1). Taxonomy (NCBI): domain Eukaryota; kingdom Metazoa; phylum Chordata; class Mammalia; order Carnivora; family Mustelidae; genus Mustela; species Mustela lutreola. The sequence continues at coordinate 90,078,166 of NC_081302.1, read as the reverse complement.
TATTTACATGGCCTCAGGGACTTTGGTGGTTTATTCTCTTAGGAGGGTTGTGGCCATTTGAATGGGCACACAGAAATCCCTTGGAGAGGGCAAGTACAGTCCTCAGGTTTGGCTCCAGGGTCCTGAGCCTGTACGGTGTGTAGGCCAGGGCTGTTTGGACCGTTGTCTGAAAAACACAAACTCGGCTTATGTTTCGGGTCAAAGGTATGGCAGGACTGATCTACAGACCATGAGGAGAACTCTTCGGGATATGGAAAAAGGGCGAGTGTGAGTCTCTTGTTCAAGTTTTTGTCTCTGGATATCGTGTCACCCATGTTCATGAAATTTCCGGGTGACTTCATGGAAAATGGACGAGTCTTACTCTCTGGAGGTGTGGCCCCGTCCAAAGAGTTTGGGGTCATTCTGTGGGATGGAATAAGTCTGTTTTGTTGTTGTTGTTGTTTTGTTTTGTTTTGTTTTTTAACCTCAGGTGTCCCACCAAATGAGGGACTCCAGAGTAGTGCCCTGGGGAGGGGTGACTGGACAACCAGAAATCTGGTTAAATATTGGGGCCTAGGGACATGTCAAGCCCATTAGGACATCTAATGGTCCAGTCACTAAGACGACTTACTAGAGGAAAGGACTCACGCTGAGGGTTACAAGGCATGTTTATGCCCTCGTTGCACTCAAGAATAGGCTGGGACTCAGGGTGAATGCTGGTTTCTCCTACACTGAACGTTGGACAACATGCCAACCACAAGGTTTCTTGCCATAGGTAGGAGGAGTTCTGATTTCTGCATCACACTCACCCCTGGGCAGGGATTGGAGGTTAGGTCTAGGTTCTGAAGCCTGAAAACTGAGGTCGGAAAGAGATGATGACCTAAGGCCATGGCGGGTCTGATGTGCTCAGTGAGCGGTCAGCTCTCTGGGTGTTGGTAAGGAGGTCCGGGCTCAGGTTGTGTCAGAAAGTGGTTTAGTGCCCAGGTTAGACTATATAATTGGGGTACATTCGAGTGCCGTGTAGGTTGATCCTCATTTAAGCTGCCTGGGCAGCTCATTAGGCAATATTTTTTTTTTTTTTCTAGAAGGCAGGCAGAGTGCTGCATTGTGGGTCCGGAATTACCAAACTTGAGGGTTTTGGGGCCAGGAGTGTGAGGACGGAAGTCTGAGAACACAAGCTAGATTTGGGTTTCAGGGCGAGGGCACGGCAGGTACCCACTTCACATCAGAACCAAGATGTAATGCATCTGAAGTCAGGGCGAGGATCAGACGTTGGCTCAGGTTGGAGTTTCTGAGCATGACGGCCCCTTCATGAAGGGAGCGGAATCTCGAGGCCATGGAGGTATTCCCACGTTGGGAGTTGTGGGATGCCCCCTTCAAAGATTCCTTCTGCGGGACAATTGAGACCTGTTGGAGAGGTCCAGGACATCCCATATGGAATGACTCCAGTGCACCGTTCGAGGATGGATGCCTGGACGTGCGCTCGCATTCCAATTGTCTCCTAGCAACAAGGCAGTTTAGATCTGATGGCTCTGAGGGAGAAACCTGAGTGGCTGAGTTGAAATGGACTTTCCTGAGGATGGTCCTAATGTTTGTTTTTGTACATGAGGGCCTTGAAATGAGGCCGTGGCACCGGGACCCTGATGTATTCTCCGAAGCTTTTGACATAGCTCCCATGCACAAGTTTCTTGTGGGGACGAGAATTTTTCTGATGGGTGCTTCAGGAAAACCCCTATGGTCCTATTGGAATCCAGGCTTTAGAGGAGACATGCCTGTGAACCAAAGCAATGGATCCGATTATGTCCTAGGGTCCTGTCTGGTTCAATCTTCTTCTCTGGGGACATCCATCTATGGAATGAGTGGAGGTAGTTGCTCAGCTGGTGTCAGACCGCCCTTGTTTGTGCCGGGCGACCTACACTATTGGGATGGCCTCAGGGACTTTGGAGGGTTCTCCTAATTTGTACGGTTTGGGACAATGGAATGGGGAGAATTCCCAGGGATTGGGTAGGCGCAGTACTAATGTGTGACTCCAGGGGACCCAGCCTGGAGGGTGTGTGGCCCAGGACTTTGAGGACAGAAGTCTAAAAACACAAACTCAGCTTAGGTTTGGGGATGTAGGTATGGCAGACCCAATCGACAAACCATGAGAAGAACTCTTCAGGATATGAAGAAATAGCGAGTCTGAGGCTTTTGCTCAAGCATTTGTCTCGGGATTTTGTATCAGCGATGGCCGATGAATGTCGGGGAGACCTCATGGGCCATGGACGAATCTTCCTCTCTGTGGATTTAGCCCGATCCCAATTGTTTTTCGTCAATCTGTGGGATGGGAGGGCTCCTTTCAGGTTTGTTACCTCAGGTGTCCCACCCAAAGAGGAGTTCCAAAGCAGAGCCCTAGGGACGAGTGAAGGGACAAAGCGAACTATGGTTAAAAATTGGGGCCAGGGGCATGGCAGGCCCCATATGCGGGCTCAGGGTCAAGCCACTGAGAGGCCTTACTTGAGGACTGGGGTCAGGCTGAGGGTCTCAATGTGTGTTTGTGACCAATGTGGCCCGCGAGCATGGGCGGGGCCTCATGGGCCACACTGGTTTCAACTACACGGAACGTTGGACAACATGGCAACCACAAGGTTTCTTGCCATGGGGATGGAGATCTGATTTCTGCATCATTTTCAACCCTGGGCATTGGTTTGAGATAAGTTATAGGATCTGAAGCCTGAAAATCGAGGTTGAGAAGAGATGACGACCTAAGGCCATGGCGGGTCCGATGTGCTCAGAGTGAGGCCAGCTGTCTGGTGGGGCCAGGAGGTCCAGGCTCAGGTTGTGTCTGCAACGGCATCAGTGCCTAGGTCAGCCTATATATTTGGGGTACAGCCAAGTGGCGTGCAGGTTGATCCTCATTTGGGGTTTCTGGGTAGCCCCAGAGGGCAATGTTTTTCTTCTGGACGGCAGGCAGAGTGTTGCACTGTAGTTCTGGATTGCCAAACTGGAGGGCTTGTGGGCCCGTAGTCTGAGGACGGAAGTCTGAGAACATAAGCTAGGCTTAGGTTTCTGGGTGAGGACATGGCAGGCACAATCTACAGACCTGACTCGAGATCCCCTGGATCTGAAGTCAGGGCGAGTATCAGACGATCGCTCAGGTTGTGGTTCTGTCCCTGATGGACACTTCATGAAGGGGGGGGATCACGAGGCCATGGGGGTTTTCGCAGGATGGGAGCTGTGAGAAGCTCCAAACTGCAAAGATTCTTGCAGGACAATTGAGACCTGTTGGTTGGCTCCAGGCCAACGATAAAGAGCAGGGTTCTAAGGATGGATGGCTGGGTAGCCCACCTCGCATTCCAATTGTATCCTAGCAACAAGACATGTTAGATCTGCTGGATCTGGGGGAGCAACCGAGGAGGCTGAGTTGAAATGGCCTCTCCTGTGGATGGGTCCTAATGTGTTTTTGTGTCTATGGAGACCTTGGAATGAAGCGGTGGCACTGGGGCCCTGAAGGGTTCTCCTAAACAGAAGCTTTGATAAAGCACCAAAGTGCAAGTTTCCCATGTGTAGAGGAGATTGGTTCTGATGGGTGAGTCAAGAAACAGCCATATTCTGGTAGTGAAATCCAGGCCTCTGAGGAGAGATGCCTGGAAACCAAAGCAATATATCCGATTAGTGCCTAGGGGTCTCTTCGTTCCTTTTTCCCTCTGCGGACACCAGTCTACGGGTCTGAGTGCAAGTAGGCCCTCAGATGGGCTCAGATTGCCCCTGTTTGTTCTGGGAAGCCACCACTATTTACATGGCCTCAGGGACTTTGGAGGTTTATTCTCTTAGGAGGGTTGTGGCCATTTGAATGGGCACACAGATATCCCTTGGAGAGGGCAAGTACAGTCCTCAGGTTTGGCTCCAGGGTCCTGAGCCTGTACGGTGTGTAGGCCAGGGCTGTTTGGACCGTTGTCTGAAAAACACAAACTCGGCTTATGTTTCGGGTCAAAGGTATGGCAGGACTGATCTACAGACCATGAGGAGAACTCTTCGGGATATGGAAAAAGGGCGAGTGTGAGTCTCTTGTTCAAGTTTTTGTGTCTGGATATCGTGTCACCCATGTTCATGAAATTTCCGGGTGACTTCATGGAAAATGGACGAGTCTTACTCTCTGGAGTTGTGGCCCCGTCCAAAGAGTTTGGGGTCATTCTGTGGGATGGAATAAGTCTGTTTTGTTGTTGTTGTTGTTTTGTTTTGTTTTGTTTTTTAACCTCAGGTGTCCCACCAAATGAGGGACTCCAGAGTAGAGCCCTGGGGAGTGGTGACTGGACAACCAGAAATCTGGTTAAATATTGGGGCCTAGGGACATGTCAAGCCCATTAGGACATCTAATGGTCCAGTCACTAAGACGACTTACTAGAGGACAGGACTCACGCTGAGGGTTACAAGGCATGTTTATGCCCTCGTTGCACTCAAGAATGGGCGGGGACTCAGGGTGAATGCTGGTTTCTCCTACACTGAACGTTGGACAACATACCAACCACAAGGTTTCTTGCCATAGGTTGGAGGAGTTCTGATTTCTGCATCACACTCACCCCTGGGCAGGGATTGGAGATAAGGTCTAGGTTCTGAAGCCTGAAAACTGAGGTCGGGAAGAGATGATGACCTAAGGCCATGGCAGGTCTGATGTGCTCAGTGTGCGGTCAGCTCTCTGGGTGTTGGTCAGGAGGTCCGGGCTCAGGTTGTGCCAGAAAGTGGTTTAGTGCCCAGGTTAGACTACATAATTGGGGTACATTCGAGTGCCGTGTAGGTTGATCCTCATTTAAGCTGCCTGGGCAGCTCATTAGGCAATATTTTTTTTTTTTCTAGAGGGCAGGCAGAGTGCTGCATTGTGGGTCCGGAATTCCCAAACTTGAGGGTTTTGGGGCCAGGAGTGTGAGGACGGAGGTCTGAGAACACAAGCTAGATTTGGGTTTCAGGGCGAGGGCACGGCAGGTACCCACTTCACATCAGAACCAAGATGTCATGCATCTGAAGTCAGGGCGAGGATCAGACGTTGGCTCAGGTTGGAGTTTCTGTGCATGACGGCCCCTTCATGAAGGGAGCGGAATCTCGAGGCCATGGAGGTATTCCGACGTTGGGAGTTGTGGGATGCCCCCTTCAAGGATTCCTTCTGCGGGACAATTGAGACCTGTTGGAGAGGTCCAGGACATCCCATATGGAATGACTCCAGTGCACCGTTCGAGGATGGATGCCTGGACGTGTGCTCGCATTCAAATTGTCTCCTAGCAACAAGGCAGTTTAGATCTGATGGCTCTGCGGGAGAAACTTGGGTGGCTGAGTTGAAATGGACTTTCCTGAGGATGGGTCCTAATGTTTGTTTGTGTACATGAGGGCCTTGAAATGAGGCCGTGGCACTGGGACCCTGAAGTATTCTCCGAAGCTTTTGACATAGCCCCCATGCACAAGTTTCTTGTGGGGACGAGAATTTTTCTGATGGGTGCTTCAGGAAAACCCCTATGGTCCTATTGGAATGCAGGCTTTTGAGGAGACATGCCTGTGAACCAAAGCAATGGATCCGATTATGTCCTAGGGTCATGTCTGGTTCAATCTTCTTCTCTGGGGACATCCATCTATAGAATGAGTGGAGGTAGTTGCTCAGCTGGTGTCAGACTGCCCTTGTTTGTGCCGGGCGACCTACACTATTGGGATGTCCTCAGGGACTTTGGAGGGTTCTCCTAATTTGTACGGTTTGCGACAATGGAATGGGGAGAATTCCCAGGGATTGGGTAGGCGCAGTACTAATGTGTGACTCCAGGGGACCCAGCCTGGAGGGTGTGTGGCCCAGGACTTTGAGGACAGAAGTCTAAAAACACAAACTCAGCTTAGGTTTGGGGATGTAGGTATGGCAGACCCAATCGACAAACCATGAGAGGAACTCTTCAGGATATGAAGAAACAGCGGGTCTGAGGCTTTTGCTCAAGCTTTTGTCTCGGGATTTTGTATCAGCGATGGCCGATGAATATCGGGGAGAACTCATGGGCCATGGACGAATCTTCCTCTCTGTGGATTTAGCCCGATCCCAATTGTTTTTCGTCAATCTGTGGGATGGGAGGGCTCCTTTCAGGTTTGTTACCTCAGGTGTCCCACCAAAAGAGGTGTTCCAAAGCAGAGCCCTAGGGACGAGTGAAGGGACAAAGCGAACTATGGTTAAAAATTGGGGCCAGGGGCATGGCAGGCCCCATATGCGGGCTTAGGGTCAAGCCACTGAGAGGCCTTACTTGAGGACTGGGCTCAGGCTGAGGGTCTCAATGTGTGTTTGTGACCAATGTGGCCCGCGAGCATGGGCGGGGCCTCATGGGCCACACTGATTTCAACCACACGGAACGTTGGACAACATGGCAACCACAAGGTTTCTTGCCATGGGGATGGAGATCTGATTTCTGCATCATTTTCAACCCTGGGCATTGGTTTGAGATAAGTTATAGGATCTGAAGCCTGAAAATCGAGGTTGAGAAGAGATGACGACCTAAGGCCATGGCGGGTCCGATGTGCTCAGAGTGAGGCCAGCTGTCTGGTGGGGCCAGGAGGTGCAGGCTCAGGTTGTGTCTGCAACGGCATCAGTGCCCAGGTCAGCCTATATATTTGGGGTACAGCCAAGTGGCGTGCAGGTTGATCCTCATTTGGGGTTTCTGGGTAGCCCCAGAGGGCAATGTTTTTCTTCTGGACGGCAGGCAGAGTGTTGCATTGTAGTTCTGGATTGCCAAACTGGAGGGCTTGTGGGCCCGTAGTCTGAGGACGGAAGTCTGAGAACAGAAGCTAGGCTTAGGTTTCTGGGTGAGGACATGGCAGGCACAATCTACAGACCTGACTCGAGATCCCGGGGATCTGAAGTCAGGGCGAGTATCAGACGATCGCTCAGGTTGTGGTTCTGTCCCTGATGGACACTTCATGAAGGGGGGGGATCACGAGGCCATGGGGGTTTTCGCAGGATGGGAGTTGTGAGAAGCTCCAAACTGCAAAGATTCTTGCAGGACAATTGAGACCTGTTGGTTGGCTCCAGGCCAACGATAAAGAGCAGGGTTCTAAGGATGGATGGCTGGGTAGCCCACCTCGCATTCCAATTGTCTCCTAGCAACAAGACATGTTAGATCTGCTGGATCTGGGGGAGCAACCGAGGAGGCTGAGTTGAAATGGACTCTCCTGTGGATGGGTCCTAATGTGTTTTTGTGTCTATGGAGACCTTGGAATGAAGCGGTGGCACTGGGGCCCTGAAGGGTTCTCCTAAACAGAAGCTTTGACAAAGCACCAAAGTGCAAGTTTCCCATGTGTAGAGGAGATTGGTTCTGATGGGTGAGTCAAGAAACAGCCATATTCTGGTAGTGAAATCCAGGCCTCTGAGGAGAGATGCCTGGAAACGAAAGCAATATATCCGATTAGTGCCTAGGGGTCTCTTCGTTCCTTTTTCCCTCTGCGGACACCAGTCTACGGGTCTGAGTGCAAGTAGGCCCTCAGATGGGCTCAGATTGCCCCTGTTTGTTCTGGGAAGCCACCACTATTTACATGGCCTCAGGGACTTTGGAGGTTTATTCTCTTAGGAGGGTTGTGGCCATTTGAATGGGCACACAGATATCCCTTGGAGAGGGCAAGTACAGTCCTCAGGTTTGGCTCCAGGGTCCTGAGCCTGTACGGTGTGTAGGCCAGGGCTGTTTGGACCGTTGTCTGAAAAACACAAACTCGGCTTATGTTTCGGGTCAAAGTTATGGCAGGACTGATCTACAGACCATGAGGAGAACTCTTCGGGATATGGAAAAAGGGCGAGTGTGAGTCTCTTGTTCAAGTTTTTGTGTCTGGATATCGTGTCACCCATGTTCATGAAATTTCCGGTGACTTCATGGAAAATGGATGAGTCTTACTATCTGGAGGTGTGGCCCCGTCCAAAGACTTTGGGGTCATTCTGTGGGATGGAATAAGTCTGTTTTGTTGTTGTTGTTGTTTTGTTTTGTTTTGTTTTTTAACCTCAGGTGTCCCACCAAATGAGGGACTCCAGAGTAGAGCCCTGGGGAGGGGTGACTGGACAACCAGAAATCTGGTTAAATATTGGGGCCTAGGGACATGTCAAGCCCATTAGGACATCTAATGGTCCAGTCACTAAGACGACTTACTAGAGGACAGGACTCACGCTGAGGGTTACAAGGCATGTTTATGCCCTCGTTGCACTCAAGAATGGGCGGGGACTCAGGGTGAATGCTGGTTTCTCCTACACTGAACGTTGGACAACATGCCAACCACAAGGTTTCTTGCCATAGGTAGGAGGAGTTCTGATTTCTGCATCACACTCACCCCTGGGCAGGGATTGGAGATAAGGTCTAGGTTCTGAAGCATGAAAACTGAGGTCGGGAAGAGATGATGACCTAAGGCCATGGCAGGTCTGATGTGCTCAGTGTGCGGTCAGCTCTCTGGGTGTTGGTCAGGAGGTCCGGGCTCAGGTTGTGTCAGAAAGTGGTTTAGTGCCCAGGTTAGACTACATAATTGGGGTACATTCGAGTGCCGTGTAGGTTGATCCTCATTTAAGCTGCCTGGGCAGCTCATTAGGCAATATATATTTTTTTTTTCCTAGAGGGCAGGCAGAGTGCTGCATTGTGGGTCCGGAATTACCAAACTTGAGGGTTTTGGGGCCAGGAGTGTGAGGACGGAAGTCTGAGAACACAAGCTAGATTTGGGTTTCAGGGCGAGGGCACGGCAGGTACCCACTTCACATCAGAACCAAGATGTCATGCATCTGAAGTCAGGGCGAGGATCAGACGTTGGCTCAGGTGGAATTTCTGTGCATGACGGCCCCTTCATGAAGGGAGTGGAATCTCGAGGCCATGGAGGTATTCCCACGTTGGGAGTTGTGGGATGCCCCCTTCAAAGATTCCTTCTGCGGGACAATTGAGACCTGTTGGAGAGGTCCAGGACATCCCATATGGAATGACTCCAGTGCACCGTTCGAGGATGGATGCCTGGACGTGCGCTCGCATTCCAATTGTCTCCTAGCAACAAGTCAGTTTAGATGTGATGGCTCTGAGGGAGAAACTTGGGTGGCTGAGTTGAAATGGACTTTCCTGAGGATGGGTCCTAATGTTTGTTTGTGTACATGAGGGCCTTGAAATGAGGCCGTGGCACCGGGACCCTAAAGTATTCTCCTAAGCTTTTGACATAGGTCCCATGCACAAGTTTCTTGTGGGGACGAGAATTTTTCTGATGGGTGCTTCAGGAAAACCCCTATGGTCGTATTGGAATCCAGGCTTTTGAGGAGACATGCCTGTGAACCAAAGCAATGGATCCGATTATGTCCTAGGGTCCTGTCTGGTTCAATCTTCTTCTCTGGGGACATCCATCTATGGAATGAGTGGAGGTAGTTGCTCAGCTGGTGTCAGACCACCTTTGTTTGTGCCGGGCGACCTACACTATTGGGATGGCCTCAGGGACTTTGGAGGGTTCTCCTAATTTGTACGGTTTGGGACAATGGAATGGGGAGAATTCCCAGGGATTGGGTAGGCGCAGTACTAATGTGTGACTCCAGGGGACCCAGCCTGGAGGGTGTGTGGCCCAGGACTTTGAGGACAGAAGTCTAAAAACACAAACTCAGCTTAGGTTTGGGGATGTAGGTATGGCAGACCCAATCGACAAACCATGAGAAGAACTCTTCAGGATATGAAGAAACAGCGAGTCTGAGGCTTTTGCTCAAGCTTTTGTCTCGGGATTTTGTATCAGCGATGGCCGATGAATGTCGGGGAGAACTCATGGGCCATGGACGAATCTTCCTCTCTGTGGATTTAGCCCGATCCCAATTGTTTTTCGTCAATCTGTGGGATGGGAGGGCTCCTTTCAGGTTTGTTACCTCAGGTGTCCCACCAAAAGAGGAGCTCCAAAGCAGAGCCCTAGGGACGAGTGAAGGGACAAAGCGAACTATGGTTAAAAATTGGGGCCAGGGGCATGGCAGGCCCCATATGCGGGCTCAGGGTCAAGCCACTGAGAGGCCTTACTTGAGGACTGGGCTCAGGCTGAGGGTCTCAATGTGTGTTTGTGACCAATGTGGCCCGCGAGCATGGGCGGGGCCTCATGGGCCACATTGGTTTCAACTACACGGAACGTTGGACAACATGGCAACCACAAGGTTTCTTGCCATGGGGATGGAGATCTGATTTCTGCATCATTTTCAACCCTGGGCATTGGTTTGAGATAAGTTATAGGATCTGAAGCCTGAAAATCGAGGTTGAGAAGAGATGACGACCTAAGGCCATGGCGGGTCCGATGTGCTCAGAGTGAGGCCAGGTGTCTGGTGGGGCCAGGAGGTGCAGGCTCAGGTTGTGTCTGCAAAGGCATCAGTGCCCATGTCAGCCTATATATTTGGGGTACAGCCAAGTGGCGTGCAGGTTGATCCTCATTTGGGGTTTCTGGGTAGCCCCAGAGGGCAATGTTTTTCTTCTGGACGGCAGGCAGAGTGTTGCATTGTAGTTCTGGATTGCCAAACTGGAGGGCTTGTGGGCCCGTAGTCTGAGGACGGAAGTCTGAGAATAGAAGCTAGGCTTAGGTTTCTGGGTGAGGACATGGCAGGCACAATCTACAGACCTGACTCGAGATCCCGTGGATCTGAAGTCAGGGCGAGTATCAGACGATCGCTCAGGTTGTGGTTCTGTCCCTGATGGACACTACATGAAGGGGGGGGATCACGAGGCCATGGGGGTTTTCGCAGAATGGGAGTTGTGAGAAGCTCCAAACTGCAAAGATTCTTGCAGACAATTGAGACCTTTTGGTTGGGTCCAGGCCAACGATAAAGAGCAGGGTTCTAAGGATGGATGGCTGGGTAGCCCACTTCGCATTCCAATTGTCTCCTAGCAACAAGACATGTTAGATCTGCTGGATCTGGGGGAGCAACCGAGGAGGCTGAGTTGATATGGACTCTCCTGTGGATGGGTCCTAATGTGTTTTTGTGTCTATGGAGACCTTGGAATGAAGCGGTGGCACTGGGGCCCTGAAGGGTTCTCCTAAACAGAAGCTTTGACAAAGCACCAAAGTGCAAGTTTCCCATGTGTAGAGGAGATTGGTTCTGATGGGTGAGTCAAGAAACAGCCATATTCTGGTATTGAAATCCAGGCCTCTGAGGAGAGATGCCTGGAAACCAAAGCAATATATCCGATTAGTGCCTAGGGGTCTCTTCGTTCCTTTTTCCCTCTGCGGACACCAGTCTACGGGTCTGAGTGCAAGTAGGCCCTCAGATGGGCTCAGATTGCCCCTGTTTGTTCTGGGAAGCCACCACTATTTACATGGCCTCAGGGACTTTGGAGGTTTATTCCCTTAGGAGGGTTGTGGCCATTTGAATGGGCACACAGAAATCCCTTGGAGAGGGCATGTACAGTCCTCAGGTTTGGCTCCAGGGTCCTGAGCCTGTACGGTGTGTAGGCCAGGGCTGTTTGGACCGCTGTCTGAAAAACACAAACTCGGCTTATGTTTCGGGTCAAAGGTATGGCAGGACTGATCTACAGACCATGAGGAGAACTCTTCGGGATATGGAAAAAGGGCGAGTGTGAGTCTCTTGTTCAAGTTTTTGTGTCTGGATATCGTGTCACCCATGTTCATGAAATTTCCGGGTGACTTCATGGAAAATGGACGAGTCTTACTATCTGGAGGTGTGGCCCCGTCCAAAGACTTTGGGGTCATTCTGTGGGATGGAATAAGTCTGTTTTGTTGTTGTTGTTGTTTTGTTTTGTTTTGTTTTTTAACCTCAGGTGTCCCACCAAATGAGGGACTCCAGAGTAGAGCCCTGGGGAGGGTTGACTGGACAACCAGAAATCTGGTTAAATATTGGGGCCTAGGGACATGTCAAGCCCATTAGGACATCTAATGTTCCAGTCACTAAGACGACTTACTAGAGGACAGGACTCACGCTGAGGGTTACAAGGCATGTTTATGCCCTCGTTGCACTCAAGAATGGGCGGGGACTCAGGGTGAATGCTGGTTTCTCCTACACTGAACGTTGGACAACATGCCAACCACAAGGTTTCTTGCCATAGGTAGGAGGAGTTCTGATTTCTGCATCACACTCACCCCTGGGCAGGGATTGGAGATAAGGTCTAGGTTCTGAAGCCTGAAAACTGAGGTCGGGAAGAGATGATGACCTAAGGCCATGGCAGGTCTGATGTGCTCAGTGTGCGGTCAGCTCTCTGGGTGTTGGTCAGGAGGTCCGGGCTCAGGTTGTGTCAGAAAGTGGTTTAGTGCTCAGGTTAGACTACATAATTGGGGTACATTCGAGTGCCGTGTAGGTTGATCCTCATTTAAGCTGCCTGGGCAGCTCATTAGGCAATATATTTTTTTTTTTTTTCTAGAGGGCAGGCAGAGTGCTGCATTGTGGGTCCGGAATTACCAAACTTGAGGGTTTTGGGGCCAGGAGTGTGAGGACGGAAGTCTGAGAACACAAGCTAGATTTGGGTTTCAGGGCGAGGGCACGGCAGGTACCCACTTCACATCAGAACCAAGATGTCATGCATCTGAAGTCAGGGCGAGGATCAGACGTTGGCTCAGGTTGGAGTTTCTGTGCATGACGGCCCCTTCATGAAGGGAGCGGAATCTCGAGGCCATGGAGGTATTCCAACGTTGGGAGTTGTGGGATGCCCCCTTCATGGATTCCTTCTGCGGGACAATTGAGACCTGTTGGAGAGGTCCAGGACATCCCATATGGAATGACTCCAGTGCACCGTTCGAGGATGGATGCCTGGACGTGTGCTCGCATTCCAATTGTCTCCTAGCAACAAGGCAGTTTAGATCTGATGGCTCTGCGGGAGCAACCTGGGTGGCTGAGTTGAAATGGACTTTCCTGAGGATGGGTCCTAATGTTTGTTTGTGTACATGAGGGCCTTGAAATGAGGCAGTGGCACCGGGACCCTGAAGTATTCTCCTAAGCTTTTGACATAGCTCCCATGCACAAGTTTCTTGTGGGGACGAGAATTTTTCTGATGGGTGCTTCAGGAAAACCCCTATGGTCGTATTGGAATCCAGGCTTTTGAGGAGATATGCCTGTGAACCAAAGCAATGGATCCGATTATGTCCTAGGGTCCTGTCTGGTTCAATCTTCTTCTCTGGGGACATCCATCTATGGAATGAGTGGAGGTAGTTGCTCAGCTGGTGTCAGACCGCCCTTGTTTGTGCCGGACCACCTACACTATTGGGATGGCCTCAGGGACTTTGGAGGGTTCTCCTAATTTGTACGGTTTGGGACAATGGAATGGGGAGAATTCCCAGGGATTGGGTAGGCGCAGTACTAATGTGTGACTCCAGGGGACCCAGCCTGGAGGGTGTGTGGCCCAGGACTTTGAGGACAGAAGTCTAAAAACACAAACTCAGCTTAGGTTTGGGAATGTTGGTATGGCAGACCCAATCGACAAACCATGAGAAGAACTCTTCAGGATATGAAGAAACAGCGAGTCTGAGGCTTTTGCTCAAGCTTTTGTCTCGGGATTTTGTATCAGCGATGGCCGATGAATGTCGTGGAGACCTCATGGGCCATGGACGAATCTTTCTCTCTGTGGATTTAACCCGATCCCAATTGTTTTTCGTCAATCTGTGGGATGGGAGGACTCCATTCAGGTTTGTTACCTCAGGTGTCCCACCAAAAGAGGAATTCCAAAGCAGAGCCCTAGGGACGAGTGAAGGGACAAAGCGAACTATGGTTAAAATTTGGGGCCAGGGGCATGGCAGGCCCCATATGCGGGCTCAAGGTCCAGCCTTGAGAGGCCTTACTTCAGGACTGGGCTCAGGCTGAGGGTCTCAATGTGTGTTTGTGACCAATGTGGCCCGCGAGCATGGGCGGGGCCTCATGGGCCACACTGGTTTCAACTACACGGAACGTTGGACAACATGGCAACCACAAGGTTTCTTGCCATGGGGATGGAGATCTGATTTCTGCATCATTTTCAACCCTGGGCATTGGTTTGAGATAAGTTATAGGATCTGAAGCCTGAAAATCGTGGTTGAGAAGAGATGACGACCTAAGGCCATGGCGGGTCCGATGTGCTCAGAGTGAGGCCAGCTGTCTGGTGGGGCCAGGAGGTCCAGGCTCAGGTTGTGTCTGCAACGGCATCAGTGCCCAGGTCAGCCTATATATTTGGGGTACAGCCAAGTGGCCTGCAGGTTGATCCTCATTTGGGGTTTCTGGGTAGCCCCAGAGGGCAAAGTTTTTCTTCTGGAGGGCAGGCAGAGTGTTGCATTGTAGTTCTGGATTGCCAAACTGGAGGGCTTGTGGGCCCGTAGTCTGAGGACGGAAGTCTGAGAACAGAAGCTAGGCTTAGGTTTCTGGGTGAGGACATGGCAGGCACAATCTACAGACCAGACTCGAGATCACATGGATTTGAAGTCATGGCGAGGATCAGACGATCTCTCAAGTTGGAGGGTCTGTTCCTGATGGACCCTTCATGAAGGGGGGGGATCACGAGGCCATGGGGGTTCTCCCACGATGGGAGTAGTGAGAAGCTCCAAACTGCAAAGATTCCTCTACAGGACAATTGAGACCTGTTGGTTGGCTCCAGGCCAACGATTCCGAGCAGGGTTCTAAGGATGGATGTCTGGGTAGCCCACCTCGCATTCAAATTGTCACCTAGCAACAAGCCATGTTAGATCTGCTGGATCTGGGGGAGCAACCGAGGAGGCTGAGTTGCAATGGACTCTCCTGTGGAGGGGTCCTAATGTGTTTTTGTATCTATGGAGACCTTGGAATGAAGTGGTGGCACTGGGGCCCTGAAGTGTTCTCCTAAACAGAAGTTTTGACAAAGCACCAAAGTGCATGTTTCCCATGTGTAGAGGAGATTGGTTCGGATGGGTGAGTCAAGAAACAGCCATATTCTGGAATTGACACCCAGGCCTCTGAGGAGAGATGCCTGGAAACCAAAGCAATGGTTCCGATTAGTGCCTAGGGGTCTGTTCGTTCCTTTTTCCCTCTGGGGACATCAGTCTTCACGTCTGAGTGCAGGTAGGCGCTCAGATGGGCTCAGATTGCCCCTGTTTGTCCTGGGAAGCCACCACTATTGAGACGGCCTCAGGGACTTTGGAGGTTTATCCTCTTAGGAGGGTTGTGGCCATTGGAATGGGCACACAGAAATCCCTTGGAGAGGGCAAGTACAGTCCTCAGATTTGGCTCCAGGGTCCTGAGCCTGTACGGTGTGTAGTCCAGGGCTGTTTGGACCGTTGTCTGAAAACACAAAATCGGCTTATGATTCGGGTCATTGGTATGGCAGGACTGATCTACAGACCATGAAGAGAACTCTTCTGGATGTGGAAAAAGGGCGAGTGTGAGTCTCTTGTTTAAGTTTTTGTCTCTGGATATCGTGTCACCCATGTTCATGAAATTTCCGGGTGACTTCATGGGAAATGGACGAGTCTTACTCTCTGGAGGTGTGGCCCTGTCCATAGAGTTTGGGGTCATTCTGTGGGATGGAATCCGTCTGTTTTTTTGCTGTTGCTATTTTGTTTTTTAACCTCAGGTGTCCCACCAAATGAGGGACTCCAGAGTAGAGCCCTGGGTAGGGGCGACTGGACAACCTAAATCTGGTTAAATATTGGGGCCTAGGGACATGTCAAGCCCATTAGGACATCTAATGGTCCAGTCACTAAGACGACTTACTAAAGGACAGGACTCACGCTGAGGGTTACAAGGCATGTTTATGCCCTCGTTGCACTCAAGACTGGGCGGGGACTCAGGGTGAATGCTGGTTTCTCCAACACTGAACGTTGGACAACATGCCAACCACAAGGTTTCTTGCCATAGGTAGGAGGAGTTCTGATTTCTGCATCACACTCACCCCTGGGCAGGGATTGGAGATTAGGTCTAGGTTCTGAAGCCTGAAAACTGAGGTCGGGAAGAGATGATGACCTAAGGCCATGGCGGGTCTGATGTGCTCTGTGTGCGGTCAGCTGTCTGGATGTTGGTCAGGAGGACCGGGCTCAGGTTGTGTCAGAAAGAGCATTAGTGCCCAGGCTAGACTATATAATTTGGGTACATTAGAGTGCCGTGTAGGTTGATCCTCATTTAAGCTGCCTGGGCAGCTCATTAGGCAATATTTTTTTTTTTCTAGAGTGCAGGCAGAGTGCTGCATTGTGGGTCCGGAATTGCCCAACTTGAGGGTTTCGGGGCCAGGAGTGTGAGGACGGAAGTCTGAGAACACAAGCTAGATTTGGGTCTCAGGGCGAGGGCTCGGCAGGTACCTCCTTCACATCAGAACCAAGATGTCATGCATCTGAAGTCAGGGCGAGGATTAGACGTTGGCTCAGGATGGAGTTTATATGCATGACGGTCCCTTCATGAAAGGAGCGGAATCTCGAGGCCATGGAGGTATTCCCACGTTGGGAGTTGTGGGATGCCCCCTTCAAGGATTCCTTCTGCGGACAATTGAGACCTGTTGGACAGATCCAGGACATCCCATATGGAATGACCCCAGGGCACCGTTCGAGGATGGATGCCTGGGACACGAGCCTCGCATTCCCATTGTCTCATAGCAACAAGGCAGTTTATATCTGATGGCTCTGCGGGAGAAACCTGGGTGGCTGAGTTAAAATGGACTTTCCTGAGGATGGGCCCTAATGTGTGTTCGTGTCCATGAGGGCCTTGGAATGAGGCGGTGGCACCGGGACCCTGAAGTATTCTCCTAAGCTTTGGACATAGCTTCCATGCACAAGTTTCTTGTGGAGACGAGATTTGTTCTGATGGGTGCTTCAGGAAAACCCTTATGGTAGTATTGGAATCCATGCTTTTGAGGAGACATGCCTGTAAACCAAAGCAATGGATCTGATTATGGCCTGGGTCCTGTCTGTTTCAATCTTCTTCTCTGGGGACATCCATCTATGGAATGAGTGGAGGTAGTTGCTCAGCTGGTGTCAGACCGCCCTTGTTTGTGCCGGGCGACCTACACTATTGGGATGGCCTCAGGGACTTTGGAGGTTTCTCCTGATTTGTACGGTTTGGGACAATGGAATGGGCAGAATTCCCATGGATTGGGTAGGCGGGTCCTAATGTGTGACTCCAGGGGACCCAGCCTGGATGGTGTGTGGCCCATGACTTTGAGGACAGAAGTCTTAAAACACAAACTCAACTTCGGTTTGGGGATGTAGGTATGGCAGACCCGATCGACAAACCATGAGAAGAACTCTTCAGGATATGAAGAAACAGCGAGTCTGAGGCGCTTGCTCATGCTTTTGTCTCTGGATTTTGTGTCAGCGATGGCCGCGGAATGTCGGGGAGGCCTCATGGGCCATGGACGAATCTTCCACTCTTTGGATTTGGCCTGATCCCAATTGTTTTTCGTCAATCTGTGGGATGGGAGGACTCCTTTCAGGTTTGTTACCTCAGGTGTCCCACCAAAAGAGGAATTCCAAAGCAGAGCCCTAGGGAAGAGTGAAGGGACAAAGCGAACTATGGTTAAAAATTGCGGCCAGGGGCATGGCAGGCCCCATATGCGGGCTCAGGGTCCAGCCAATGAGAGGCCTTACTTGAGGACTGGGCTCAGGCTGAGGGTCACAATGTGTGTTTGTGACCAATGTGGCCCGCGAGAATGGGCGGGGCCTCATGGGCCACACTGGTCAACTACACTGAACGTTGGACAACATGGCAACCACAAGGTTTCTTGCCATGGGGTTGGAGTTCTGATTTCTGCATCATTTTCAACCATGGTCAGTGTTTTGAGCTAAGTTATAGGATCTGAAGCCTGAAAATCGAGGTTGAGAAGAGATGCAGACCTAAGGCCATGGCGGGTCCGATGTGCTCAGAGTGCGGCCAGCTGTCTGGGTGGGGCCAGGAGGTCCAGGCTCAGGTTGTGTCTGCAACGGCATCAGTGCCAAGGTCAGCCTATATATTTGGGGTACAGCCAAGTGGCGTGCAGGTTGATCCTCATTTGGGGTTTCTGGGTAGCCCCAAAGGGCAATGTTTTTCTTCTGGAGGGCAGGCAGAGTGTTGCATTGTAGTTCTGGATTGCCAAACTGGAGGGATTGAGGACCCGTAGTCTGAGGAAGGAAGTCTGAGAACACAAGCTAGGCTTAGGTTTCTGGGTGAGGACATGGCAGGCACAATCTACAGACCTGACTCGAGATCTCGTGGATCTGAAGTCAGGGCGAGGATCAGACGATCGCTCACGTTGGAGTTTCTGTCCCTGATGGCCCCTTCATGAAGGGGGAGGGATCACGAGGACGTTGGAGTTTTCCCACGATGGGAGTTGTGAGAAGCTCCAAACTGCCAAGATTCTTCTGTAGGACAATTGAGACCTGTTGGTTGGCTCCAGGCCAACGATTCTGAGCAGGTTTCTAAGGATGGATGCCTGGGTAGCCACCTCGCATTCCAATTGTCTCCTAGAAACAAGACAATGTAAATCTGCTGGATCTGGGGGAGCATCCGCAGAGGCTGAGTTGAAATGGACTCTCCTGTGGATGGGTCCTAATGTGTTTTTGTGTCTATGAAGACCTTGGACTGAAGGGGTGGCACTGGAGTTCTGAAGGGTTCTTCTAAACAGAAGCTTTGACCAAGCTCCAGCGTGCCAGTTTCCCATGTGTAGAAGAGATTTGTTCTGAAGGGTGAGTCAGGCAACAGCCATATGCTGGTATTGAAATGCAGGCCTCTCAGAGGAGATGCCCAGAAACCAAAGCAATGGATCCGATTTGTGGCTAGGGGCCTCTCCGTTCCTTTTTACCTCTGGGGATATCTGTCTACGTGTCTGAGTGCAGGTAGGTGCTCAGAAGAGATCAGATGGCACCTGTTTGTCCTGGGAAGCCACTAATATTGGCTTGGACAAATTAAAACAGAACTTGTGCGAAATTAAAAACAGAACTTCCCTATGACCCTTCAATTGCACTCCTGTGTATTTCCCGAAAGATACAGGTGGAGTGAAAAGAAGGGCCATCTCTACCCCCAATGTTTATAGCAGCAATGGCCATGGTCGTCAAACTGTGGAAAGAACCAAGATGCCCTTCAATGGACGAATGGATCAGGAAGATGTGGTCCATATACACTATGGAGTATTATGCCTCCATCAGAAAGGATGAATACCCAACTTTTGGAGCAACAGGGATGGGACTGGAAGAGATTCTCCTTAGTGAAATAAGTCAAGCAGAGAGAGTCAATGATCATATGGTTTCAATTATTTGTGAAGCATAACAAATAGCATGGAAGACATGGGAAGATAGAAGGGAGAAAGAGTTGGGGGAAATTGGAAGGAGAGGTGAACTATTAGAGACTATGGACTCTGAAAAACCATCTTTGTGTTTGGAAGGGGCAGGGGGTGGGAGGTCGGGGTACCAGGTGGTGAGTATTACAGAGGGCATGGATTGCATGGAGCACTGGGTGTGGTGCAAAATAATGGGTACTGTTATGCTGGAAATAAATAAAAAATAAATTTAAAAAAAAAAAAGAAAAAGAAAATTGGGAGCATCACTTTGCCCAATTTCAAAGGTAACTACAAAGCTGTGATGACCAAGACAGAATGGTACTGGCATAAAAACAGACACATAGACATGTGGTATAGAGTAGAGAGCTCATATATTGACCATCA
The DNA here is from genome assembly GCF_030435805.1 of Mustela lutreola. Classification (NCBI taxonomy): domain Eukaryota; kingdom Metazoa; phylum Chordata; class Mammalia; order Carnivora; family Mustelidae; genus Mustela; species Mustela lutreola. Next base: position 90,058,655 of record NC_081302.1, on the reverse strand, counting down.
ACTCTATGGTCAAATAATCTTCAACAAAGCGGTAAAATATACAGTGGAAAAAATTCAGTCTCTTCAATAAATGGTGCTGGGAAAATTGGGCCAGCTCTGTGTAGATGAATCAAACTCGACCCTTCTCTTCCACCATACACAGAGAAATTCGAAATGGATAAAAGAGCTCAACATTGGGGGGAGGGGACAAGATGGCAGGCAAGTAGGAGGAGGCGACTTTTCAACCTGTACCCTAAAGTGAGCTGATTACCAACCAAAGAACTACAATCACCCATGAAATCAGCCTGAGGTCAGAATTATACACGTCTGGATCTCTATAATGGCAGAAGACGCCGGTGGGCAGGTAAATTGCGGTGGGAAATGCAGACTGATATTGGAAGATAAACAAAAGGGGGAGGGAGCCACCAGAGGCGACTGGTTCGAAATTAATACCCCCAATATGAGCGAGAGTGCCCTGAGTCTGGGGACCAGCATTAACTGGAGACTGTTTGAAAGCACTCCAAAAGTGCAAAGTATCATGGTGGGGGGAAACTGTAGGAATTTGGGGCGGCGAGGGACAGGGGCTTAAGTCCCCGGTCCCAGGACAGCCTCCCCTGGCACTGAGCCAGATGGAGTGCGGTTGAGAAACCAGGTCTTGGCACCTGAGCCACCATCATGCATGATTGCCTGGGGTCTGGCTCCTGGGAGGGGCCAGGAGTCACATCATAGGACAGAATGCTCGAGCCCTGCTACGGAGCCTGAGATGCACGCACCCCACATCCTCCCCTGAGAGATGTACACAAAAGCCCAGCTGGCGCTCTTTGACCCGCGCCATTGTTTCAGAGCCTAAGACGTGCGCACCAAACTCTCCTGTGAGAGAGGTGCGTGAAGGGCCAGGCTGGTGCTCTCGGACCTGCGCCCCTTCTCAGAGCCTGAGACATGTGCAGGACCCACAGCCCTCCTGAGAGAGTCCTGCGCAAGCCTGGCGCTCTTAGACCCAGAAAGACCAGGCACTCCCAGCCCCGGCCAGTGGGAAAATCTCAGTGTGCGATCGCTGCTTGGAACCTCTCTGGAGGTCTGGAGCTGTCCAGACAGCCACCACTGCCATGGTTTGTGGTACAAGCAGAAGATCCTGCGTCTCCAGGGACCGTGACTCAAAACCTGCTCTGCAGGCGGCCAAGGGGGATCTCATCTGGGCTCTGCAGCCAGACTGAGGCTTCTCTCTGAGAGGGAGGTTAGGGTGCATTCTGTTTTCCTCTAAAACTACAAAAACCATCAAAAGTGGTCAGGGCGAGAGGGAAAAAAAAAAACGTGAACAAACATAAAAACCTCCAGAGAACAAAAGTCTGAAAAAAAAAAAAAAACGGTTTCCTCAGAGCCCACCCCCTTGAGGGGGACTGGAGGACTTAACGCAGGGAACACCATTGACTGAAAACCCACGTGGCAGGCCCCTCCCCCAGAAAACCAACTAGGAAAGATGTTCACCATCGACCATCAACAGGAAAATCCAAATAAAATATCTCCATGAGATATTAACTCACACTATCAGATTGGCTAACAGCACCAGCACAAGAAAACAGATGTTGGGAGGATGTGGATAAAAGGCGACCCTCCTGCACTGTTGGGGAATGCAAGCTGCTGAACCCACTGTAGAAAAGAGTATGACTGTTCCTCAAAGAGTTAAATATAGAACTACATTATGATCCAGCAATCACACTACCGTGTGTTTACCCAATGAACATGAGAACAATAACTCAAAAGGATACATGTGCCCCTATGTTTTTTGCAACATTATTTACAGTATTACAATATGGAGGCAATCCAAGGATCTCTTGATAAACTGATAAATGAGATGATACATGCACACACACACACACACAGTGGGAAATTACTCAACCATAAAAAAATGAAATCTTGCCATTTGCAGACCCATGGATGGAGCTAGAGAGTACTGTCCTAAGTGAAATCCATCAGTCGGAGAAAGACAAATGCCTTGTGATGTCATTCTTACATGGAATTAAAGAAACGAACATACATAAATAAAGGAGAAAGAAGATACAAAGCAAAATGCTGAATCTGTGGTTACCATAGTGGAAGTGGATGGAGGGATGAGTGAAATGGATGATGGGGACTAAGAGTACACTTTTCTTGATGACAGCTGAGTATACATAGAATCACTGAATCACTACATTGTACACCTGAAACTAATATACCACTGTATGTTAACTCTACCTGAATTAAAATAAACAATAAAAAAGTTTTTCTTTCAGTAAACTATTTGAAAAATCTTTTGCTGTGCAATGTTCATAAGACATACTTGTGAGAGTATAACTGTACAATAATTATACACTCTATGCTTGGAATTCAAATTTCACTGAATTCTTATACTTTTCCTGTTAACTGTAACAGGGTGAGAACCTATGCTTTCAAGAGTGTAAGTAGAGATGGATGTCACTTCACTGTCCAGAAAGCTATTATTGTTTCTGTTTTCATGTGAGATTGTCATACAGTATGAGACAAATTTCAGAGCAGGTTTGTTATGCATCCTGGATCTCTAATTCAGTGGTCATTACCTAGATCTGTTTGGATGGTAAGTTCCTATGGATGGGCTTGCTTCCAAGCACATACCTGGAAGACAAATGTGGGTGTGCTGGGTGTGGGACAGGAAGAGTACCAAGTACATACAAGGGTTGGATCCCTCCCCTGATCTAGGAATGGCCATGGGAGTGGGTATGGGAGGCAGAAGCAACAGGAAACCCCTAAGGTCACCAGCTGAAAGCAGGGTGTCTGGGTCAAGTGATCTTGAGATGCAGGGCTTGAAGTCTGTTCTGAGCTACTTCTGGGTGGAAAAGGAGGAAGGAAAAAGAAGGAGAAATTGTCTGCACCTGGCCCATACCAGCTTCCCACCACTACTGGTACACATCAGTCTACACAGCTGACACCGCCTGGGGTAAAGATGGGCTGTCTTGGATCCCTCAGCCCTCAGAGGGACAGATGGCTCCAGGGCTCAGGGACATGCTGAGGGAGATGGGAACAAAGGCAGCCTCTCCCAGGTCATCCCCTCCATGAGCAGGCAGACCTCCAGGACTGCTAAAAATCCACTGGCAGTTTTTTTAAAGATTTTATTTATTTATTTGGCAGACAGAACTCACAAGTAGGCAGATAGGCAGAAAGAGAGAGATAGGAGGAAGCAGGCTCCACACTGAGCATGGAGCCTAATGCAGGGTTTGAGCCAAGGACCCTGGCTTCATCCCACTGAGCCACCCAGGTGCCGCCCCACTGGCAGTTTTGAAAGACATGCCATAAATGAACTAAGGCATTGAAAAATATAAAACAATATTCGTTTTTAAGTTCAGAGCTGTCAACTCATGAAGTGAGAAGATATTCCCTGAGGAATACTGAGGGAAGGGCAGGTCAGGTTGCAAAGAGAGATGTGAATTTCTTGATTGGGGACCTCTAGCCCCCTTCCAGGACAAGGTATTGTCCTCACTTCACAGAGGAACCATAAAAGTTAGGGTTAGGGTTAAAGTTAGGGTTAGGGAAGCCTTCAAACAAGAGATACATTCTCATTCATTCCCCCACAGAGGCCAGACCCATCCCTGGGCTCCCCAGCCTCCCGAAAAGTTGGAGGAAGATGAACGGCTACTACCCACCCCTCAACTCTGCTCCTGGAAAGCTCCCCTTCACCAGGGCCCCCGGGTGTTCCGCATCGTCTTGACGCATATTCCGGGCGGCCGGGACATTCCCCAAGCAAGAAAGGGCCCTCAGCCACGGGTAACAGGGTGGTCCCCAGGGCTGCCCAATGCTGGCCAATTCTCACGATCGTTCTGCCCAACTCAGTATTGATTTGGCCGGTAAAAGCCTGGCGAACTCGCTTCGGGTGCCGACAAAGGGCCCTCAGCATGGAGGACATAGCATCCACAGGGCTGCCCAATGCCGGCCTATTCTGATGAGCATTCTGCTCAAATAGATAACAATATGGGCAAAATGCTTGTGAGAATTGGCGGCCCTATTGGCTAACTCACTTTAGGCGCACCAGTTCTACAGGGTTGATCCTAACCCTCAACTAAGGCTTCCGTGTGGGTCACCACAGTGTCGGCATATAGGTGCTGCCCTGCCCCTACCACCTAACCCTAACCCTAGTTTGGGTGTTCAAGCTTCCATCCCCAGAGGCCTGGCTCCCTAGACTTTGAGACTAGGGACCCCATATTCCCAACACAGGACTCTGGCTGCCACCCATGAGGAAACTGGACCCCATGGCCCTGTGCAAAACCCTCCTGGCTAGAGAAACTTCCATGCCTCTTAAAGACACCCACAACTTAAAAGGACCCACGCACCACAATCCTGGAGCCTGATGGGCCACCAGAGCAATGCCCTCTACTCAGCCATCTGGAGATCCTGGGTCTGCACTGGCATATCCGGCCTGCCATTCTCCAAGGACCAAACCCTAACCCTACATCAGTGTTCAGGCTCTGGACCCCAGAGGTCTAAAACCCAATCCCTCCCATCGATGGGAGGATCAGATTTATGGCCTTAATCAGACTCTTAGTCAGGAGGAGACCATTTCATTTTGTGCTCTCTAACACCCTCAGAGCCCTAGAACTCGGCATGCTCCCCTGAGGCCATTTCTTCCATCTTTGATCCTCCAGACCAAAGACTGAAGAGCCTCCTGATGCCCGCCCTCAACTATGCCCTTGGATGTGTCGATATCTGTGCTGGCAGATCCGACCTGCCTTGTCTCTAAGACATAACAATAACCCTATCCCTAAGCCAAACCCTAATACTAACACTAGCCCAGGTTGTGTGTTCCACTGTCAATCCTCTGATACCTGGTCCCCAAAGACCCGAGATGGGGGACCCCTGAGCTGCACACCATCATTGCACCTGATCCCAGGAGGACACACTGCCATTTGGAAATGTACTGAACCCACGGAGCAGAAGAAACCTGCATGCCTTCTTGAGGCCATCCCCACTTCTGGCGGCCCCAAGGACAAGGAACCAAGTCTCACGGTCCTGTAGACATGCGCCCCCAACTCAGGCATTGAGCTGGGTCACCACAGCACTGGCAGGTAGGGGATGACATGCCTCTATGACTTAACCCTAAGCTTCCTTTGCGTATTCTGGCTTCCCACGCCCAGAGGTCTGGCTCCCTACCCCTCCAGACTGGGGACCCCATATTCCCAATGCAGGATCTGGCTGCCAACCCCGAGGAAACTGGACCCCATGGCCCTGTGCAGTACCTCCTGTGCTGGAGAAAACTCCAGGCCCCTAAAAGATTCCCACCTTCCGAGGACCCTCACACCACAATCCCAGAGCCTGATGGACAGCCAGACCAATGTCCTCAACTCTGCCCTCCATAGAGCCTAAGTCTGCACTGGCACATCAGGCCTGCTGTTCTCCCAGGACCAAACCCTAACCCTAGGTTGGGTGCTAAGGACCAGGACCCCGAGACATGACACCCAATCCCTTCCATGGATGGGAGCATCAGACTGATACCCATATTCAGAGTCTCAGACAGAAGGAGACGATTTCATTTGGTGCTCTCTAACACCCTCAGAGCCCTAGAAACCAGCATGCGCCCCTGATGCCATTCCCGCCATTATTGCCCCTCCAAGCCAAAAACCCATGGCCTGAGGAGCCTCCTGGGTCCCGTCCTCAACTCAGTGCTTGTGTGAGCCTATATCTGTGTTTCCAGATCCGACATGCCTTGTCCCTAAGACATAGTCCTAACCCTAAGCCTAACTGTAACCCTAATCCCTAAGTCTAACCTTAATCTTAAACCCTAACCCCACCCTATCCCTAACTCTGACTCTAAACCTAACCTTTTTCCCTAAGACATAACCCTAATTCTTGTCCCTAAGACATAACACTAACCCTAACCCCTAACCCTAACCCTATCCCTAACCTATATCCCTAACTCTAACCCTCCAGACAGGGGATTCAACATCCACACCAGGAGACTCTGCCTGCCCTCCAGAAAGAAAGATGCATGAGCACCTACACACACTCGCATCATCTGCAGCACCCCGGACATAATGCCGGATTCTGCCACAAGCCAGATGCATGTCCACTAAGCCCCGAGGGAGCCCACCTCAATACCAGCATATCAGAGCTTCCATGCCACTAGTCCTTAACCCTAACCCTAGGTTGTATGTACAGGCTTCTGTAGCCTTAGGTCTAGCCCACAAACTGGCCAGATTGGAGATGCCTGAGACTCACTCTGGCAGTCTGCCAGCTGCCTATGTTGTTATGGAGCCATTTGTAGCTAGTCAGACCTCAGAGCAGGGAATAACTTCGTGTCCCCTAAGGCAAGCCTCGGCATCTGAGCCCCTCCTGAACAAAAACCCAGATTCACACGAGCCACCTATTACCCGCCCTCAACTCAGCCCTCCATGGAGCCCGCCTCCGCACTGGCAGATCAGACCTGGCATGCCCCTGGGCCATAACCCTAACCCTAGTTTGGGTTTTCAGGCTTCCATTCTGAGATTCCAGGCAACAAACCCCCTGGATTAAGGAACCTTGACATACACCCTAGGACTCCGCTCGCCATACAGTAGAAACCTATGCCATTTGGAGATGTGCTGAACCGTCAGAGGGGGAGAAACCTACCCCTATAATGACACTCCCACCATCTGTGGCCCCCCGGTCGTAAAATCGGATTCTGCTGAGCTGCTGGACACACGCCCTCAACTCAGCCCTGAGGGGACCCCAACTCAACATCAGCAGATTGGGTCACCATGTCCCTAGGCCCTTACTATTACCCCTGTTTGGGTTTTCAGGCTTCCATCCCCAAATCCCCTAGATTAAGGACTACTGAGGGACACCACAGGACTCCACCTCCCACACGGGAGGAAACCTTGTGGTTTGGAGCTGCACCGAACCTTCAGACCAGGAGAAACCTGTAAACCCCCCTAACGCCATCCCTACCATGAGTCACACCCATGGCCATAAAACCGGATTCTGCTGTGATACCATATCTCTGCCCTCAACTCAGCCCTTAGAGGAGCCCACATCAGCACCAGCACATTGGGCCTGCCATGTCCTTAGCCCTTAACCCTAACCCTAGGTAGGGTGTACAGGCTTTCATGCTCAGATGCCTGTCCCCCAAGCCCACCAGATTGGCCACTTCTGAGATTCATGCCGGTATAGATTAAGGATGCCTCAGTGACACCCCAGGATTGCGTCCGCCACACAGGAGGAAACCATGCCATTTGGAGCTCTGCAGAACCCTCAGGGTGGGAGAAAATTCCATGCAACCCTGAGTTCACCCCCAGAGCACAAAGTTGGAGTCTGACATGCCCCCTGATACCCACCCTGAAGTCATCCCACCAGGGAGCCCATCTCAGCAACAGCAGATTGAGCATGCCATGCCCCTAGGACCTTAGCATAACTCTAGTTTCTGAATTCAGGCTTCCTGAATACATGCTCCCCCCAAGAGGCCTCGTCCCCAAACTCCCCAGATTCAGGACCCCTCTGTAACAAGCCAGAATCCTGACTGCCATGCAGGGGGAAGCCATGTCATTTGGAGCTCCACAGTTCCCTCAGAGAGGGAGAAACCAGCATGCCCCTCTAAAGCCACCCCCACCATCAGCCATCCCTCTGGCCAGAAACCCTGACTCTTCTACATTGCAGGACACATAGCCTCAATTCAATCCCGAGGGTATCCCACCTCAGTGTCAGCAGATCAGGCCTGCCATGCCCCAAGGCCAAGACCCTAACTCTTGGTTGCATTTTCAGGCTTCCTTCCCCAGAGGCCTGTCCCCTAAGCCCTCTAGATTAGTAACCTTGGACCCACACTGTAGGAGTTCACCTGCCACCCAGCAGGAAACTAGTCCCTTTGGATCTGTGCAGAACCCTCAGAGCCAGAGAAACCTGCATGCCCCCATCAGGACCCCTGCATGTTCTGCAGCCCCCTTGCTACAAACCCAAAGCCTGATGCACCACCCGACCCCCATCATCAACTCAGCTCCTTGGGGAACTCACCTCAGCACCAACAGTTCGGGCCCACCATTCCACTAGCTCAGCTCTCCTCAAAGACCCTGGTCAGCTCTAGGCAGACCTGGAACTCCCCTGTCTGCGGCAAAGCTCTGGGATCCCCCCTCTTCCTTCTCAATTTACACTGTCCCAGGAATTCATGAGAAAGGGGAAAGATACCTCCTGAAGGCTTAATACCTCCTTTCCTCTTCTGCCATATTTTTCTCCAATTACCTTTGTACCTGGGCAGACTGGAAGGAACATATCTATGGAACATGAACATGCTCTGACATCTGAATCTTCCTGGAAGCTTTTTGAGGGCTCCTTATGCAAACAGAAACTAGTGTATCATACAACAGTGTGTTGGAAAGTGATCATTGACAAAACAGTAGAGCAAAAATCCCTCCATTTTTACCTCACTCCTCATGAAGTAGAACATGGTGTTCTTCATTCCTTCCTTGACTTCCATTCCAATTTGTTTCCATGCAGTGTTCATTCCTTTGCTTCAAGGGTAGGATTTTGTGATTCCCCACCTGCATAGAACACCCAGAGCTCATCACAGCAAGTACTCTCCCTAATAGTTGTCACCCATTTAACCCTTCCACCCACACCCCTGTCCTCTAGCAACGATCAGTTTGTGCTCTAAGTTTGAGTGTGTTTCTTCATTGGCCTTCTCCCCTCACTATGTTCATCTGTTTTCGTTCTGAAAATCTACAGAATCCAAGTTACAGGCTATTGGTCTTTTCATACTGATTTTACTTAGCTAAATCCACTGTAGATCCATCCACATCCTTACAGATGATAAGATTTCATCCTTTTTGAAACTTGCTCTTATTCCATTAAGAAGATGTGGGAGACAATGTTTGTAGCAGCAATGGCCATGGTCGCCTAACTGTGGAAAGAACCAAGATGCCCTTCAACAGACGAATGGATAAGGAAGATGTGGTCCATATACACTATGGAGTATTATGCCTCCATCAGAAAGGATGAATACCCAACTTTTGTAGCAGCATGGACGGGACGGGAAGAGATTATGCTGAATGAAGTAAGTCAGGTAGAGAGAGTCAACTATCATAAGGTTTCACTTATTTGTGGATCATAACAAATAGCATGGAGGACAAGGAGAGTTAGAGAGGAGAAGGGAGTTGGGGGAAATTGGAAGGGGAGGTGAACCATGAGAGACTATGAACTCTGAAAAACAATCTGAGGGTTTTGAAGGGGCGGGGTGGGAGTTTGTGGGAACCAGGTGGTGGGTATTGGAGAGGGCACGGATTGCATGGAGCAATGGGTGTGGTGCAAAAACAATAAATACTGTTATTCTATAAAAAATTAATTAATTAAAAAAAGAAGAAGATGATGTGGGTGAATGAATACACACACACACATACACACACACACATATATATAAAATCACTCATCATTGAATGGACATTTGGACTCCCTCCATTGTTTTACTATGGTTGATAATGTGCTGTGGTTGATAATGTTACGAATGCTGCTGTAAATATCACGGTGCTTGTACCACACAGAATGTACATTTTTGTGCCCTTTAAGCAAATACCTAGGAGGACAATTGCTGGATCCTAGTGTTGTTCTGTTCTTAGGTTTTGGAGGACACACCATTTTCTTTTCCAGAGTGGCTGCAACAACCCACATGCCCACCAACAGTGTAGGAGCGTTCCATTTTAGGGTTTTTTTTAAAGATTTTATTTATTTATTTGACAGAGAGATCAGAAGTAGGCAGAGAAGCAGGCAGAGAGAGAGAGCGTGAAGCAGGCTCCCTGCTGAGCAGAGAGATTATGGCAGGGTTCCATCAGAGGAACCTAGGATCATGACCTGATCCAAAGGGAGGTGCTTAACCCACTGAGCCACCCAGGTGCTCCTGAGGGTTCCACTTTAAGCAGAACATTCCCTGCCAGCCATTTCCTATGGAGGAAATGTAAAACCTGAGGGATAACCTGACTCACTGAGCATCAGGCAAGCAGCCACAGAAATTCACCCCAGGGTTCCTGATGCCAAGTCCCTTGAAACCACCAGAATGCCTTTATCCAGGGAAATTCCCAAACACTCTCCTTCACCACCCACAGAACCCACCAACTGCACAGAAAATAGAGAATGCCCAACCATATATAGCTGTTTGAGTGAACGTAGGAAGACAAGCATCCCTTTTAAATTGTCCAAGGCTCCTTGGAATCATTTTGAATTTTCCCTCAGCCCTCATTGGAACTCTTTGGATGCAAAGACCAATCCATTAGGATACATCACCTTGGACAAAGGAGAAGCCATCATCCAAGTCTCTATCTGACCCAAACATCCACCTCACTCTAGATGCCGGCCACAGCCTAGGCCCAGTGGAATAAACACTGCTAGATGAAGGAATACTTTCTATATTCAAAACGCACACCAGTCAATCTCATCTTCCCTTTCGAATCCAAGGGATTACCTAGGAAAGATATGGTCCAAATCCCTTTGTAATCCAGAAATAAACAGAGAAAATGATATCCCTGCCAGATGTTCCCTGCAGAGAAACTCGGGAACTCTAGCACCCACACTAGATTGCTTACAGCTGGTCCAGTGTGCCAATTGTGAACTCCACCAGAGACAAGAGAAAAGCCCAGGAGGTTTGGGGTGAAAGAGAAGTTTTACCTCCTGTCCTGGCATGGATGTGACATTGTGCCCCACCGGCCTGCTGTTTTGTCTGAATGCTGACGTCCTGGGACAAGCTGCATGTCTAACTCAGATGCTGATTTTCAAAGTTCAGGTCTTGTGGAGCCAGAGTGAAGAAGGGTTGTCAGGTGTGGATAAGCAGGCGTCTCCCACCTAGTCTTCACACCTCCTCCAATTCCTGGGAGAAGGAGAGACATATGCTTATTTCTTAAGTGGTCATCCACTTCCTTCTCAAGCCGACCAATGCCCTTGTCCTTTTTAAAGAAACAAACATACTCTTCCAAACAAACATTCAACTCCTCAGTTCCAAATGCACCATGAGTCAGGTTTGGTTTCCCCCGGCTCCAGAGCCCAGTTGGGAGGACCCTCCTGAGCCATCCTGACAGCAGACTACCAGCAAACCTGGGGAAACAGGGCACAATGCTGAGTGGGGGCCCAGCTCCAGTGTTTCTTATGACCACTCTTAAGCCTGGAGAAACAGAGACTATACAGCTCACCACTCCGTCCTGCAGAAACAATCTGTAGTTCCTCAGGATTCAGGGTCTCTCACCCAGCACCTCCCCACTGCCCTCAGAGCCAGCAGGCAGCACTGACTCTTCTTCAGGTGGGTTTCCCATGGCAGCTCACCACAGCCTCCAGTGGTCGCAAGCAGCATTGCCACCCCTACCGTGCTCTCTCACACCACAGCTCACCCACCACCTCCAGTGGCATGAACTGGCACTGTTGGGCTTTCCACAGACTCCTAAAGCAGCCCCCAAACCCTCCACAGGTGTAAAACCACACTGGCACTGTCCCTCCAGATTGGGGTCCTCTGGGCCACACCCCAGATGTCCACCTGCCACCCAGGAGGAAACTGTACCATTCGAAGCTGAGCAAAACCCTCAGAATGGAACAAACCCACATGACTCCCTAAGGACACCCCCAACTTCGATGGTCCCCGCAGTCACAAACTCATTCTGATGTGCTTCCTGACCCCCATGTTTGACTCAGCCCCTGGGGATCCAGCCTCAGCACCAGGAGGTAGGGTCAGAATACCCTTAAGCCCTAACCCAAACCCTAGGTTGTGTTTTCAGGCTTCCATGCCCAGAGACATGGCCAAAAATCCCTCCAGATTGGGAACCCCTGAGACACAACCAAGGACTCCGCCTACCATCCATGTTCTCCTGGGTGCCCTTCGGAGCTACCCAGAAACCTCAGACCAGGAGAAGCCCACATGCCTTCCGGAGGCCGCCATCACCTCTGATGGCCCACATGGAAACAAAACCCAGAGATTAACATACTACTTGACCCCAATCCTTGACTCAGCCCATGGGAGATCCCGCCTCAGCACTGACAGTTTGGGCCTGCCATGGCCCTAGGCCCTAACCCTAATCGTACGTTGGCTTTTCAGGCTTCTGTCCCCAGAGACCTGTCCCCCAATCTCTCCAGATTGGGGTCCCCAGGGCCACACCCCAGGAGTTCGCCTGCCACTCAGGAGGAAACCACACCCATGCAGAACCCCCAGAACAGAACAAACCCGCATGATTCCCTCAGACCACCCCCACCTACAGCAGCCCACCCAGGCACAAAACCAAGCCCCTGATGCACTACTGGACCCCTGTCCTCAACTCAGCCCCCTGGGGATCTGCTTCAATATGGGCATATTGGACCTGTCATGCTCCTAGGCCCTAATAGTAACCCTAGGGTAGTTTCTCAGGCTTCTGTCCCCATAGAACTAGCCACCAATCCCTCCAGATTATGGACCCCTGAGCCACAGCCCAGGACTCCGCCTGCCACCCAGGAGGAAACCGTGCTGCTTGGAGCTGTGCAAAACCCTCAGAGTGGGAGAAACCTGCATACCCTCCTTGAGACCCACCCCCACTTTTGGCTCCCCACCAGACCACAAACATGCAGACTGGTGCTCAGCTGGATCCCCCTCCCTCAACTCTGCCTGCGGGGCCCTCTCCCTTCCTGGGGGCCCTCAGGGGAGCCGCATGGGCCCGACCCATGTTCCCGGATGGCCACGTCAACAACGAGTGAGAAAGAGCTCTAGATTGCATATGCCAGCATGGCCTGAATCACTGCCCAATGCTGGCCAATTCTCACAGCTTTCTGCCCAAATCGATATCAATTTGGGCAGAAAAACATCAGATTTAGCCAGAAAAACCCAGCGAACTTGCATTTATCAGCATGGGCTGTCAGGTCCACTGCCTGAGCCTGGCCTGGGGCCCCAATATTTGCAATCCAAGCCCTGCAAAAAAGCCCTCTGTGAGGCAGGTGCACGTGATGCCAACCACTCCTGCTCCCTTTGAGGTGCGGGCCCTGGCACTGGCAGATCACACCTGCGATGCCCCTAGGCCCTTGCCCTAAACCTAGATTGGGTTTTCAGGTTTCCATCTCCAGTGGCCAGTAGCCTGAGTCCTCCACACCAGGGACCCCAGAGCCACACTGCAGGAGTACACCTGCCCCCAGGAGGAAACCGGGTCGTTAGGAGCTGTGGGAGTGGGAGAAGGTGAGAAACCTGCATGCCCTCCCAGTCCACCCCCACCCTTGACTCACCACTGGGCTGCAAAAACGGAGGCTGAGTAGCTATTCAGGCTTCTGTCCCCAGAGACCTGGCCCATGAGTCCTCCAGATTGCAGACCCCTGAGCCACACCCCAAGACTCTGCCTGCCACCCAGGAGGAAACTGTACCTTTTGGAGCCTCCCAAAACCCTCAGAGCGGGAGAAATCTTCATGTCCCCCCAAGGCCACCCCAACCTTCGGCGCCCAGCTGAGCCACAAACATGGAGTCTGATGCTCAGCCAGAACCCCTGCCTCAACTCTGTCCACAGAATACCCTCTATGTGGGGGCCCTCGAGGGAGTCTCATGGTCCTGGCCCATGTTTCCAAGATGTCCACTATAAGCACCTAGTGAGAAATTGCTCTAGACTGCGGGTGCCAGTGTGGCCTGAATTGCCACCCAACAACAACCATTTCCCATGATCTCTCTGCCAAATTGATATCGACTTGAACAGAAAGCTTGTGAGAATTGGCTGGAAAACCCCCAGCAAACTTGCTGCCAGTGACTTGGAGCCAGAGGGCAACCGCCTGGGCCTGGCATGGGGTCTGGAGTAGTGCAACCCGAACCCCGCAAGAAAGCCATCTACGAGCCAGGTGCACATATGCCTAACCCTTCTGGCTACTCAGTCCCCTGGTGTGCTCACCCTGGTGCTGGCAGATCAGGCCTGCCATGCCCCCAGACCCTCAACCTAATGCTCAATTGGGTTTTCAGGCTTCCATCCGCAGGGGCCTGTCCCCTGAGCCTTCCAGATTAGGGATACCAAAAACACACCCCAAGAGACCGCCTGCCACCCAGAAGGACAGCCGGGCCTTTTGGAGCTGTGCAGAACACTCAGACAGGGAGAAACCTGCATTCCAACCTGAGGAAAGACCCACCTGTGGCAGCCCCCTGGCCACAAAACCCGGCGCCTGAAATACCGCCTAACCACCATCCTCAAATCACCCTCTAGAGAGTCTCACCATAGCTTGGTTTTTCAGGCTTCTGTTCCCAGAGACCTGGGCCCCCATGCCCTCCAGATTCCGGACCCCTGAACCACACCCCAGGACTCCACTGCCACCCAGGATAAAACTGCTGTTCAGAGCTGCCCAAAACCCTCAGAGTGAGAGAAAACCTGCATGCCCTTCTAAGGCCACGCACATCCATTGCCCCAACAGGCCACAAACAAAGAGGGTGATGCTCAGCCTTACCCCTCCCTCAACTCTGCTCCTGGGATGCTCCCCTGGTGGGGCTACTCGGTGGAGCCACGTGGGACCAGCTCGTGTTCCCGCATGGCCGTGAAATGCACCTAGTGAGAAAGTGCTCTAGACCAAGCCACACGTGCAGCCCATAAAGCCGCCCATGCTGGCCAATTCTCATAAGCTTTATGCCCAAATCAATATCAATTTGGGCAGAAAAATTGTCATAATTGTCAGGAAAATGCCAAGAGACCTTGTTTGGGCAACTAGGCTGTGGCCTAGGCCTGGGCCAGAGTCCCAATTGGTTGCAGACCAAACCCTGAGAAAAAGCTCTCTGCAAGGCAGGTGCATGTGGGTCAACCGCTCCTGCTACTCAGCCCCCTGGGATGCCCACGGTGGCACTGGCAGATCAGATCTGTCATGCCCCTAGGCCCTGGACCCATAGCTTAGTTTGGTTTTCAGACTTTCATCCCCAGGAGCCTGTCCCCTGAGCCCTCAAGATTGGAGACCCCAGAGCCACATCCCAGGAGTACACCTGCCATCCAGGAAAAAACCATGCCATTAATAGCTGTGCAAAACCCTCAGAGCAGGAGATACCTGCATTTCCCCCTGAAACCACCCTCACCATCAGCATCCCAATGGGCAACAAACACAGAGGGTGACACTCAGCCAGACACCCTCCCTCAGCTCTACCCCTGGAAAGCTCCGGTGCACGGGGGCCCTCAGGGGAACCGGGTGGGCCTGACCCATGTTCCTGGATGGCCGAGACACCCACCTAGCTAGAAAGAGCTGTAGAGTGGGTGCCACCATGGCCCAACTTGCTGCCCAACCACAATATCAACTTGGGCAGAAAGCTTATAAGAATTGGACACAAAAAACCCAGGAGCTCGCTTCTGGTGTCATGGGCCCACAGAGCTGTGCCTGGGCCTGGTCCAGGGTACCGAATGTCGCAGCCTGAACCCTTCGAGCCCGGCATATGGGTGGCCAATCCCTCCTGCTAGTCACTTCTCTGGGGTGCCTACCCTGGCGCTGGCAGTTCGGGCCTGCCAGGCCCCTAAGCCCTCGTACTAACCCTCAGTTTGCTTTTGACACTTCCATCTCCAGGGGCCTGTCCCCCAAGCCCTCAAGATGGGGGATATCTGAGCCACACTGCAGAAGTCTACCTGGCACCCAGGAAGAAACCATGCTATTCAGAGTTGCTCAAAACCCTCAGACTGGGGTAAAACCACATGCTTCCCTGAGTCTACCCCTACATCTGGGGACCCCTCAGTCACAAAACCCAGAGCTTGACATAACGCTGGTCACCCATCCTTGATTCAGCCAATTGGGGTTCCTGCCTCAGTGCCAAAAGATCGGGCCTGTCATGCTCCTAGGCCCTAACCCTAACCCTCGTTTGGCTTTTTAGGCTTCCATCCCCAGAGACCTGGCCCCCAAGCCCCCCAGATTGGGAAGTACTGAGCCACAACCCAGGGCTCCTCCTGCCACCGAGGAGGAAACTGTGCTATTCAGAGCTGCACAAAACCCACAGAGCAGAAGAAACCTGCATGACTCCCTGAGGCCACCCCAACATTCATTGCCCCACGGGGCCACAAACATGGAGGCTGATGTTCAGCAAGACACCCTGACTCAGCAAAGCCCCCAGAAAGCTCCACTTGATGGGGGCCCTTGGGGGAGCCACGTGGGCCCAGCCAGTGCTCCCGGATGGCCAGGACACTCACCTAGGGAGAAACTGCCCTAGACCATGGGCGCCAGCACAGCCCAAATCGCGACCCAACACTGGCCAACTCTCATAAGCTTTCTACTCAGATCAATATTGATTTAGGCAGAAAACCCATGAGAATTGTTCAGAAAAACCCCAGTGAACTATCTGGCAGTGCCGCAGGCCACTGCCTGTGCCTGCCCTTGAATCCCGAGTGGTCGTGACACAAACCCTGTGATATAGCCCTCTATGAGCCAGGGCCATGCACAGCCTACTACTCCTGTTATTCAGTCCTGTGGGGTGCCTGCCCCAGGGCTGTTGGATTGGGCCTGCCAGGGCCCCAGGCCCTCACCTTAAGCCTCCTTTGGATTTTTAGGCTTCGGACCCTGGGATCTCTCCCCTGAGCACTCCAGATTGGGGGCCCCGGAGCCACACTGTAGGAGTCCACCTGCCACCCTGAAGGATACCGTGGCCTTCAGAGCTGTGCAGAACCCTCAGACTGGGAGAAACTTGCATGCACCCCTGAGGCCACCCTTAGCTTTGGTGGCCCGCCCCATCCATAAAATCTGGAGTCTGACACGCCGCGTTACCCTCATCCTCAACACACACCCCCCTCTGGGGATCCCGACTCAGAGTTGGCTGATCAGGCCTGTCATTCTCCTAGGCCCTAACGGTAACCATAAGGTGAGCTCTCAGGCTTCTGTCCCCTAGAACTGACCCCCAATCCCTCCAGATTAAGGACCCCTGAGCCACACCCCAGGCCTCCGCCTGCCACCAGTAGGAAACCATGCAATTACAACCTGACCAAAAGCCTCAGAGAAGGAGAAACCTGCATGCCCCACCCACGAGGCCATCCCCCACTTTCAGCACTCGAGTGGGTCACAAACACGGTGGCTGACCCTCTGCCGGACCCCTTCCCTCAAGCTAGACTCTGACTCCCTGCCTGACCCTTTTCTTTGTTTCAGCCCCCCAGTGATCCCGCCTCAGTGCCAGAAGATTGGGCCTGCCATTCCCCCTGGCCGTAACCCTAACCCTAGTTTGCGTTTTCATGCTTCCAACCAAAAATTCCTGGCCCCGACGCCCCACAGATTAAGGACACCTGAGTGACACCTCAGGACTGCACCAACCACGCGGAAGGAAGCCATGCCATTGTAGCTTCGCATTACCCTCAGACAAGGAGAAACCTGCATGTCACCCTGAGGCTATCCCAGCTTCTACAGCCCCTGGACACAAACCCAGGCTCTGTCATGCTGCCTGATGCCCGCCCCCAAGTCAGCCCAGCTGACTTGAGAGCCTACCTCCTCATCAGATCATCAGGCCTTCCATGCCGCAGGGCCCTAAACCGAACCCTAGGTATGGTGTATAGGTTTCCATGCCCAGAGGCCTGGCCCCTCGGCCCACCAGATTGGGGACCCTTGAGACTCAACCCGAGGACTCCACCAGCTGCCCAGAGAAAAACGTGTCCCTTTGGAGTTGTCCAGAACCCTCAGAGCAGGAGAAACCTGCATGTCGCCCGAGGCACCCTCAGCTTCTGCGGCACCCCTGGACACAAACCCAGAGTCTGACATGTCACCTGATGCCCACCATCAACTCAGCCCACCATGGAGCCTGCCTCAACACTGGCAGATCAGATTTTCCATACCCCTAGGCCCTAAACCTAACTCTATGTTGCATTTTCAGGCTTCCGTTCCCAGGGGTCTTTCCCCCAAGACCTCTAGATTGGGAGCCCTGGAGCTACACTGTAGGTGTCTGCTTGCCACCCAGCAGGAAACCAGTCTGTTTGGAGCTGTGCAGAACCCTCAGAGCTGGAGAAACCTGCATGCCCACATGAGAACTCCCCCACATTGTGCAGCTCCCTAGTTACAAACCCGGAGCCTGATGTACGGCCTGACCCCCATCATCGATTCAGCCCCTCGGGGAACTCACCTCAGCACCAGCAGTTCTGGCCTGCCATGCTAATAGCTTGTCTCTCCTCGGTAAACCCGTCAGCTCTAGGCATAGTTAGAATTCCCCTGTCTGCGGCAAAGCTCAGGGATCCCCCATCCTTCTTCTTAATTTACACTCGTCCAGGCATTCATGAGAAAGGGGAAGGCTACCTCCTGAATGCTTAACACCTCCTTACCTCTTCTGCCATATTTGTTTCCATTTACCTTTGTACCTGGGCAGACTGGAAGGGACATATCAATGGATCATGGATATGCTCTGACATCTGAATCTTCCTGCAAGCTTTCTGAGGGTTCCTTATGCAAACAGAAACTAGTGTATTGTACCATACCATGTTTGGAAATGATCATTAGTAGAACAGGACAGTGATAACCCCTCCATTTTTGCCCCACTCCTCATGAAGTAGAACATGGTCTTCTTCTTTCCTTCCTTGACTTCCATTCCAATTCGTTTCCATGCACTGTTCATTCTTTTGCTTCAGGAGTTCGGATTTTGTGATTTCTCACCTGCAAAGAACACCCAGAGCTCATCGCAACAAGTACTCTCCCTAATAGCCGTCACCCATTTAACCCTTCCTGCCAAAAACCCTGCCCTCTAGCAACCCTCAGTTTGTGCTCTAAGGCTGATACTGCTCCCTCATTGTCCTATCTTTCTCCCCTCACTATGTTCATCTGTTTTCTTTCTGAAATTCCATAGGAGTCAAATCATAGGCCATTGTTCTTTTCTTACTGGTTTTGCTTACTTTAATCCACGCTAGATCCTTCCACATTCTTGCAGATGGCAAGATTTCATTATTTTTGAGGCTGGGTCCTATGCTATTGGATAGATAGATAGATAGATAGATAGATCAATCTCTCACATCTTCTTTCTCCATTCATCAGAAAATGGACAGAGGGACTCCCTCCTTTGTTTTCCTATTGTTGATAATACTGCTATAAACATCATGGTGCTTGTACCCCATTGAATGTGCACTTTTGTGTCCTTTGGATAAATACTTAGGAGTACAATTTCTAGGTCCTAGTGTTGTTCAGATTTTAGCTTTTGGAGAAAACTCCATATTCTTTTCCAAAGAGGCTGCAAAAATCTGCATGCCCACTGACAGTGCGGGAGGGTCCTGCTTTAAGCAGAACGTTACCTTCCTGCAATTCCCTAGGAGGGAATGGAAAACCTGTGGGATAACCTGACTCAGTAAGTATCAGGCAAGCAGCCCCAGATATTCACCCCAGGGTTCCTGATGCCAAGCCCCTTGAAGCCACCAGGATGCCTCTCTCTGGGGGAATTCCCAAAGATTCTCCTTCTGACTTCACCACCCATGAACTGCAGAGAAAATACAGCTGTCCAAGTATCTATTTAGTAAAACTAGAAGGTCATGTTTCCCTTTTAAATCATCCGAGCCTCCTTGGAATCATTTTGAATGTGCCCTCTGCCCTCACTGGAACTCTTTGGATGGAAAGATGAATCCATAAGTTTACATCACCTTTGACAAAGGAAAAGACATCATACAAGTCACTATCTGACCTCAAACAGCCACATAACTCTAGATACCTGCCATTCCCCCACCGTGTAGGCCCAATGGGATAAACACTGTTAGATGAAGGAACACATTCTATGTTCAAAACAAACACCAAGTCAATCTCATCTGTGATTCACGAACTGGCACGAGTCTCCTAATCCAGCTCACAACGCCTCACAGGTCTCAAGCCACAATGGCACTGTCCCTCCAGACTGGGGGCCCCTGAGACAGACCACAGAACTGCACTTCTGCACTTGCCACCCAGGATGAGACTGTGAATTTTGGAGATGTGCAAAACCTTCAGAGCAGGAAAAAACTGTATGCCTCCTGAGGTGACCACCACAATCAGAGCCTGCACAGGCCAAAAAACCAGTGCCTGGTGTTCACTCTGACCCCCATACTCAATTCTGCCCTCATCAGTGTGAGTTCTCAGGGACCTGTGCAGGCCCAGCCCATGGTCACGGGTGGCTGCTACGTGAACCTAGCGACAAAGCAATCCAGACGTTAGGAGCACACATGACCAAAATCACTCCACAATGCCGGCCAATTCCCACAAAAATTCTGCCCAAATCAATATCGATTTGGGAAGAAATCTCATGTGAAATGGCCAGAAACCTCCTTTGAAATTGCATCCAGAGGTGGGAGCCCTCAGAGAAGCTGCCTGGATCTGGACCATTTTCCTGAGGGTTCACAGCCCAAACCATGCCAGAAAGAGCTCTAAACTCCAGAGGCACACATGCTCGGAGTTGCCCCAGAATGCTGGCAGTCCTGGCCTCTACTCAGTCCCTGGGAGGCCAGCCTCAGCACTGGCAGAATGGGTGTGCATGCCCCTAGGACCTAAACCTAGGCCTAGGTTGGGGGTTCAGGCTTACATTCCCAGAGACCTGGTCCCCAAGCCCTCCAGATTGGAAACCCCAGAGCTGCACCCCAGGACTCCACTGCCACAAAGCAGGAAACATTACTGTTTAGAGCTGCAGAAAACCCCTCAGATGTGGAGAAACCTTCATACCCTCCTGAGGCCACCCCCACCTTCAGCACCCAAAGGAACCACAAACATGAAGCCTCATTCTCAGCCCGAGACCCTCCCACAACTCTACCTCCGGAAATCTCCCATCAGCTGGGGACCGCAGGGGAGCCCCGTGGGACCAGTCCAAGTTCCTGGATGGTCATAATGAGCATCTAGGAAGAAAGCACTCTAAACAATGGGTGTGAGTGCATCCCAAATTGCCTCCCAATGCCGGCCAATTCTCATGAGCTTCTCGCTCATGATAATTATCCAGAAAATCCCCCACTGAAATGGCTTTTGGCAGCACGGACATGCAGGGCGGCCACCTGGGCCTGGCCCATGATCTCAAGTGGTCACGGTCCAAACCCCATGAGAAAGCAGTTTAAAATCCTGGTGCATACATGGCCATACCCTCACTCTACTCATACCCCTGGAGTGCCAGTCCCAGCGATTTCAGATCAGGCCTGCCATGCCCCAGACCCTAAACCTAACACTAGGTTGGGTTTTCAGGCTTCCATCTACAGATTGAGGACTCCAGAGCCACACCCCAGGATCCACCTGCTACCCAGATGGAAACTGTGACATTAGAGCTGTGCCCAACCCTCAGAGCAGAAGAAATCTCCATGCCTCCCTGAGGCCACGCCCACTTTCGGTGGCACCCATGGTCACCAACCCAGAGACTGAGGCCCTGCATGATGCCTTCCCTCAACTCAGCCCACCAGAGAGCCCGCCTCAGCACCAGTAGATCTGGCCTGCCATGCCCTTAGGCCCTAACCCTAACGTAGTTTGGGTTTTCAGGATTCCACCCTCAAGGCATGGATCCAAAGCCCCCCAGATTAAGAACCCCAATTAACACCCCAGAATTCAGTCCACAATGTGGATGCAAACCAGACGATTTCGAGCTGTGCCAAACTCTCAGAGTGGGAGAAACCTGCACTCCCTCGTAAAGCCAGCACCAACTTCGGTGGCCCCCCGGCCACAAAAACGGACTCTGATGCAATGAATGACAAATCCTCAACTTGGCCCTGAGCAGATCATGCCTCAGAAATGGCAGATCAGGCCTGCCATGCCCCGAGGCCCTAAGCCTAAACCTAGGTGAGGTGCACAGGTTATCATTCTCAGAGACCTGGACCACAACCCAGACAGACGGGGGACCCCTGAGACTCACACCAGGATTATGCCTCCCACTGAGGGCACAACTCTGCTGCTTGGAGCTGCACAGAACCCTCAGAATGGGAGATACCTCTATGAACCCATGAGGCCACCCCAGGTTCTGTGGAACCCCTTGACACAAACCTGGAATCTGATGCACCTCCAGACATGTGCCCTCAACTCAGCCCACCAGAGAACCTGCCATGGTCCTAGGCCCTAACCCTAATCCTAGTTTGGGTTTTCTGGCTTCCATCCCAAAAGACCTGGCCCCCAAACCAGCCTCATTAAGGACCCCTGAGTGTTATCCCAGAATTCAGCCTCCCATGTCCTAGGAAGATGTGCCATATGAAGCTTCACAGAAACCTCAGAGAGGGAGAAACCCGCATATCCCACTAAAGTGACCCCCCCCACACACCATCTGCAGCCCCCCTGGCCACAAACCCGGATTCTGAGGCACCGCCTGACATATGCCCTCAACTCAGCCCAAGGGGATCGTGTCTCAGTGCTGACAGATCGGGCCTGCCATGTCCCTAGGTCCTAATCCTAATACTAGGTGGGGTGTACAGGCTTCTGCACCCAGAGGCCTGGTCCTTAAGTCCAGATTAAGGATGCCTGATACTCATGCTGGGACTCTGCCTGCCACGCAGGGCACAGCTGTGCTGTTTGGAGCTGCGCTGAACCCTCAGAGCTGGAGAAACTTCCATGGAGCCCTGAAGTCACTCCCAGGTTATGTGAATGCCTGGACACAAACCCAGAGTGTAACGTACTGTCTGACACAAATTCAAGTCAGCGCACCAGGGCACCTGCCTCAGCACTGGCATATAAGGTCTGCCATGCCCCTAGGCCTTAACCCTATCCCTAATTTGGGTTTTCAGGCTTCCATCCCAAGAGGCCTGACCCCAAGCCCCCAATATTAAAGACCCCTGGTGACACCACAGGACTCTGCCCACCATGCAGGAGGAAACCATGCTGTTTGGAGCTGTGCCAAATCCTCAGAGCGGGAGAAACCTGCATGCCCCACCTGAGGCCATCCCCACCTTCTGCACACCATTGTCAACAAATGCGGGGGCTGACACTCAGCCTGACACCCAGGAGGAAACCGTGCCAATTGAAGCTGAGTAGAACCCTCAGAGTGGGAGAAACTGCATGTCCCCCTGAGCACACCCTCCTCCACTGTGGTCAGCTGTCCCCTGACCACAAACCTGGACCCTGTCATGCCACCAGACCCCTGCCCTCAATTCAGCCCCCTGGGATCCCTCCTCAGTGCCAGCAAATTAGGTCTTCCATGCTCCTGGCCCTAAACTTAACGCTAGGTTGGGTTTTCAGTCTTCCTCCCCAGAGGCTGGGCCCCCATTTCCTCCATATTTGGACCCCTGATCCCCAAACCAGGACTCCGTCTGCCACCCAGGAGGAAACTGTTCTGTTTGGAGCTGCACAGAACCCTCAGAATGGGAGAAACCTGAACAGCCCATGAAGCAACCTCCACCATCGGCCACCCCTCAGGCACAAACCCAGAGTGTAATGCACCACTTGACCATGACCCTCAACTCATTGCCCTAGGCATCCCGCCTCAGCACCAGCAGATCAGGCCAGCCATGCCCCTGTGATCTATCCCTAGCCCTAGGCTATACTTTCAGTCTTCTGTCCTCTGAGGATCCACACCAAAGCCCCACTGATGGGTTACACCTGAACTATACCAGAATATTTCGTGGCCCCGTGAGACTATCCCACTCTCAGCAACCCCCTATTCACTACCTGGATCCTAACACTCACACTGACCTACGTCCTCAACTCTGCTCCCCAGGTCGCTCCTCTCAGGGTGGCAGTTTGAGCCTGACATGTCCTGAGCATTCCATTCCTAGGGGCCTGGTCCCCTGCCCCAGGCACTGGGGTCACCTTAGCCATACAACAGGACTCAGCCTAACACACAGGAGGAAAGTGTGCCATGTAGACTTCTAGAAATATTCAAATCAGGAGAAAATGCCTGCCCATCTGAGCCCATCCCAGCAAACCACCACTTTCAGTGGCCTCTAGGCTAAAAACCCTGTGCCTGACCTGAACGGGAACACTCATCTTTCATTTCTTAATTCCACACACACTGCCAGCTCTTTGGCCCTACAATGCCCCTTGACCCTAACTCTATCCCTATGTTGGGCTCTCAGGTAACTGTCTCTTAAGGGAGGGCTCCAAAGCCCCAGGATTTGGGGATGGCTGAGCAATACCAGAGGACTCAGCCTCCCACCCAGAAGGAAATCTTTCCATAATGGACTCCAATAAGTATAGAGGTCAGTAGAAATATGAAGGCCCATCTCTTTCCATCCCACTGAACTCCCACTTTCAATGGCTCATGGATTGAAACCCTGAGCCGCACACTCACCTTAACCCATGCCCTCAACTCAGCCCTCCAGGACACTCACCACATGGTTGGCAGTTCGGACCTTCCATGCTCCTATGTCCTAACCATAACCCTAGTTGGAGTTCTGAGAGCACCATCTGTAGAGGCCTGGCTCCCAAGCACCGGGTATTGGGAACACTTGAACAACACCAGAGGATCAGCCTGCCACACAAAAGGAAATTCCCTTTTTCACTCCAGACTGGATTCAGAGCATGAGAAATCTGAATGCAAACCTGAGACAATGTCAGTGAACCTACACTTTCATGCACACTCTGAACACAATCCCTGAGCTTCATATACACCCTAAAACTCCATTTTAACTCAGACCTTGTGAAGATCTCCACAGTTCTGGATGATTGTATCTTCCAGGCTTCAGGGCCTTAACCCAATGTAAGGTCTAGATATGGGTGAAAATATGAACAGACATTTCTCCAATGACGACACACATGTCACCAACAGATATATGCATAAATGTTCCACATCACATGGCTTCTGGGAAACGCAAATCTAAACCACATTAAGGTGTCCTATCACACAAGGAAGAACGTCTAAAATTAACAAGACATGAAACCACAAGTGTTGGTGATGATACAGAAAATGGGGAAGCTTCCTACACTCCTGGTGGGAATGCATACTGTTACATCCGCTCTGGAAAACAGTACAGGGTTTCTTCAAGAAGTTAAAAGTAAAGTTACCCTAAAACACAGCAATTGCACCACAGGGCTTTTACTACAAAAATAGAGATGTAATGAAAAGAACTGACACCTGCACCCCAGTGTTCATTGCAACAATATCCACTATACCTAAACTATGGAAAGAACCCAGATACCTATGGACAGAGGGATGGATAAAGAAGATGTGGTTTATATATTCAATGGAATATTACTCAGCCATCAGAAAGGATGATTATTTATCATCACATCAACCTGGATGGGTGTGGAAGATATTATGCTGAGTAAAATACGGCAATGAAAGAAGCACAACTATCATATGGTTTCACTCATTTGTCAAATATCAGAAATAGGGCAGAGAACCATAGAAAAAGGAAAGGGAAACAGAATGAGAAGTCATCAGAGATGGGAAAAAAACATGATAGTAACTAACTGTAGTAACAAACTGAGGGTTGCTGGATGGGGGCAGGGGGTACCTGGGTGATGGGCACTAAGGTGGGCACATGATGCAATGAGCACTTTGTGTTGTACACATCTGATATATTATTTAACACTACATCTGAACCTAATGATGTATGATAAGTTGGCTAATTGAATTTAAATTTTTAAAAAAAATGAAAGAACTCAAAGAAACTACCTTAAAAATTTCTATGAAATCACAAAAGATACTGAAGCACCAACACAATGTTATGATTGAAAACAAAGCTTGAGGCGTCACAATTCCATATTTCAAATTATAGTACAAAGCTTCAGTCATCCTAACAGTATGGGACTGGTGCAGAAATATACACAGTGACCAAGGGAACAGAATAGAAGCTCAGACATAAACCCACAATCACGTGCCCAAGTAGTCTTCTGCAAAACAGGCAAAAGTATTAAAAGGTAAAAGAACAGGCTCTACAACAATTGGTTTTGGGAAAACTGGACCGCTATGCACAAAAGAATGAAATTAATCTGCTTTATTACACCAGATGGACAAATTAACTCAAAACAGGTTCAATACTTCAATGTGAGACCTGAAATCATAAAAATCCTACAAGAGGGCACAGAAAGCAACTTCTCTGCCATGAACCATACATTTTCTAGACATGCCTCCTAAGGAAAAGGAAGCAAAAGCAAAAATAAACTACTGGAACTACATCAATATGAAAGCTTACCACACAGCAGAAGAACAATGAAAATGTAATAAATAGAAGACAGCCTACTTAATGGGATAAGATGTTTGCGAATACCATATGCAATAATGGGGTAGTGTCAAAATATGTAGAATTGATACAACGCAACGCCCAAAATACAAATAATCCAGTTAAAAAAATAGAAGACATGAATAGACATTTCTCCAAAGAAGAAATACAGATGTCAACAGTCACATGAAAATATGTTCACCATCACCCATCAACAGGAAAATCCAAATGAAAAGTTCCATGAGATACTACCTCACACTATCAGAATGGCTGACAGCACCAGCAGAAGAAAACAGATGTTGGGAAGATGTGGATAAAAGGGGACCCTCTTACATTGTTGGTGAGAATGCAAGCTGCTGCAGCCACTTTAGAAAACAGTATGACTGTTCCTCAAAACGTTAA
The DNA here is from genome assembly GCF_030435805.1 of Mustela lutreola. NCBI lineage: Eukaryota > Metazoa > Chordata > Mammalia > Carnivora > Mustelidae > Mustela > Mustela lutreola. The sequence continues at coordinate 90,032,352 of NC_081302.1, read as the reverse complement.
ATATAGAACTTCATTGTAATCCAGCAATCACGCTACCGGGTGTTTACCCGAAGAATATGAGAACAATAACTCAAAAGGATACATGAGCCCCTATATTTCTTGCAACATTATTTACAATATTACAATATGGAAGCAATCCAAGTATTTCTTGATAATTTGATTAATGAGATGATATATGTACACACACACACACACACACACACACACACACACACACACACACAGTGGGAAATTACTCAGCCATGAAAAGAATGAGATCTTGCCATTTGCAGACGCATGGATGGAGCTAGAGATACTGTCATAAGTGAAACCCATCAGTTGGAGCAAGACAAATGCCTTTCAATGTCACTCTTACATGGAATTTAAGAAACGAAAATACATAAATAAAGGAGAAAGAAGATACAAAGCAAAATACCGACTCTGTGGTTACCAGAGTGGAAGTGGATGGAGGGATGAGTGAAATGGATGACGGGGACTAAGAGTACACTTTTCTTGATATCCGTTGAGTAATACATAGAATCACTGAATCACTACATTGTACACCTGAAACTAATATACCACTGTATGTTAACTCTACCTGAATTAAAATAAACAATAAAAAAGTTTTTTCCTTTCAGTAAACTATTTGGATGTAAACTTTTGATATGCAATGTTCAAAAGACTTACTTGTGAGAGTATTTACTGTACAATAATTATTCACTCTATGCTTGGAATTCAAATTTCACTGAATTCTTATACTTCTCCTGTTAATGGTAGCCCACAGGAGCCACGGTCCCTTTCCATCCAGGGTCAGCACCTATGCTTTCAAGAGTGTAAGTAGAGACGGATGTCACTTCACTGTCCAGAAAGCTATTATTGTTTCTGTTTTCGTGTGAGATTGTCATAGAGTATGGGACAGCTTCCAGAGCAGGTTTGATATGCACCCTGGATCTCTAATTCAGTGGTCATTACCTGGTTCTGTTGGCTGATAAGTTCCTGTTGATGGGCTTGCTTCCAAGCACATACCTGGAAGACAAATGTGGGTGGGCTGGGTGTGGGACAGGAGGAAGACCAAGTACAGTCAAGGGTTGGATCCCTCCCCTGATCTAGGAATGGCCATGGGAGTGGGTATGGGAGGCAGAAGCGACAGGAAACCACTAAGGTCACCAGCTGAAAGCAGGGAGCCTGGGTCATGGGATCTTGAGATATAGGCCTTGAAGACTGTTCTGAGCTACCTCTGTGTGGGAAGGGAAGAAGGAAAAAGAAGGAGAAATTGTCTGCACCTGGCCCATGCCAGCTTCCCACCACTACTAATATACATCAGTCTACGCAGCTGACCCAACCTGGGCTCAAGATGGGCTGTCTTGGGTCCCTCAACCCTCAGTGGGACAGATGGCTCCAGGGATCAGGGACATGCTGAGGAAGATGGGAAGGAAGGCTGCCACTCCCAGGTCATCCCCTCCTTGAGCAGGCAGACCTCCAGGACTGCTAAAAACCCACTGGCAGTTTTGAAAGTCATGCCATGGATGAACTAAGGCATTGAGGAATATAAAACGATATTCGTTTTTAAGTTCAGAGCTTTCAGCTCATGAAGTGAGAAGACCTTCCCTGAGGAAGACTGAGGGGAGGGGAGGTCAGGCTGAAAAGAGAAATGTGGCTTTCTTGACTGGGGACCTGCAACCCCCTTCCAGGGCAAGGTATCGTCCTCACCTCACAGAGGATCCATGGAAGTGTCCCATCAAGGGACTGACTGAGCTGCCTCTTGAGAAGGTACCCTGGCATCAGGTTACACAGGGCAGAGGAGAGGGCCAGATGGAGGGAGGGCAATGCCCTGGAGGCCATGGGGCAAAAGCAGAGGCTCATGTCCATAAAGATGATGAAAAATAGGAGGCAGCAGCATCAGAGCTGGCACAGTGCTCACAGCTACAGTGACTGGATGCATTCTGTGCCAGGTATGGTTGACTTCAGTGGGCTCCAAACTAGTCTTGACCACAACCCTAGGAAGTGTGCACCACTACCGACCTCCTTTCCCCATGCTGCTGCTAAGAATCATGGTCACAGACCCTGGTCTATTTTTATGGAAATGGAGTTGTCCCCGGGCACACTGCCCCTCTGGTGGTGGTCCAGTGCAACCCTTGTGCTTGACCAGATACTGCTGTCTACCTGTATCCACACAACTCAACAGACAGGAGGGTGTCCCTGAGTTCCACAGGACCTTATGAGACAGATTAACAGACCCCACTACCCCACCCACCACCAACACCCAGTGGGTCACTCAGGACCTCGGCTATTGTCATGGAGCTCACCATGATGTGTTTCTATCACTTTCAAAGACAGTTCTGTTCCCGTACAATACCATACATCCAAGCTGCTGACCTGGGGCCATGCCATGAACCCACATGGCACATTTCTATTAGAGAAGGTCAACCCTGCACCTCATAGAAAATATTCCTAATTGGGGCGCCTGGGTGGCTCAGTGGGTTAAACCTCTGCCTTCATCTCAGGTCATGATCTCAGGAGCCTGGGATCGAGCCCCACATTGGGCTCTCTGCTCAGCAGGGGGCCTGCTTCCCCTTCTCTCTCTACCTGCCTCTCTGCCTACTTGTGATCTCTCTCTCTGTCAAAAAAATGGATGAAATCTTATAAAAAGAAAAGAAAAGAAAATGTTTCTAATGAAGTGAAAATCCATCAGGAATAAGGTGTAAACAGTGGTACACTGCCTTCATGGTAGTCATTAATTCTAACAAGGGTTGACCACTCCCCACCATCTCGCAAAACATTCTGTAAGGTTTTATAGGCGAGATAAACACGCCAGGCAAAGTGGGTGCAAGGCAAGATTTATTAAAGGCACTCTCCTGCGAAGTTTCAGGGCTCAAGAGAAGGGGAGCCAGGAAAGTTGCTCTGGGAGGAGGTGGGCACCCTCAGTAGAGGTTCCTTGACTCCGGAAAGGGAGAGGGGGAAGTCACACTGGGAGGGGGTTGGTGGGGGTCTTTTATCGGTTTCCTGCATATGTATCAGGTTACCTATGGAGATGTGACCTGCGCATACATCCTTTTGGTGGGAGAGTCAAGGGTGAAGGAAAAGGGGGGGCTGGAAGACGGCGGGATCAGGCAGCAGTCACTTCCATTGTTCCTCCTGCACTCCTGGAGCCCCTGAAGCCGGTGGTCATTTCTATTGTTCCTCCTGCACTCCCGGAGCCTGCCAACCCAACATTCCGACCTTTTTGGTGTAATGGGGGCAGCGACTCAGATCTGGCTACCTCCTGCTGGTAAAGGGGCGACATCATAGGGTCCTTTGTATGTGGATAGGCAGGTATAGGGATCCAGGAGGAGTTGGTTGACAGTGACCCTGGAAACCTCACGTATGCGTTCCTGAATGAAGCAAAGAACACAGGGGGTGATAAGTCCTAATAGGTGGAAGAGAATAATAGGACTTAGGATTGGAAGGAGCCAGGTCGTTAAGGGGGAGAACCACCATTGAGAGGGTTTTATTACAGGGTGATGCTGGCCACCAAGGGAGTCGCAGATTTTTGTCAGGGCACTGATATTGGTTTCAACTACACTGGATTCGTTGATATAATAGCAGCATTCTTCATTGAGGAATAAACAGGTTCCTCCCTTGTCTGCAGGGAGTAGGTCCAGGGCTCGCTGGTTCTGTAGGGCTACCTGGGCCACTGAAATAATCTGTCATTGTAGAGATGCAAAGGACTCAGCTGAGACTTCCATGGCTGTTCAGAGCTGTTCAGATAAATCTCAGGTAGCACCTGTGGAGTGAGCTATTGCCCCGGTGCCCAGCCAGGTGGCCACTAGGGAAGACACCAAGGAGAACCCCATAACAAGAGGAAGAAACACAGCCCTTTTTTGTCACAGGAGGGGGGTGGAGAGGACGGCCATTTCCGCTTGGGCTGGCACCCTCCAGACTGGTATTCTGTGGTGACCAGCTGACTAGACCGTGTGGTGCCCAAGTTTCCACTAGGAAGAAGTACCACCTGAATTCAGGGTCACCTGAGGGACAGCTATGGGGGGTGTAGAAGGAGGAGTGTGAGAAGAAGTGGTGCGGGAAATTTGCAACCACGTGGGTCCCAGGGTTTGGGAAGTCCAGCCATCCTGTTGTAGGGCTGGTTTTAGAGAGGAGATGTGTACCCATGGGTGGTGTCCTAGGAATTTTGCCCCTATGGGAGTTGTAAGAATAACAGTATGGGGGCCAGTCCACCTGGGCTGTTAGGACTTTGGGTGAAGTTCTCCTAGGAGAACTTGGTCCCCAGCATTTAGGGCCTGGGGGAAGTCTCCACTCGGGCTGTCAGGGGCGAGGATGGTTGAACCTGTATGAGCCCATAGGAGTGCTTGTAAGAGGGTCTGATAGGGCAGATAGGATAGGAGGGGTGGAGAAGAGGCAGGCATGTTGTGATTGAGTAGAAAGGGCCTGCTGTACAGGAGCTCAAAGGGACTGAGACCTGATGGGTGGCTAGGGGAGGCCCTAAGGCAGGTGAGTGCTAGTGAGAAAAGGGTTGGCCAAGACAGTCAGGTTTCAAGAGTGCGTTTGGTGATTTGTTCCTTGAGGAGGCCATTGGCCCTCTTGACCTTACCTGACGATTGGGGATGGTAGGGGTTATGGAGTTTCCAGGTGATGTTGAGGCTCTCAGAGATCTGTTGTGTGATGCTGGAGATGAAGGCCGGTCCGTTGTCTGATTGTACGGTTCGAGGGAGTCCAAACCTCGGAATGATGTGCTTAATGAGAACAGCGGCAACCACCTCTGCTGTTTCCCTAGTGGTGGGGAATGCCTCGATCCAGCCTGTGAAGGTGTCCACAAGAGTTAGTAGATATCTAAAGGTTTTGTGTCGAGGCATGTGATTGAAGTCAAGTTGCCAGACCTTGCCTGGCTGATGTCCTTGGAGCTGGTGGGTGGGTCCTGGTCTGAGGAGGCCGCCCTGGGCATTGACCACAGGACAGGTTCTACAGGCCTTGTGTCCCTCCTTAATAGTCTTTTGGAGGAGGGGGTGGTGAAAGAGAGGTTGGAGAAGTTGGTATAGGGCCTTTGGACCGGTGTGGAGAGACTGGTGAACGTCAGTAAAGAGGGTGTGTATTAGGCTGTTTGGGAGGGCAATTTTGTCCTGGACAAATACCATCCCTTGTCATCCAACCTGCCACCTAATGTTATAGGGGCCCGAGTCTCCTCATCAGTGTACAGGGACTGTGAAGAGTGTTGAGAAACAGGAGAGGGGCTAGAGAGGTGTTTAAGGCCATCTGTCAGGCAACAGAGTCAGCCTTGTTGTTCCCCAAAGAGATGGGGTCTTTGGAGTCCTGACGGCCATGGCAGTGGACAATAGCCACCTCAGTAGGGTACTTGAGAGCGTCAAGGAGTTTGGCAATAAGAGGCCCTTTGACTATGGGGGTTCCCTTGGTTGTGAGAAATCCCCTTTCTCACCAGAGGACAGAGTGAGTGTGGGTAATAAGGAGAGCATATTTGGAGTCAGTATAAAGAGTGACCCGTTGGCCCTCAGATAAGTGAAGGGCCTTGGTAAGAGCCAGGAGTTCTGCCTTTTGAGAAGTAGTCCCAATGGGAAGGGGGGTTGCTTATAGGACTGCATCCAGGGTGACCACTGCATAGGTCACACATCGCCGTCCATATGGAGCTATGAGGGAGCTCACATCCATGAACAGAGTGCGATCAGGTTCAGTCATCGGCTTGTCCCAAAGTCCTGGATGGGAGGGAGAGAGTTCTTCCAGGTGTTGAGCACAGGAGTGGAGAGGAGTGGGGGTACATGAAGGTGTCGGCAAGAGAGGGGTGGGATTTAGGTGAAGGGAGACAGAGTGTGACCTGGGGGTTTTCTATGAACAGCAGGTGGTAGACTTGGAGATGGGAAGGAGTGATCTGTGCCAAGTATTTTTGGCTGATTCAGTCCATCAGTCTATGGGGGGAGAAGACCATGATGGGCTGTCCTAAGGTACGTTTGAGGGCCTCCTTTGTCAGAGAAGTGGCTGCCGCTAGGGCCTTGAGGCAGGGCTGCCATCCCTGGACAGTGACATCTAGTTCCTTGGAGAGTTAATGCGAATAAGGAGACCCTGCTGCCAAAGGTGGTCACTGATGAACTTGAGTACTCACTGGTGGGTTGCTACTACAGGTCTGGAAATGTCCCATATCTGTGGGTCTACAGAGGGGAGACAGTCTGGGATAGAGGACAAGTCATAGGGAAGTAGAGGAAGGATGAGGTGAACAGAAGTCAAGGGAGAGGGAGAGAGACAAATGGTGGCCTGAAGTTTGTGGAGAATGTCCCTGCCTAGTAAGGGAACAGGGCAGTAAGGGATAATGAGGAAGAAGTGTGAGAAGGGGAACCCATACAGGCTGCAGGTAAGGGGTTGGCTGGCCTTTGGAGTGGAGGAAGTACCATCAATTCCCATAACTGCAACTGAGGAGGGATGAGTAGGAGCTGAGTACAAAGGCAGGACAGCATGTGCCATGTCCAATAGAAAGGAAAGGGACTTACCCACTACCTGGAGCATGACCCTGGGCTCGGCATGGGTGAGAGGGGTGTCCGATACTGGGCTCAATCAGTCATCCAATAGGAGAAGTTGGAAGACAGAACTTACCGTCTCAGAGTCTCCCCCACGTGGAGGCGCCGCAATACCCTGAGGCTGGGGCAGTCCAATTTCCAGTGGCCCATCATGCGGCATTGAGGGCACGGCCTAGTAGGCGTTTTTGGATTGGGGCATTGACGGGCCCAGTATCCCTTGGCTCCACACGTGAAACAGGCCCCCAGGAGGGACGCAGTTAGGTGCTCCCTTCTGTTGACCCCCAGAACCTGCCGGCCTTAGAGCTGCTACCAGGGCTTGGGTCCGCAGTTGGACCTTCGGTTGGAGTCTGGCTTGGTGCTTAAGTTCTGCCTCCTCTTGGGAGTTAAAGACTTTAAATGCCATTTTCACCAGATCAAAAATGGGAATTTGAGGGTCCTCCTCCACTTTCTTTAATTTTTGCCGAATGTCGGCGGCTGACTGAGAAATAAAGTGAGTAGCTAAAACAGTCGCCCCTGCTGGAGAGGCCAGGTCTAGGTAAGTGTATTGAGTCAGCGCCTCAGTAAGTTGGTTAAGAAACATGGCCGGGTTTTCCTTGGGTTCCTGAATGATTTCCCTTCACAAACCTTCTACAACTTTCCTTTGCATTCAGGTTTTGTCTCAAAAAGCCATCTCACTTAGGACAAAATTATCTCCTTTCACTTTCAATAAAATATACTCTCATTCCTTAAATCTTTCTCATATATCTTCTACTTTCCTACATACAGAGTTGCTTCCTTTATTTAGCAGAATTTTGCACTCTTAGAAACACCTTTAGTTATTAACCTCTAGTCAGTTATTAATCATGAACGGCTAGAACAGAATTCTTTAGATGCCAATTTATGAATCAGTTAAGCACAAACCATGCTTACTAACATATTTAAATATTCTTATTTTCTTTGCTGTAAGAAGTCAAAAGCACAAAGCTATGTTCAGTAATAAATGACTTGGCATTTTATCCCTTTGGAAAAGACCTAAATATCCAACAGATTTAATCCCATTTGTCATCCAAGCAAAACATAAACCTTCAGGTTACCAAAGACTTTGAAAGCTATCTCAGCAATCACCCATTAAAACTTTGAGACAGACAATTAACCATCCATTTAGTCATTTCTTTGGTAACAGATATTAACAAATAACAAGAGCTTCAGTAAACTGATTAAAGTTTCATATTTACTGTGGATAAATTTGTCAGGAGTTCGGATAGGAGTGGGGAGAGGGACGGGTAAACAAGGGCGCTGGTTCAGAAATCCTGAACTTAAGGGACCTTGGCCCATCTGACTTGGTGTCTATTGAGGTTATTTAGGTCCATGAAAATCTAATAATTATACGTGACTTCTGGAGACCATTGGGACTGACTGTCTAATCAGTATTGTGGCCAAGCTACAGTATAGTAACGTCATTTTTGCAGGTCCTGGTCCAGTTCCAGGGTTTTAAGATTGTCCATCAGGCCTAAAACACCCCCGGGATGTTTTAGGGTTGAATTTAGATTGGGAGGTCCCCAAGACTCCTTGTCAGACAACCCAATGGCAGGAGGAAGGCATCCCCTCATCCACCACTGGGTTGCAGAAAAACTGTGTCAAATACCCTAGAGGTTAGGATGTCTCCCAGCTTCTCAGAGTCACGGAGGTCACCTGGTGACCAGTGGGGTCCGCCCTGACGTGGGCACGATTAGGGCAGGGCTTTCCAGACAGAGGCGCGGAATCCGGGGAAACTCACCATGGCTTCAGAAGTGGCGTTGGGAAAGGCAGGTCCAGGTCTGGCTAGGGAGAGGAGAGAGCCTCCTCACCAGGGTGGGAGGCTCTCAAAACCCTCCGGGGTTTTGGGCTCCAAATGTAAGGTTTTATAGGCGAGATAAACACGCCAGGCGAAGTGGGTGCAAGGCAAGATTTATTAAAGGCACTCTCTTGCAAAGTTTCAGGACTCAAGAGAAGGGGAACCAGGAAAGTTGCTCCGGGAGGAGGTGGGTACTCTCTGTCAAGGTTCCTTGACTCCGGAAAGAGAGTAGGGGAAGTCACACTGGGAGGGAGTTGGCAGGGGTCTTTCATCTGTTTCCCTCATAGGTATCAGGTTACCTATGGGGACATGACCGGGGCATACATCCTTTTGGCGGGAGAGTCAAGGGTGAAGGAAACTGGGGGTGGAGGCTGGAAGACGGCGGGACCCGGCGGCGGTCATTTCCATTGTTACTCCTGCACTCCTGGAACTTGCCAACCCAACACCTTCCACTGTATGGAGCTAATTCTCTGCCCTCAGAAAAAAAGCCCAGTAAACAAAAATTTATCCTGAATGTTACCCTCACCTTCTGATTCAAATATTGTTCAACCACAATGATATGAAACTAGAAATCAATCACAAGAAGAAAATGCGAGAGTCAAATTTATGTAGAGATTTAACAACATGGTAATAAACTACCAACAGTCAAATAAGAAATCAAGAAATTTTAAAAGTACCTCGAGACAAAAAGAAAAACCTACAAAAATGTAAGGGATACAGCAAAATTAGTTCTAAGGGGGAAGTTCACAGAAATTGGTCGCCGTCAGTGCACAAGATAGCTCTCCTACAAACATTGTAATTTTACATGATAAAGAAGTATTAAAAAAAAAGGAAATCCCCAAATCAGTAGGAATAAGGAAATAACAAAACGGAATGTGAAAATGAATAATGATGACTAAAAAGACAAAAGATCAATGAAAATAAGAATTGCCTTTGTTGGAAAGATAAACAAAACTAAGAAACCCTTAGCTAGACTCACCAAGATGGAGAGAGGTCTCAAATACAATCAGGAAAGAAAGATGATTAATTCCTGTCTCACACCAAAATCCTAGAGAACACTGGCAGCAACCTCTTCGATTTCCAACACAGCAACTTCTTTCAAGACAAGTCTCTAAAGACAAGGGAAACAGAAGCAAAAATAAACTTTCAGTACTTCATCAAGATGAAAAGCTTGGAAACAATCAGCAAACTAAACAGCAACCTGTAAAATGGGAGTAGATAGTTGCAAATGCTATTACAGTTAAAGGTCTGGTATCCAAGATTTACACAATATTTCTCAAACTCAACACCCAAAAAACAAAGAGTCCACTCAAGAAATGGTCAGAAGACCTAAGAAGACACACCCAAAAAACAAAGAGTCCACTCAAGAAATGGTCAGAAGACCTAAAAAGACACTTCTCCACAAAGACATACAGATGACTAACAGACACATGAAATCATTCTCCACATGACTTGCCATCCGGGAAATAAATATCAAAACCACAATGAGACACCACCTTACACCTGTTAGAATGGTAAAAATTAAAAGACAGGGAACAACAAATGTTGATGAGGATGTGAAACATATTACACAACAGTTCCCTCTTACACTGTTGGTTGGAAAGCAAGCTGGTACACTCACTCTGTAAAACAGCATGGAGTTTCCTAAAGACATTAAAAATAAAGCTACCCTATGACCCACCAATTGCACTCCTGGGTATCTACCATATGGATTTGGTAAAATGAAGAGGCACATGCACCCCAGTTTTCCTAGCATCAATGTCCACAATAGCCAAACTGTGGAAGGAGCAGAGATGTCCTTCAACAGATTAATGTATAAAGAAGATGTGGTTCAGGGGCCCCTGGGTGACTCAGTGTGTTAAGCCTCTGTCTGTGACTCAGGTCAAGATCTCAGGTTCCTGGGATCGAGCATGCATAGGGCTTTCTACACAGTGGGGAGCTGCTTCTCCTGCTATCCCTGCCTGCCTCTCTGCCTATTTGTGATAGTTGGCTCTCTCTCTCTGTGTCAAATAAATAAACAAAATCCTTTAAAAAAAGAAGAAGAATATGTGGTTCATATATACAATGGAATATAACTCAGCCATCAGAAATGATGAATACTTACCATTTGCATTGACATGGCTGGAACTGGAGGAGATTATGCTAAGTGAAATACGTCAAGCAGAGAAAGACAGTTATCATATGGTTTCACTCATATGTGGAATATAAGGAACAACACAGAGGATCATAGGGACAGGGTGGGAAACCGGAATTGGAAGATAGTTGAGAAGGAGAAAAAACATATTAGACTCTTGACTCTGGGAAACAAATTGAGCAGCACCAGCAGGCTGCCCAGATTTGGCCTCAGTCTTGCACATCAGGACTCAAGCACAACTAGAGCATCATGGAGAATGGAGTACTGTGTGGCCTTGGAATCTAATAGCAGGATCTGAGATTTCAGTTCCAAATGAAAACTGGCCTCTTCCACACAGCACAGGAAAGTGGAGGATTTCTCAGGGGTGTGGCTCTGGAAGAAGTGCTTCTGATGGTTGAATTAATAGACACCAGGTAGAGAATACCTGCTGTGCCTCATCTGAGGAAGCAAGGGGCACCTGGGCAAGAATCAATAAGGTTGCCTGTGGGTGGCTTCCCACCAACCGCCCTGCTGAGCCAAGAGCATGAGAACCGAAGAGAAAATAACTTTCGTGGTACATCTGCAGTAGTAGGGCTGACCAGGGAGTAGAGCCCTATCCCTGGAGCAGTATGGCCTTCCCTCAAGAGTAATGGTCCACCACCATGGCCTCACCATCTCCCAGCTCTCTGATCTGACAATGCATTCCGGCTCAGACCTGCTCACACGATGAGTCCTAAGATCCAGAGACTGCTTTCCGCCCAAGCTCAATGCTACTCACAGAGAAGAAAACTCCAGCCTCAGAAATGTATTCATCATTAGCTCTGGAATTCCCTTAGTTTGTCTACACTGGCCCACCCAGGTGTCTCTTCCAAATCATTCCTCAAGTGCCCTAGGGTTCCAAGCCACTTTCAAGCTCCCCTTAGGAAGGCAGTAACTGGTGCGAGTAGGAAGACCAGCCAAGTGACTCTACATGCTGGAAACTTGGACATCATCTTCCCAGAACACCAACACCTCCAAGTCCAAGATTCAAACCTTTCCTCACTGTGCACTGAGGACCATGTCAGCATGAACACTATTTTTTCAAATCTCTTATATCCCATTCCTTCAAATCAGAAACCAGGCTCCAGTCACCACTTCCTTTTCCCTTCAGAGAAGTAAGGAAAATGATATAATGAAACACTACATGTGTTGGGCACCTGGGTGTCTCAGTGGGTTAAGCCTCTGACTTCAGATTAGGTCATGATCTCAGCATCCTGGGGTTGAGCCCCGTATCAGACTCTGCTCAGCAGGGAACCTGCTTCCTCCTCTCTGTGCCTGCTGCTCTGCCTACTTGTGATGTCTCTCCCTCTGTATCAAATAAAATCTTTAAACACACACACACACGCACACACACACACATACACACGCAAGATGGTGGAGAAGCAGCTGGTTAAGACAACATCAGGTAGCAGGAGATGGGCTACATAGCTGGCCAAAGCATTGTGAACACCTACAAACCCAACAGGAGATTAAATAGAAGAAGAGAAACAATTCTAGAAACAGAGAATCAACCACTTTCTGAAAGGTTGGACCAGCAGAGAAGTGAATCCAAAGTGACAGCAAGATAGACTTTTGGTGGGAGGAGCCAGCTCCTGGCAAGTGGCAGAACAACAGAGCACAAAATCAGGACATTTAAAAGTCTGTTCCACTGAGGGACATTGCTCCAGAGGCTAAACGGGGATGAAGTCCATGCGGGGTCTGCTTGGCCCCAGAAGGATCGGTCACAGATCCTTCTGGTCACAGGAGGATCCGGGGTGTCTGATTATGAAAGAGCTCGCAGGTATTAGAGTGGGGAAGCCGGCTACAGAGACAGAGCAGAGAAGTGAGCTCTCAACTCGGGGTTACGTTGAACCGGGCACAGGCTGGGTGAGTTCCAAGTGTGGCTGGAGACCAGGGAGACGGGAGTAATTGAGCACTTTTCTCTGAGGGCGCACTGAGGAGTGGGGCCCCAAGCTCTCGTCTACTCTGGGCTGCAGAGACTGAGAGGCCGGCATTTTCATTCCCGTCCTCCAGAACTCTAAAGAAAGTGTTCAGGGAAGAAAAGCTCCCGAAGATTACTTAGTCTACCCCTGCTAAAAGCGGTGTAATTCCACCTCCGGCAAGGCACTTGAGAATCACTACAAGAGGCCCCTCCCTCGGCAGATCAACAAGAAATCCAGCCAAGACCAACTTCATTTACCAAGGATAACAGCAAAATTCCAGAGGAGGAGAAAGCAAAGCATAGAATTCATGGCTTTTCCCCCATGATTCTTTAGTCTTGCAGTTAATGATTTTTTTTTAAATTTTCTTTTTTCTCTTCTGCAATTGTTTTTTAACTTTTACCCTTTCTTCTTTTAATGTTAACTAGTTTATCTTAACAATGCCTTTCATTGAAAAATAATCTTTTTTAACCTTCATTATTATAGTCATATTTTATCCTTCATTGTATCTAACATTATTTTTGTATACACATGGGGTTTTTTCTTCTAAAAAAATTTGGTGTACAATTTCTTCTAATAGATCAAAATACACTCTAAATCTATCTTGGGCTTTTTCTCGTCTCCAGCCCGAGCAAATTCTCCCCACTTTCTTTTTCTTTTTTCTCCCAACCAACTTACTTTATCAACTCCTTTTTTTAGAAATTTTTTTTTCATCTTTATAGGTATATTCCATCCCTTCATTGTGTTTACCATTAAATATGTTCTTCATTATTTAAAATTTTGGGAGGTAGTTTCTTCTAAGAGACCAAAATACTCCCAAAATTAAGTAATTAAGTGGGTGACCCTGTTCTAGTCACCAGTCTAAAATATATTATATATATATTAGACTGATATATATATATATATATATATATATATATATATATATATATGGAGGGAGATTATATATATATATATATATATATATATATATATATATATATAATCTCCCTTCCACGATTAGGGGTCTCTTCTTATTTAGTTAAAGCACATTTTCCTGGGGTCTTTGCCACCCTTTGCCACCCTTCTTGAGATCAACCATCTCAAGACGTGATTGAGACTTTCCTTATCTGGACAAAATGACAAGGCAGAAAAACTCATCACAAAAAAAAGAACAAGGGCAGTACTAAAGGCTGGGGAACTAATCAATACAGATATTGGTAATATGTCTGATCTAGAGTTCAGAATGACAACTTTCAAGGTTCTAGCTGTGCTCGAAAAAGGCATGGAAGATATTAGAGAAACCCTCTCTGGAGAGATAAAAGTCCTTTCTGGAGAAATGACATAACTAAAATCTAACCAAGTTGAAAACAAAAAAGCTACTAAGGAGGTGCAATCAAAAATTGAGGCTCTTACTGCTAGGATAAATGAGGCAGAAGAAAAAATAGTGATATAGTAGACCAACTGACAGAGAAAAAAGAAGCTGAGCAAAAGAGAGACAAACAAATACTGGACCATGAGCAGAGAATTTGAGAGTTAAGTGACACCATAAGATGAAATTATTAGAATAATCGGGATTCCAGAAGAAGAAGAAAGAGAGAGGGGAGCAGAAAGTATATTAGGGGGAATTATTATAGAGAATTTCCCTAATATGGCAAAGGGAACAAGCATCAAGAGATTCCCCCCTCAAAATCAATAAGAATAGGTCCACACCCTGTCACCTAATAGTAAAATTTACAAGTCTTAGCAACAAAGAGAAAATCCTGAAAGCCGCCCAGGAAAAGAAGTCTGTAACATACAATGGTAAAAATATTAGATTGGCAGTGGACTTACCCACAGAGACCAGGCAGGCCAGAAAGAACTTCAAAGCACTAAACGAGAAAAACATGCAGCCAAGAATACTATATCCAGCTAGGCTATCATTGAAAATAGAAGGAAAGATAAAAATCTTCCAGGTCAAACAAAAACTGAATATGCAAAGAATTTGCAAACAGCTAATCAGCTGTGCGGGATATATTGAAAGGGGTCCTCTAATCAAAGAGAGAACCTAAAAGTACTAGATCAGAAAGGATCAGAGACAATACACAGGAACAGTCACCTTACAGGCAATACAATGGCACAAAATTCGTATCTCTCAATAGTTAACCTGAATCTAAATGGGCTAAATGCCCCAATCAAAAGACACAGGGTATCAGAATGGATAAAAAAACAAAACCCATCAATATGCTGTCTACAAGAAACTCAATTTAGACCCAAAGACATCTCCAGATTTAAAATGAGGAGGTGGAAAACAATTTACCATGCTAATGAACATCAGAAGAAAGCTGGGGTGGCAATCCTTATAGGATATCAATTAGATTTTAAGCCAAAGACTATAATAAGAGACAAGGAAGGACACTATGTCATACTCAAAGGGTCTGTCCAACAAGAAGATCTAGCAATTCTAAATATCTATGCCCCTAACTTGGGAGCAGCCAACTACATAAACCAATTAATAGTAACAAAATCAAAGAAACAAATTGACAATGATACAATAATAGTAGGGGACATTAACACTCCCCTCACTGAAATGGAAAGATCTTCCAGCAAAAGATCAACAAGGAAATAAAAGCCTTAAATGACACACTGGACCAAATGGAAATAACAGATCTCTTCAGAACATTTCATCCCAAAGCAACAGAATACACATTCTTCTTTAGCACACATGGAACAGTCTCCAGAATGGATCAATCCTGGGTCATAAATCATGTCTCGACTAGTATCAAAAGATTGGGATCGGGGCGGCTGGGTGGCTCAGTGGGCTAAGGCCTCTGCCTTCGGCTCAGGTCATGATCCCAGAGTCCTGGGATCGAAACACTCATCAGGCTCTCTGCTCAGTGGGGAGCCTGCTTCCTCCTCTCTCTCTGCCTGCCTCTCTGCCTACTTGTGATCTCTGTCTGTCAAATAAATAAATAAATAAACTTAAAAAAATTGGGATTATTCCCTGCATATTCTCAGACCACAATGCTCTGAAGCTAGAACTCAATCACAAGAGGAAATTTGGAAAGAACACAAATACATGGAGACTAAACAGCATCCTTCTAAGGAATGAATGGGCCAACCAGGAAATTAAAGAAGAATTGAAAAAAATCATGGAAACAAATGATAATGAAAACACAACAGTTCAAAATCTGTGGAACACAGCAAGGAAGTCCTGAGAGGAAAATATATAGTGATATACGCCTTTCTCAAGAAACAAGAAAGGTCTGAAATACAGAAAATAACCCTACACCTAAAGGAGCTGGAGAAAGAACAACAAAGGAAGCCTAAACCCAGCTTTTCTGCTAAGGTCAGGAACACATCAGCGATGTCCATTATCACCACTGCTATTCAACATAGTACTAGAAGTCCTAGCCTCAGCAATCAGACAACAAAAAGAAATTAAAGGCATCCAAATCAACAAAGAAGACAAACTATTACTCTTTGCAGATATATGACACTCTGTGTGGAAAACGCAAAAGGCTCCACTCCAAAAATGCTAGAACTTGTACAGGAGTTCTGTAAAGTGTCAGGATATAAAATCAATGCACAGAGATCAGTTGTATTTCTTTACAACAACAGCAAGACAGAAGAAAGAGAAACTAAGAAGTCAATCCCATTTACAATTGCACCCCAAACCGTAAAATACCTAGGAATAAACCTAACCAAAGAGGCAAAGAATCTATACTCAGAAAACTATAAAGTACTCATGAATGAAATTAAGGAAGACACAAAGGAATGGAAAAATGTTCTATGCTCCTGGATTGGAAGAACAATTATTTTGAAAATGTCTATTATACCTAAAGCAATCTGCACATTTAATGCCATGCTTACCAAATCCCATCCATTTCTTCAAAGAAATGGAAGAAATAATACTAAAATTTATATGGAACCAGAAAAGACCTCGAATAGCCAAAGGAATATTGAAAACGAAAGCCAAAGTTGGTGGCATCACCATTCCGGACTTCAAGCTCTATTACAAAGCTGTCATCATCAAGACAGTATGGTACTGACACAAAAACAGACATACAGATCAAAGGAATAGAAGAGAGAGCCCAGAAGTAGACTTCCGCTCTATAGTCAACTAATCTTCAACAAAGCAGGAAAGAATGTCCAGTGGAAAAAAAGACAGCCTCTTCAACAAATGGTGTTGGGAAAATTGGACAGTCACAAGTAGAAAAATGAAATTGGACCATTTCCTTGCACCACACATGAAAATAGACTCAAAATGGATGAAGGACCGCAAGGTAAGAAAGGAATCCATCAAAGTCCTTGAGGAGAACACAGGCAAGAACCTCTTCAACCTCAGCTGCAGAAACTTCTTCCTAGGAACATCGCCAAAGGCAAGGGAACCAAGGGCAAAGATGAACTATAGGGATTTCATCAAGTGAAAAAGCTTTATCACAGCAAAAGAAACAGTTAACAAAACCAAAAGACAACTGACAGAATGGGAGAAGATATTTGCGAACCCCATGTGAGATAAAAGGCTAGTATCCAAAATCTATAAAGAGCTTAGCAAACTCAACACCCAAAGAACAAATAATCCAATCAAGAAATGGGCAGAGGACATGAACAGACATTTCTGCAATAAAGCCATCCAGATGGCCAACAGACACATGAAGAAATGCTCCAAATCACTCGGCATCAGGGAATTACAAATCAAAACCACAATGAGATTCCACCTCACACCAGTCAGAATGGCTAAAATCAACAAGCCAGGAAGTGACATATGCTGGCAAGGATGCAAAGAAAGGGGAACCCTCCTACACTGTTGGTGTGATGCAAGCTGGTGCAACGACTCTGGAAAACATCATGGAATTTCCTCAAAAAGTTGAAAATAGAACTGCCCTATGACCCAACTTTTGCACTACAGGGTATTCACTCTAAAGATACAAGTCTAGTGATCCAAATGGGCATGTGCACCCGAATGTTTTTAGCAGCAATGTCCACAATAGCCAAACTATGGAAATAACCTAGATGCCCATCAACAGATGAATGGATAAAAAAGATGTGGCACACACACACACACACACACACACACACACACACACACTGGAATAATATGCAGCCATTAAAAGAAATGAAATCTTGCCATTTGTGACAACATGGATGGAACTAGAGAGTATTATGCTTAGTGAAATAAGTGAATCAGAGAAAGACAGCTATCATATGATATCCCTGACATGAGGAAGTGGAGATGCAACGTGGGGGTGCTTCGGTGTTAGGAAAATAATAAATGTAACATGATGGGATCGGGAGGGAGACAAACCATAAGTGACTCTTAATCTCACAAAATAAACAGGATTTCTAGGGGGTGTCAGGAGACGGTGGTGGGGTTATGGACATCAGAGAGGGTATGTGCTATGGTGAGTGCTGTGAAATGTGTAAACGTGGTGATTCACAGATCTGTACCCCTTGGGCTAAACTTACCTTTTATGTTTATATAAAAATTTTTAAACATTTAAAAAAATTAAAAAATAAAACAAAATAAATAAAAAATCCACACATACACTACACTTGCAGAGCACACTTCGATCAAAATATAATTCCTTGGTCTTTCTCATATGGGCAGCCCTAAGTTACCCTTACTAATGAGAGATAACACAAGTTTAGTCATTATAAATATATATATATATATATATATATATATATATATATATATATCTCCTTTTGTTTTTCCTTTTGACATTTGTATCTTGAAGACAGTGCCTACATTGCTTCCGTAAAATAACAATAATAATTCCATGGTCACATAAAAGTCTGGATCTTGGTAACCAGACAACATGGTTCTGGTTCAGATAAGGATGAAGACACAACCTCTTCCCAGGGAGCAAAGCCCACACCCTCAGGGATCCTGACATGTCTCATGGGTGATGAGTTCCTTTGCTCCATGGAATTGTCTGAGTGCAAAGGATATAGGCACCCTTCAGGGTTCATTCTGTTTTCTTCATAAATTCCCCAGTTCAAGTCAATAGTGATTCACTGGGTCAGGTTTCAGAGACCAGGATGGTCCACCAGGTGAGCAGCAACCTCTATCTTCCCCAGCCACTGTCAAGGAAGGCTAACAGGGGCTTATGTTCCAGTGGGAGCATAATGAGCCACCCCCCAAGCTCCTAAACAACCTACACTCCTCCTCTGTTTCTCCCCCTCACAAAGGGCACAGCACCCTGTTACAGCTCTGAGTCTGAGCTTTAATTTAAAAAAAAATTTTCCTATCAGAAAGTGGTTCACAGAAGAGAAAAACATGAGTCCCCATGAAGGGTTTTTTAATTCCTCAAAAGATTGTTTTCCCATTGTTTAATTTAAACAGGAAATAAAAACACACAGATCGCCCCTTCCACTAGCAGGTATGATTCACTGTGGTGAATTAAAGAGCAGGAAATAAGAATAATAGCCATTCTGATGACCCGCCATTTCCATAATCAAAGTTTGTTTTTTTTAAGATTTTATTTATTTTTCAGAGAGAGAGAGGAGCGAGAGTGAGCACAAGTAGACAGAGAGGCAGGTAGAGGCAGAGGGAGAAGCAGGCTCCCTGCTGAGAAAGGATCCCGATATGGAACTCGATCCCAGGATGCTGGAATCATGACCTGAGCCGAAGGCAGCTGCTTAACGAACTGAGCCACCCAGGCGTCCCTTCCATAATCAAAGTTTTGAAACTTCACTGACATGCAAAGAAAGGAGCACAAACCAACATCTCATCCTGGCAGCACAGAGCAGTCAGAATTGGAGTGACAGGGACAGACAATGAGGTTGTGTGTGTTGGGTGAGGCTGGTGGCACAGAAGAAGGTGTTCTGCCAGTTCTCCGCCTGTGGCTCACTTGTCCTCATCCAGGAAACTGCTCACAGCTCTGACCTGTCACAACCGTCACACGGGAGACACACCACCCCCTGGAGCCAGTCCTGCCCACAACCTCTTGCAGAATGCACTCAGCTCTACTCTGGGACCCCTGTCAGCTCTACTCAGACCTGGAATTCCCCTGTCTGCCAGAAAGCTCCAGGATTCCTTCTCCTTCTTCCAAAATTACACTGGCCCAAGGCTTTCATGAGAAATGCAGAATGCTACGTAATGAATGGTTAACACCTACTTTTGCCTTCTGTCATATTTCTCTCCCCTTACCTCCTACCTGGTAAATGGTCACTAACCTACCAATGGAACCTGAATGTGCTCTGTGATCTGACACTTTCATTATAGCCTTCTGAGGACTCCTTGTGCAATAAAATACCATATCTCATGACAGGAGGCTTTAAAACTATTTCTGTAAAGATTTTATTTATTTATTTAAACAGAGATCACAAGCAGGCAGAGAGAGAGAAAGGGAAGCAGGCTCTGATGTGGGGCTCAATTCCAGGACCCTGAGATCATGATCTGATCTCTACAGAAGGCAGAGGCTTTAACCCACTGAGCCACCCAGACATCCTGTCGGGGGCAAGGATTAAAACTATTATTTACAGAACAATACAGCCAAATCATCTGATTTTAATTTGCTCTTCAATATACATTACAGTTTCTGTGTAAAAAGCCTTTCCATAGATATTACCTGCCAGCAGATTCATAAGGAGGAAACAGAAACTCTGTGGTATAACCTGACTTACCTAAGGTCAGGGAAGCAGTTGCAGAACTCACCCCAGGGCTCCTGAAACCAAGCTCCTTGGAGCCAACAGCATGCATCTATCCATAAGAATTTCCAAAGTCTCTCCTTCTGACTCTACCATCAAAGAAACTGCAGAAAAAATACAGCACGGCAAAGTATCTAGATGATGCATTTAGTTAAATTAGAAAACCAAGGTCAACTTTTAAACAGTAAATGGCTACCTTGAATAACTTTGAATTTTCCCTATACGTTAATTATAACTCTTCTGATGAAAAGACTGATAAATTAGGAAACATCACCTTTGACAAATGACAAGACATCATCCAAGTCTGTATCTGATGACAAAAAGCCACCCAACTCTAGATGTTGGCCACCTAACTATACCCTAGGCCCAACGGTATAAACCTTGTTAGATAAGGGATGAAATTGTATGTTAAAAACACACAAAGAGCTGGGGCGCCTGGGTGGCTCAGTGTGTTAAAGGCTCTGCCTTTGGCTCAGGTCATGATCCCAGGGTCCTGGGATTGAGCCCCGCATGGGGCTCTCTGCTCTGCGGGGAGCCTGCTAACTCCTCTCTCTCTCTCTGCCTGCCTCTCTGCCTACTTGCGATCTCTGTCTGTCAAATAAATAAATAAAATCTTTAAACACACACACACACACACGCACAAGGGGTAAATCTTATCACTCCTTTCCAATAAGTGATTTCCTCAGAAACAGATGTTCAGATGGTATTTTGTAAGCAAAAAATCAACAGATAAAAGGGTATTCCCTGAAATGGTCTACCTGCAGGGAAAGTGAGTAACTCTTGAACCAAATCCAGAATGCTGACAATGACTTAAGTTTTACTTCGTGGCTCAACTAGAGGAAAGAGAAAAGTTCAGGAGATTTTGAGTTAATGAGAAGTTTTACCTCTACTCCTGACATGGATGTGACATTGCGCCCACTGTATCTGCTGCTTTCTCTGAACATAAATGTCCTGTGACAAGTTGCATCACTGACCCAGATGCTGGTGTTCAAAACTTCAGGTTTTCTGGAGCCAGAGCAGAGAAATGCTGTCAGGTGGGCACAAATAGGCATCTGCAATCTATGGCCTGCACATCTGTTTCAGTTCCTGGGAGAAGGGGAAACACACACTTGTTTCTTTTTTTTTAAGATTTTATTTATTTATTTGACAGAGAGATTACAAGCAGTCCGGGAGGCAGACAAAGAGAGAAGAGGAAGCAGGCTCCCTGCTAATCAGAGAGCCCAATTTGAGGCTCGATCCCAGGACCGTGGGATCACAACCTCAGCGGAAGTCAGAGGCTTAACCCACTGAGCCACCCAGGTGCCCCACACACATTTTTTTCTTAAGTAGTAATTATGTTCATCAAAAGTAGACTGATGACTCTGTCTTTGTTGGAAAAGTGAGATTACTCTTCCAAATGAACACCTCAACTCACCTGTTCCTTGTGCAACTTGAGTGGGGTCTGGTTTACTCCAGCTTCCAGGCCCCCAACTGGAGGATTCTCCTGCAGGATCCAGCAGCCTATGACCACCAACCCCAGGGCACGAGGCACAGTGTTGAAGATGGGGTACTACTCTAAGGTTTGTTGCCACCACACCTGTGCCTGGGAGAACAGGGACTTGGAGGACTCTCCTGCACAATCCTGACAGCCTATCGCCACCATCCATGAGGGACACAGGGCACAATGATAAAATGGGTGGATGCCTCTGGGGCTGTTACCACCACACCTGTGCCTGGGGCCAGTGAAAGGAACTTGGAGGACCCACCTGCATGATCCTGACAGGACATTACCATCATCTCCTAGGGACGCAGGGAACAATGCTGAAGTTGGGGGGTGCCTCTGAGGTTGGTGCTGCCACACTTGTGCCTAAACAGGGGGACCCTGCTGAACTGGAGGTGCTGCTCAAGGTCCATTACCTGCACTGTGTCAGAGACCGGGGTGCAACTCAATGACGTGGGGACTGTGTGCCATCCTTACATCCACTTTTCCTGGAGAACACTGGGAAACCTGAAATGTCCACAACTCACCCCACAAAACCTGGAGTGAGTGGGCACCCTAGAGTTCAGGGATCTTGGG
Organism: Mustela lutreola; assembly: GCF_030435805.1. Classification (NCBI taxonomy): domain Eukaryota; kingdom Metazoa; phylum Chordata; class Mammalia; order Carnivora; family Mustelidae; genus Mustela; species Mustela lutreola. Next base: position 90,010,307 of record NC_081302.1, on the reverse strand, counting down.
GATACGGCCAATTAACGGATATATGGCAGAAGAGACTTTCAAGGGAAAAAGGAGAACTCATTTGAGCTCCCAGGATTAGCTCATTCCATGCCCCCTTCCCATATCCCAACCTCCCACGTGGGGCTTAACCTACTCCCCAGGTCCCTACCCTGGTCCACAGTGTCTATTCACACACGAGGGTACCCCCACAGGTCAATCTTGCCTTCTCCTACCTCACTGCTGCATCCTGGGCAGCTGGGGGCCTACCCACAGAAAGGTAGCTTCACCCCCACAGGATGATTGGTAAGGGAGGGTGGTGCCCCAAGCCCATTGGTTGCTGTGACTGGAACTTATACTGGTGCCTTCCTGTATATGCAGGTGGTCCTAGAGTCCCTTCCCACGTGTACAGCTGACTAGGACACACAGGCATGGGAGGAGTTTGGAGCAGGGCCCCCTCACACAGGGCCCATTCCCCACATCCCTCTAGCTGCAGACCACCCTCAGAGCCTTGCCCCTTCCATTCATGCACCAACACTACCTGAGGAGCTGTGCCTGGCTCCTGAACAGGTCAGCTGTTCTCAGACCTTCTGAGGCTTGGGCTTCAGGAAATGCAATGGTTTCCGACATTTCCAAGACAATTTTAAGACCCAAATAGTAATGCTCCAAGTGGGAAGAACTCTCACCCCTAGAGTGGGCAGTACTTCTTAGACCTTCAATGCACCCTCTAGGATGAGCCATTTGTGCTGCAATATATATACATGTGCTTGCTTCTGCAGGGAAGCTCCAGGATGAATGAGAACAACCGCCCTTCTGTGCTGTTGGAGTTGTAAACCAGGAATACTCTTCACTTAAAAATAAAACATATTGCTATTATTCACACAAAATGACAAACCCTTTTAAACATTTTAGAGAGAAAGGAAGACAGTTTTATTCAAACCCAAGTCAAGACAGCTGCCTGGGAGACACAATCTTCACAAAAAAGGGAGAGCCCATGGCACCTGGGTGGCTCAGCCTTTAGGTGTCTGCCTTCAGCTCAGGTCATGATCCCAGGGTCCTGGAATCAAGCCCTGCATTGAGCTCCACATCAGGCTCCCTGCTCAGTGGTAACCTGATTCTCCCTCTCCCTTGGCTTGTGTGCACTCTCTCTCTCTCTCTCTTAAATAAAAAAATAAAATCTTAAAGAAAAGGAGGACTCCAGGGAAGGGGCATTTGGGGAAAATTTCTATATTCTGTTTTGTTTGTACACATCATCATGAGGAAGAACATTCCAGAACTTTTTCATATGTTTTCAGTTTGTGCAAATCAGTATGACTTTAATCTTATGGGAGCAGGAGAGGTTCTTCTGTTTTTTCTTATCTTTATGTTTGCAATGGCAGTCTTTGGTGATCTTTTTCTGCTCAAAGCAGATGTGAAACATGTGCTTAGGACAGAAATAGGGCCTATGCACTGAGGTTTTTCCCCATCATTTTGAGCTTGGTAAAATGTTAAGGGATAGCTTCCCTGGGAGCCCAGGATCTGGCCCCATGGATGGTCAAAGATAAAAATTCCCTTTATCATTCTAAGTACTTCTGAAGGGAAGAACTTGAGACAAAAGCATCTTTAACAATAGTACCAAGAAATCAAAATGATGTCTACAGAAGTTTACCTGTTCCATGGTCAACACAGATAACAGAAATGTTCACAGACGCTGGGCTCCTACCCTTCTCCTGCCCAAATCTCTGAAGCACACAGATAATTTAAAGTCAGAATTTTAAGCTGTCTGGTACCATTCCCTTGTACTATAGAACAAAACAGCATAGCTCATTGTCACAACACTAGTATTAACATGAAGTGTCCCTGAAGTTGGGTACAATGTCTATGTTCTTTCCTTGCAGATTTTGACTAATGTAAGTCATAGTCATACCATATAAACACTATGGTGGTTGGTAATAAGTAACCGTAGGTAAAGGAATAGTTCAGCAATGTTTACAAGCATTGTCTCCCTTTGTAGAAGAGGGTGAGCTGAGTGTTTTTAAATACTATCTCTGATCTGTCTTATAGAACATTCTGAACATACCAGAGTGTTAATTAATTTTAAAAAGGTAATTTCAGTTACTTTAATATCAGAAAAGTATTATAATGTCTGTATTCTTAAAGATCTTTGAGTATCTTACTGGAGGTCCTCCACTGAGATAATTATCTTAATGATCATGATGGGCAGACGTTAAAAGCCAGATGGATCTGTTCCAGTTGGCCACGAAAGAAAACCCTGAGACTTGAGATGTTTTCAGATTATGAAGACCACATGGATAGGAGGGAAATAGTACCCTGTATGGAATAACAAGGGATTTTGAATCAGTTTGGGGATGCCATTTAGGTTTCTGACACTAAAATTCACTCTTACTGGAGTCATCTCTAAGCCCCTATCTAACCACCTAGAAAATGTGCCTACTAAAATACCTACATCACAGTTTAGAAGTTTATGAGGGACAATTCCACAAAGAGCCACTGTTATGGCTCTCAAGAGCAGGTGCTCAGGAAGCCATGATTACTATTTGGGTTTCTTTCTTTCTTTCTTTCTTTCTTTTTTCTTTCTTTCCTTCTTTTTTCAGAAAAAGAAGACATGTTGAAATCATATTTCTAATAGATGACTCAAGATGATTTTCAAATCTTAAGGAGGTCAAGAAGCTGCTATTTATTTCACTCAGAAATCATGTTGTTGGACTGGTGAGAACAATACAATAGCGCCATCATCAATAGGGGTGTGAAGCTTCCCATCTCCATATGACCATGCGGTCCCCACTAGCTCAGGGCCACCAGAAAGGGCATCTTGGGAGGGGGGCACAGGCCAAGGCTGCCAGGTATGGCTGAAGCAGGAAGAACTCTGACTTAAGGCTCAAATCCTGCCTACCTTATTTATACTGCTCTTCAGAGATAGAGTGTCATTGTGAGCTCTGATGTAAGAATGGTTGAGAATCTCCATTGTGATTCCCTCTCTGACCCTTAGGATCTGTAGTAAAGTCACATTTAATTTTTTTTAATTTTACTTTTTGAGTGTTCCAAGATTCATTGTTTATGCACCATGCCTAGTGCTCCATGTAATACATGCCCTCCTTAATACCCACTACCAGGCTCACCCATCCCCCCACTCCCTTCCCCTCCAAAACCCTAAGTTTATTTCTCAGAGTCCACAGTCTCTCATGGTTCATCTCCCCGTCCGATTTATCCCAATTCACATTTCCTTTCCTTCTCCGAATGTCCTCCGTGATATTCCTTATGTTACACAAGTAAGTGAAACCATATGATAATTGACTTTCTCTGCTTGACTTATTTCACTCAGCTTAATCTCCTCCTGTCCCATCTATGTTAATATAAAAGTTGGGTATTCAGAGGGACAAGATGGCAGGGAAGTAAGAGGAGGCGCCTTTTCAGCCCTTACACCAAAGTGAGCTGATTACCCACCAAAGAACTCCGATCACCCATGAAATCAGCCTGAGATCAGAATTATACACGTTGGATCTCTACTGGGGCAGAAGGCACCAGTGGGCAAGGAAAGCAGAGTGGGAATGGCGACTGATATCGGAAGATAAACAAAAGGGGGAGGGAGCTACCAAAGGTGATTGGTTGGAAAGTAATACCCCAATACGAGCAAGAGTGCCCTGCTTCTGGGGACCAGCATTAACTTGGAGACTGGTTGAAAGCACTCCAAAAGAGCAAGGGATCGTGGGGGGAAATTGTGGGAATCGGGGCAGCTAGGGACAGGGGCTTAAGTCCCAAGTCCCAGGAGAGCCTCCCTGATCACCATGACAGCATGGGACTGGCATAAAAACAGACCCATAAACCAGTGGAACACAGTAGACAGCTCAGATATGGACCATCAATTCCATGGCCAAATAATCTCAAGAAAGCAGGAAAAAATATACAGTGGAAAAAAGACAGTCTCTTCAATAAATGTTGCAGGGGAAACTGGGCAGCTCTATTTAGAAGAATGAAAATCGACCAGCCTCTTACACCATACACAAAGATAAACTCATAATGGATATGTGAGACAGGAATCCATCAGAATCCTAGAGGAGAACATAGGCAGCATCTCTTCAATATCAGCCGCAGTGACTTCTTTCAAGACATGCCTCCAAACCAAAGGAAAAGAAAAAGCCAAAATAAACTTCGGGAACTCACCAAAATCAAAAGATTCTGCACTGCTTAGGAAACAATAAAGAAAGAAACGTGGCAACTCATGGAATAAGATAAGATATTGGCAAATGACAGGACAGACAAAGGTTGATATCAAGGATCTATGAAGAACTCCTCAAACTCAACACAAACAACACAGATAATCATATCAAAAAATGGGCAGAACACTTGAAAAGACACTTCTTCAATGAAGACATAAAAATGGCTACCAGACACCTGAAAAAATGTCCGTCATCACTAGATATCAGGGAGATTCAAATGAAAACCACATTAAGATGTCACTTTACACCAGTTGGAATGGCCTAAATTAGCAAGACGGGAAACAACATGTGTTGGAGAGGATGTGGAGAAAGGGGAATCCTCTTACACTGTGGGTGGGAATGCCAGTTGGTGCAGTCTCTTTGGAGAACAGTGTAGAGATTCCTCCAATGGTAAAAGATCCCAGCCTTTGCTTTGAAATCAGGAACATGACAAGGACACCCACTCTCACAACCCTTGTTCAACATAGGCTGTGAAGTTCGGCAACAGCAATCAGACAACAAAGAGAAATAAAAGGTATCCAAGTTGGCAACGAAGAAATCAAACTTTCTCTCCTCAAGCATGACATAATCGTTATGGAAATCCCAAAAGACCCCGCCCCCAATCTATCAGACCTCAAATAGCAATTCAAGAATGTGGCAGGATACAAAATCATGATACAGAAATCAGTGGCTTTCTTCTACATTATCAATGAAAATACAGAAAGGGAAATTAGAGAATCAATGCCATTTACTACAGCACCCGAACCATAAGATACCTGGGAATAAACCAAACCAAAGAGGTAAAGGATTTATACTCGAGGAACTAGAGAACACTCATGACAGAAATGCAAGAAAACCAATGAGACGGAAAACCATTGATTTCTCATGGATCAGAAGAATAAACATTCTTAAAATGTGTATACTGCTTAGAGCAATTGATCCATTTAATGCCATTGCAATAAAAATTCCACCGATATCTTTCAAAGAGATGGACCAAGCACACGCCTAAAATTTGTGGGGAATAGAAGCGACCCCATATTGCTAAGAATTGCTGAAAAGAGAAACAAAACGGGAGCACCACGTTGCCTGATTTAAAGGGTTACTATGAAGCTGTGATCACCAAGACAGCATGGGACTGGCATAAAAACAGACCCCTAAACTAGTGGAACACAATAGAGAGCTCAGATATGGACTATCAACTCTATGGACAAATAATCTTCAAGAAAGCAGGAAAAAATATACATTGGGAAAAAGGCAGTCTCTTCAATAAATGGTGCAGGGAATTGGGCAGCTCTATGTAGAAGAATGAAACTCGACCATCCTCTTACACTATACACAAAGAGGAAATCATAATGGATAAAAAGATTCCTGTCTCAAGGTGAGACAGGAATCCATCAGAATCCTAGAGGAGAACATAGGCAGTAATCTTTTGATATCAACCACAGCGAATTCTTTCAAGATATGTCTTCAAAGGCAAATGAAACAAAAGCCAAAATAAACTTCGGGGACTTCGTCAAAATCAGATATTTACAAATGACAGTACAGACAACAGGTTGGTATACAGGATCTATGAAAAACTCCTCAAAATAAACACACACAAAACAGATAATTATATCAAAAAAATAGGCAGAAGTTATGAACAGACACTTCTCCAATGAAGACATACAAATGGCTATCAGACACTTGAAAAAAAATGTTCATCGTCACTAGGCATCAGTGAGATTTAACTTAAGATCATATTAAGATGTCACTTTACACCAGTTAGAATGGCCTAAATTAGCAAGACGAGAAACAATATGTGTTAGAGAGGATGTGGAGAAAGGGGAATCCTCTTATACTGTGGGTGGGAATGCAAGGGGTGCAGCCTCCTTAGAGAACGGTGTGGAGATTCCTCAAGAAATTAAAAATGGAACTTCCCTATAATCCTGCAATTACACTCCTAGGTATTTAACCCAAAGATACAGATGGTGTGAAAAGAAGGGCCATCTAACCCAAATTTATAGCAGAAATGGCCACGCTTGCCAAACTGTGGGAAGAACCAAGATGCCCTTAGAAGAATGGATAAGGAAGATGTGGTCCATATACACTATGAAGGATTATGCTTCCATTCAGAAAGGATGAATACCCAACTTTTGCAGCAACCTGGACGGGACTGGAAGAGATTCTGCTGAGTGAAATAAATCCATCAGAGAGAGTCAACTATCATAGGGTTTCACTTATGTGTGGAGTATAACAAATAGCATGGAGGACAAGGGGAGATGGAGAGGAGAAGGGAGTGGAGGGAAATTGGAAGGGGAGGGGAACCATGAGAGACTATGGACTCTGAAAAAGAATCTAAGAGGGCATTGAAAGAGCAGGGGTGGGAGGTTGGGGAAATACTTGGTGGGTAATAGAGAGGGGATGGATTGCATGCAGCACTGGGTGTGGTGCTAAAACAATGAATATGGTTAAACTGAAAAGAAATTGGGAAAAAAGTATATGAAATAAGCTAAGCAACCTAGGTGAAATGGATGCATTCCTAGAAAACTGTTAAATCCCAAAATTGAACAAGGAAGAAATGTTCAACCCGAATAGACCGTTATCCAGTAACGGGTTTAAACAGTGATCAAAAGCCTACCAAAAGACAAGACCCCAGGTCCTGACGGATGCCCTAGCGAATTGCACCAAACTTTAAAAAAAGAACTAACACCTCTTCTCCTGAAGCTCTTTCCAAAATTTGAAATAGAAGGAATACTTCCAGACAGTTTTTTTTGAAGCCAGCGTTACCCTGATCCACACACCAGGCAAAGTCCTCATCAAGAAGGAGAATTTCAAACCAATATAATTGATGAATATGGATGCTACTATTCTCAGCAAGATCCTAGCTAATAGAATCCAACAGTACATTAAAAAGATTATCTGCCATGATCGGGTGAGATCTATGCCTAGGTTGCAAGGGTGGTTCAACATTTGCAAATCAATGTCATAGAACAAATTAATAAGAGAGGTGAGGGAACCACATGGTCCTCTCAATTGATGACGAAAAAGCATTTGGCAGCATCCGTTCCTGATTAAAACGCTTCGAAGTATAGGGATAGAGGAAATATTTGTCAACCTCTTAAAATGTTTATATGAAAAATTCACAGTAAATATCCTCCTCAATGGGTAAAAGCTGACAGCCTTCCCTTTGAGATCAGGAACATGAGAAGGATGCCCACTCTCACCACTCTTGTTCAACATATTATTTCAAGTCCTCACATCAGCAAACAGACAATAAAAAGAAATAAAATGTATCCAAATTGGCAATGAAGTCAATCTCTCTCTTCACATTTGATATACTTTATATGGAATACCCAAAAGTCTCCACCCCCAAACTAATAGAACGCATTCAGCAATCCAATGATGTGGCAGGATACAAAATCATGCTACAGGACTCATTGGCTTTCTTACATTACCAATGAAAATACAGAAAGGGAAATTAGAGAATTGATTCCGTTAACTACAACACCCAAACAATAAAATACCTGGGAATAAACAAAACCAAAGAGGTAAAGGATCTGTAAGTGAGGAACTATACAACACTCATGAAAGAAATTGAAGAAAACAAAAATGACAGAAGCCCATTTCATGCTTATGGATCAGAAGCATAAACATTGCTAATAGGTCTAGACATTTAATATTAAGGGACTGCCTAGAGCAATTGATCCTTTTAATGCCATTCCAAAAAAAAAATTCCACCGGTATGTTTTAAAGTGCTGGAGCCAACACAAGCCTAAAATTTGTGTAGAATCAGAGAGACACTGTATTGCTAAGGAAATGCCGAAAAGAAAAACAAAACTGGGAGCATCACGTTGTCTGATTTCCAGTGTTATACAAAGCTCTGATCACCAATACAGCATGGGACTCACATAAAAACAGAACCATAGACCAGTGGAACTGAGTAGAGAGCTCAGATATGGCCAATAAACTCTACAGTCAAATAATCTTCAACAAAGTAGGAAAAATATACAGTGGAATAAAGGCAGTCTCTTCAATAAATGGTGCTGGGAAAATTGGGACAGCTATGTGTAGATGAATGAAACTCGACCATTCTCTTACACCAAACACAGAGAACTCGAAATAGATAAAAGACCTAAACTTGAGGTAGGAATCCATGAGAATCATAGAGGGGAACATAGGCAGTAACCTCTTCAACACTGGCCACAACAACTTCTTTCAAGATATGTCTCCAAAAACAAAGCGAAGAAAAGCAAAGGTGAATTTTTGGGACTTCATCAATTCAAAAGCTTCTGCACAGCAAAGGAAAGAGTCAACAAAACACAGAGGCAATCCAGGGAATGGGAGAAGATATTTGCAAATGATAGTACAGACAACATGCTGATATCCAGGATCTATAAAGAACTCCTCAAACTCAACACACACAAAGCAGACAATCATATAAAAACATGGGCAGAATATAGGAACAGACATTTCTCCAATGAAGACATACAAATGGCTATCAGACTTATGAAAAAATGTTCATCATCACTAGCCCTCATGGAGACTCAAATTAAAACACATTGAGATAGCACCTGACACCAGTTAGAACGGCCCAAATCAGCAAGATAGGAATCAACATGTGTTGGAGAGGATGTGGAGAAAGGGGAACCCGTATCTCAACTCTGCTCCAAGAATGCTCCTCTGCACTGGTGCCCCCATGTGGGTCACGTCATTTGTCACATTTTCCAGGTGTCCGTGACAAGTCTCAAGCAAGTAAGGACCCAGGGTAACGGGGAGCAGGGTGAACCCCAAGGCTGCCCAACGCCGGCCAATTCTCAGGAGCGTTCTGCCCAACCGATCCCGGTTTGGGCAGAACGCTCCTGAGAATAGGCCGGAAAATGCCCGGCGAATTTGCTTCGGGTGCCGCACATCTGAAGGGCCCCCCCCCCAGCCTGGCCCAGCATCGCGAGGGCTCCCGCCCGAACACGGTCAGGAAGCCCTCTGCGAGGCAGACTGTGTTGAGGCCGACTACTCCTGCTTCATGGCCTGCAGGCGTCCCCTTCCTGGCGCTGTCCCATGGGGCCGGGCCCAGCACCAAGCCCGTGCTCGAACCATCACCTGCATCCCCAGTCTTCTGCTTCCAGGGTCCTATCCATCGTGGCCTCCATATCGGGAACCCTGTGTCCCGCAGCCACGCATCTCCCTACCACACCGGCGCCAACGGTGCCTTACAGCACTTCGGACAACCCTCGGAGCGAGATAACCTGCCTGCCCACAATGAGGTCAGCTCCATCCTTGGGCGCCCCATCAGCCCGAAAAGACGGAGGCGAACGCCAGGCCACCACCTGTCCTTCAAATTTGCTCTGGGAACGCTCCCCTGCACCAGGGCCCTCGGGTGGGCCACGTCATTTCCACGGTTTTTCCTGGCGGCTGCCCCATGCAACGGGCGAGAAAGGGCCCTGGGCCATGGAGAGCAGGGTGGTCCGCAGGGCCGCCCAATGCCGGCCAATTCTCATGAGTGTTCTGCCCAGACCAATCCAGGTTTGGGCAGAACTCTCGGGAGAATTGGTCGGACAACACCCAGGGAACTCGCTTCGGGTGTAGCATGTCTGCAGCCTTCCCCCACCGGCCCTGGCCTGGCATCGCGAGCACTCGCGCCGGAAACCCGCCAGGAAGCCCTCCGTGAGGCAGGATGTGGCGAGGCCGACGCCTGCTGATCCTCGGCCTGCGGTGGTTCCATCCCTGGTGCTGTCCCATGGGGCCGGGCGTGGCACGAAGCCCGGACTCCAACCCTCGCCTGCTTCCCGAGCCTTCCGCTTCTGGTGTCCTACCTTCGTGGCCTCAGTATGGGAAACCCTGAGTCCCGCGGCCACTCATCTCCCTACCAACCAGCGCCAAAGGTGCCTTTCGGTGCTTCGGACAAGCCTCGGAGTGAGAGAAACCTGCATGCCCCAACTGATGTCAGACCCAATCTTGGGCGCCCCATCCGCCTGAAAGATGGAGGTGCACGCCCTGCCGCCACCGGTCCTTCAACTCTGCTCTGGAAACGCTCCCATGCCCCGGGTCCCCTCATGGGCCATGTCCTTTCCATGCCTTTTCTGGGTGGCTGCCCCATGCCCCGGCATGAAAGGGCCCTGGGCCACGGAGAGCAGGGTGGTCCGCAGGGCTGCCCAATGCCGGCCAAGTCTCACGAGCGTTCTGCCCAAACCTGGCCCGGCTTTTCGAGCAATTGCGCCCGATCACTGCCAGGAAGCCCTACGCGGGGCAGGCTGCGGCG